>NC_058133.1:134341754-134381457 GCF_016433145.1 Gracilinanus agilis
GGTGATGGAATACTATTGTGCTAAAAGGAATAATAAACTGGAGGAGTTCCAGGCGAACTGGAGAGACCTCCAGGAACTGATGCAGAGCGAAAGGAGCAGAGCCAGAAGAACTCTATACACAGAGACTGATATACTGTGGTAAAATTGAATGTAATGGACCTCTGTACAAGCAGCAATACAATGACCCAAGACAATTCTGAGGGATTTATGGTAAAGATGCTACCCACATTCAGAGGAAGGACTGCAAGAGAGGAAACATAATAAAAACAACTGCTTCAACGCATGGGTCGGGGTGGACATGATTGAGGGTGTGGACTCGAAACTACCACACCAATGCAACTACCAACAATTTGGAAATTGGTCTTGATCAAGGACACATGACAAAACTAGTGGAAATGCGCATCGGCCATGGGTGGGGGGGTGCTGGAGAGGGGGTTGAAGGGGAAAGGTGGAGCATGAATCATGTAACCATGTTAAAAATGAATATTAATAAATGTTAAAAAAAAACACATACATTGAAAATGTCAATGGCTTCTGATTTCCTCTAGAATAAAATACGAACTCTTTTGCCTGACCTTTAAAGACTCTACAATAGTGTGACTCCAAAATGCACCTCCACCTTTTCTCCAGGCTTAATCTATTCTATCTAGCCTCTGTATTCTTGCAAACTCACTTACACCTGGAATACTTCCACTCACTTCCATGATGCCACTAAAATGAAAATGTTCTGGTTCTCCTCAAATTTTCCTACAACACTTTAAGCACTCTTTTTCCCACCCCACACACCAGACTCTAAGCTCTTTGAGTGCAAGTATTGTATTTTTTTTAATCTTTGGGTCCTCGGTGCCTCCCACTAGCATATAAGTATGGGAATAAGGCCTATGCCTTATTTCATTAATATAGGGAACTCTCAAATGAGAAAACTTCATCTACCAACATAAGTGAGCACCTGGGACATTTAACAAGTTGTTCAGGGCCATATACTGGCATATTTAAAGATTTTTAACAAATGTATGTTGTCAGATTACTAGCTTCTCCTATGTTTCTTTACTAGTTTCTCATCTCCAATTTCCTATTCCTTTCTGGGTTTTCCCACTCATCTAAAGAGCAACTTGTCAAAAACTTGCCCCAGGGGCAGCTGGGTAGCTCAGTGGATTGAGAGCCAGGCCTAGAGACCGGAGGTCTTAGGTTCAAATCTGGCCTCAGACACTTCCTAGCTGTGTGACCCTGGGCAAGTCTCTTGACCCCCATTGCCTAGCCCTTACCACGCTTCTGCCTTGGAGCCAATACACAGTATTGACTCCAAGATGGAAGGTAAGGGTTTTAAAAAAAATAAAAACTTGCCCAGTCCACCTTAACTTTTCTATTTCTATTCATGGAGACCACAATTAGTCATACTAGAAATCTCAAGGTCATCTTGGCTCTTCTTTGGAGTCCATTTCCAATATGGTGGCAAGTCCCTTCCATTCTTCCTTCATGATATCTCTTGCATCTATTCATTCCTTTCCTTTACCACTACTTCTACAATTGGTAAGCTTTTTTATTTTAATGTCAATTACTATGATTATTAGTCATCTTTGTAGACACACAAAAATTCTAATTGAGATAAAATATGAGACAAATGGAAGAAGACATAAATATAACTATTTTACCTTAAAATATGAATGGAGCAGCTGGGAGATAGAGCAGATAGAGTTACTGACCTAGAGTCAGGGAGATCTGAATTCAAATACAGCATCAGACACTTTCTAGCTGCATGCCCTTAGGTGAGTTATTTCATTCCTGTTTGCCTCAATTCTTCATCTGTAAACTAGGAACACACTGGAAAAAGAAATGTCAAACTGCCCTAATATCTTTTCCAACAAAACACCACACACTTTATCCACAAGGTCACATAGTCAGATACAACTGAACAACAACAAAATCCCAAATTGGATAAGAAAACAAAATCTACAAACTATTACTTACAAGAAATATACCTATAAAGCAAAGACATAACAAAAGAAAAATGAAGGGCTAAAATAAAATTTACAATGGATAACATAAAATTTTTAAAAATCAGGAGTTGCAATCATGCTCTCAGACCCCCCCCAAAAAAAAAAATCACTGGGGCAGCTGGGTAGCTCAGTGGATTGAGAGCCAGGCCTAGAGACAGGAGGTCCTAGGTTCAAATCTGGCTTCAGCCACTTCTCAGCTGTGTGACCCTGGGCAAGTCACTTGACCCCCATTGCCTAGCCCTTACCACTCTTCTACCTTGGAGCCAATACACAGTGTTGACTCCAAGACGGAACCCTCAAAGAAACCATAGACAGATGATTATCAATATTAAATATTCTAAATATTCCATCTAAAACTAAATTCATAATAAAAAAGGAAAAATTAACTGACATTAAAAATGTCACAGTAATACAAATAGCAGGAGACTTTAATGTCCCTCTCTCGGTTTTATACAATTGTTTTCACCCTTACGTGTCTTGCCTAGGATCACAGCTAGAAAGTATCTGAGGTCAGAGTTGAACCCAGGTTCTGACTCCAGGCCCAGAACTCTATCCACTATGCTACCTGGCTGTCTCTCTTTTATACAAATCTAACAGAAAAGATAAACATGAGAGAAAACAGAGAACTGGCCAAATTGCTAGATAAATTATGACAATATCATCTAAACAAGACTGGTAAAGAATGTATTTTGGTACAATTAGGTGATGCAGGGGATTGAGAGCCATACCTAGATATGGGAGGTCCTGGGTTCAAATATGACCTGATACTTCCTAGCTGTATGACCCTAACTAGGCAAGCCATTTAACCCCCACTGCCTAGCCCTTACCACTTTTCTGCCTTGAAACCAATACATAGTGTTGATTCTAAGATGGGAGGTAAAGGTTTTTTTAAGAATATATGTATTTCTCAGCATCATATGAAACTTTGACAAAAACTGACCGTGTTTTATGGCATCATGATATTGAAATTAAAAGTAAAATGACAGAAATAGTAATTAGATCCTTCACAATCCATTACACAATAAATAGCTCACCAGGCTAAAATGAAGATTTAACAATGAAATCCTAAATAATAAGTGAGTCAAAGAACAAATCTTAGAAATAAATGATAATCATGTGGACAAAAATGAATCATGAAACAACATACCAAAGTTTCTGGGATGCAGCTAATGCAATCTTTAGGAAGAAAAATAATTACAGTTGTAAAATATAAATATTAACAAAACAGAAAAGGGGAGTATTGATGAGCATAATATACATTTTTTAAATAGCCAACAAATAAATCTAAAATAATCACAAAAGAGGAAAATCATAAAAATTGGAGAACTTAAATTGGAGAATTTAAAAATTTGGAAATCAAATGGACTATTAATGATAAAGAAATCTAAAAGTATCTTTGTATCCCCAGTACTCAGCATAGTATTTTATAGCATAATGTAAGTACACAATGTAAGTCTTTCATTGAATTGAGTTTGATTTAATTTAATTAATTGAACTAAATTAATACTAAAAATTTTTATGCAGGAATGGACCCAACTACTCTCCTGATGAGATTTGCACAAGAGATTAGAGGAAGTACAGATCATGTAAACATGATTTCTTTGGGACGTGGCCAGGCTGCTAAAGCAGAAGATATCATATATAAGGCAAAACTAATGAAGGGCCAGTGGGTCTTCCTCCAGAACTGCCATCTTGCTGCATCTTTTATGCCAAGACTTTGTGCCATTGTAGATTTGTGAGTGCTTTTAAAATTCGTTTATCCAGTACAAAATATTAAATTAAATTCATTGTTTAAAAAAGTGAAAGATAAATCCAATACAATAAATGTAAATCTGTATTAGTGATCTAAGTATGTTTTCTAAGAAGAAAAAAAAGGTAAAAATAGTTTGCAATGGGATAACTGAGTTATCCTTAAATAATGAAAAGTGACTGCTCTAAGAGTGATATATCCACTATTTTTATCAAATGTATCACTGGGATACTACAGCTCATTTAGATTTTTTTACTTATTTAAAGTTTACTCAGATGAAAGTATCATCAGTAGTCATTTAAAACATCAGATCACAAAGCATTCAGGTCGACCACAAGATCATATAAGGTTTTATGACGAAAAAAGAGCATGAATTGTATTATTTGTCTGCCCTTCAATATCCCCAGGTGCTTCTGTAGCTACTAAAATTATTTCCTATATTTGTTCTTCAAACTTTAGCACCAAGTGCCCTTATTGGTATCTTTATGTCCTGTCCCAAAAACCTACTCTTCACCTCTCCAGTTCCACCCACTTTCTCAAACATAGAATTCAAGGAAAATTTCCAAAAATTCATTCTTTGTAACCTACACTAGCATAGCTGAAATTTAGGTGACTGGTCTTTAACTGAAAAACAATCAATGTCCGGGATTAATAGCATATTGTTTGACAGATTTAAATTTATAAAAAATGCAGAACTTCTTTATCCTAATTCAACTTCTTGGAAATTGAGGATCTCTTCCACCACAATCAAACCATATCACCCATGAGAACTATATTGTCCTTTCTTGGACACACACATCCCAACCCCAACACACATCCATATACAGACTTGGTTTAATGGTATCATTCTATCAATTCAGCAATAATATTGATCACCCAGCAAAGAATTTAAGTAGCTAGGTAAAATATCAGATATGTCTTCCAGACAGCACTCTACTGAGTACCAACTAGACCTTGCCATTTATCCTGATGTACATACTTGAATGATAATCCTTTTCTAAAAAGTAGCAGCCTCGTTATCCCCTACAAGAAAGGGCTGTAATGCCCAGGCTCTTCTTCCTATAGGTTCTGGATTACCAATCACAGGAAATTCACTAGGGAAAAATTAAGCAAAGAAAAAGAAACTCTAAGTTCTTAAAATTTGGGAAGACATAGAATATTAGCAAGTAACTTTAAGTCAAATAAGAAAGACTTTTAATATAAAAATGATCCCTAACACAACAATGCTGTGAAACCCTTTCTTTCGTTTTGTTTTTCATGTTAATAATATTTACAAACTAATTATTTTGCAGGTTTGATTATGGTTCAAAACTAGACAGCGATTTTAGACTGTGGTTAAGCTCAAAACCGGACACTTCCTTCCCTATAGCCATTCTGCAGAAGAGTTTGAAGGTAAGAATTATGGGTTGTTGCAGAAGACAGAGGGAAATTCAGACTGTGAGGAATTCTTGATGTGAAAACTCCCCTCATCACTCTTTCAATACAGACCAGAAAATAGCCTGTAACTTGTAAAGTCTTAAGAAGTTTCCAAAGACACAAGAAAGTGCCTTAGCCAGGGTTATGCAGCTAATTTGTGTCAGAGGCAAGATTTGAACTTAGCTTTCTATTGGGATTCCAAGGCCAATCCTCCTATGCTAAGATGCTTCTCAGATATTAAGAACAACCTTTTTAAATATCTATTTAAATATTGACAAGAGCCCAGTGAATGCTAAAGATTTTTAATTCATAACTCTGAGTCAAGATAATGGGAGGGTTTGGTTGTCAGTCATTTAGCAAGTAGGATATGGAGCTTTGATTCTACTAAGAGCCATGGGAAATAAGAAGAACATGAAAAAATTGGATCCTGGCCCCTTTACAGTTTAAATTCCTTATATTTCACATAACTATGGCATACTCTGAATTATTACTATGCAGTGATTTTTCAGATGTGACCAACTCTTCCTGATCTCATTTCAGGGTTGTTGTTTTTTTTGGCAAAGATACTGGAGAGGTTTATAATTTCTTCTTCCAGCTCATTTTATAAATGAGGAACCCAAGACAAATGGGGTTAAGGGACTTGCCCAGGGTCATGCAGCTAGTAAGTGTCTGAGAAGAAAGAAGAAGAGTTTTTCTGACTCCTGACCCCTATAGGACTTTATCTATTGCACTACCTAACTGTCCCACTCTGAATTATTAAGAACTGAATATTCAGTTTGGACAGGATTTCTGCCCTTGGTTTTGCCTCTTGCCTTAGCCATTATGCAATTAATTTAATTTGTGTAGTTAATTAACTCATTAACACACCTGAATGTGACTGGAGGAAAGAACATTTATTCAGTGCCTTTAGTATATAGAATGCTCTGCTGACTTGTGGAAAATTAAAATTTATATAAGAAAGGGTCCAAGGCAGGAACAAGTTGGTAAAGTGGTAAATGTTTATTTAATAGAAGGAAAATGTATATAGGCCACACTTTTAAATTTCATTTGCATTATTAGCATTTTCTCCATCACTTTCTTAAGTATAGAAGACAATCCACAAGGCAATAAATCTAGGGCAGATTAGTAGTATTTGCTGATTGGCCAATTGGGAATACTCTCCCTGAAAATTTAACAAAGATCCCAGGAGCCAGTTCAAGCTATCTTTAACATAGCCCTGGCCCTAACTTCATGTTGATGACAATCTAATAGTAGCAAACAAGGAGAAATTGCTTTTATTATTGTTTACAGAGCTTATAAAATTAAAGACAGAGTTGAAAGTATTGAATAAAAAAGTTATAATTTAGAATTTTCAATGGATTTCATTTATCTTTTTTATACCTAGTCCCCTTTTCATGATTTTCACTTTAGCTATGTCTAGAGAGTGATAAAAGATTTAGTTTGTGTAGCTAAAGAATCCAGTGGAAGAAACATCTGAAAATTATTTTTAATGAAAGAATCCACCAAACTACTGACTAAAATTGGCCAATGATACATCTGGCTATCATCTGAAGAAGTGAGAATTTAGTGTTTGCTTTAAACTTTGGCAAAAATGGAGAAAGCCATGGGGAAATAAAAAAGAGAGAAAGCATGAAGGAAATTGCACTGGGAGAGAACGGTTGTGGTCCTTGACAGACCCAGGAGTTAATTTTAATTCAGCTTTCCTGGAAATTGAGGACCTCTCCCGCTATACTCAAACCATACCACCCCAAGTGAATTAGGGTACCTAGCAACTGCCGTAAGCCCAACGATCTGTCATCTCTCTCAGACTCTTCTTCTGGCATCCCAAAGTCTTTCTTCAAGGGCCTTTTCCTCCAGAGACAGGGTTTGGATCCTGATGTATCATTTTTGAAACCAAAATAACTCTACCTCTACCCTCTTAGCAACTCTACCCCTTTTTCAGGCAACAAGAGTTGAGCCAATCCTCAGGATCTGTATATGTGTGTATGATGTGTGTCTGTGTGTGTATACATACACATAAATGTTTCATATACATACATATATTTGTGTATACATGAACATATAAACCAAGATTTTGATCTGTCACTAAGTCCTGTAAATTTCATTCAAAACATCTATATTTCGTTATAGTATGCTTGAAAATGTGCTAGATGATGATACAGATATAAAAAATAATATAGTCCCTGCCCTCTAAGGGTTGGAAGGAAACTGGCTACCCACTTCTTAGTAAGTTATATCTTTGTTATACCAAAAATAAATAAATAAACTTTAGATCTAAGAGCATGAAAAATGCTACTTTCATATACTGCTTTTATTTATCATTCTTCAAAGATAACAGTAGAATCTCCCCAAAGCGTGAAGGCAAATCTCCTTCAGTCGTTTGGGTACCATGGCAGTGGAGAGGTAACAGAAGTGATATTTGAGAATGATCAGTGTGGACCATCATGGAAAAAACTTTTATTCAGCCTCTCTTTCTTCAATGCTGTAGTCAATGAAAGAAAAAAATATGGAACATTAGGCTGGAATATTCCTTATGAATTTAGTACATCAGACTTGGAGGTGAGTATAGTTTGGTAAGTTTTGTAAAGATAAGATCCTAATCTTTCTTTGATGCCAAAATCAATCTATCCAGGCACTATAAAATTATTGCTGTTATTGAATTGTTTCAATCATATCCTACTATTCATGACCTCGTTTGGGGTTTTCCTGGAAAAGATACTGGAGTAGTTTGCCATTTTCTTCTCCAGCTCATTTTACAGATGAGGACACTGAGGCAAACAGGGTAAAATGATTTGCCCAGAGTTACATGGTAAGTGTCTAAGGGCAGATTTGAACTCAGATCTTCCTGACTCCAGACCCAGCACTCTAATACATTTTATTCACCTAACCACACATACAATTGAGAACACAAAACCAAAAAAATGTTTTATTTCCCTAAGATTTTCACTGAATATGACATAGACCAGTAAATACTGAGTCTTCCAAAAATTATATTGTGGTTTTAAGTTTTAGTCAATGAATCAATAGATATTTATTAAGTGCCTACTATGTGGTAAACACTGTGCTAAACATCGGAGATACAAAAAGAGTCAAAAGATCTACCCTTAAGGAGCTAACAGGGAAACAACAAGCAAACAAATATGTCCAAACAAGCTATACTCAGTATAAATAGAGAATTACTTAAAAAGAGAAGGTATTAGAATTAAGAGGGAATGGGAAGATTTCTTCTAAAATGTAGGACTTTAATTGTGAGTTAAAGGAAACCAGAAAGCAGAGTTGAGGAGGGAGAGCATTCCAGGCATGGGGGATAGATAGTCAAAGAGAATACCCAAAATAAAGAAGTGGAGCATCTTATTCTTAGAACAGCCAGGAGGCTTGTGTTATTGGACTTGAATACATTTCTTGAAATGAGATATTAAAATACCTAAAGGGGCAGGAGAGAATTAGATTATGAAGGGCTTTGAATTCCAAATAGAGGATTTTATATTTTATATTAGAGGTGGTAGGGAGCCACTGTAGTTTATTGAGGGGAAGAAGGCAGTATTGTCAAACCTTCACAGTCAGGAAAATCACTTCAGTGATTAAATGGAGAATGGATTGAAGTATGGAGAGACTTGAGGCATGTAAAGCTACCAGAAAGCTATTTCAGTAATATAGAGGTGAGGAGATGAGGGACTGTACCAGGGTAGTGGCAATTTCAGAAGAGAGAAGGAAGCCTATTTGAGAGATGTTGCAAAGATGAAATCAGTAGACCTTGACAAGATTGGATGGGGGGGGGGGGGGGACAGAGAAATAGTAAGGGATCAAGAATGACACCAAGATGGTGAACTTGAGGGACTAGAAGTATGGCATTGTCCTCAAAAGTAAGAAGGAAGTTAGGAAGGGGGAGACTTTAGGGCAAAAGGTAATGATTTCAGTTTTGAATATTTTGACTACTCGACATTTCATTCAAAATGTCTGAAAATCAGTTGGAGAGATGAGATTGGAGGTCAGCAGAGTTTGGGGCAAAATAGGTAAACTTGAGAATCTTCAGCACTGAGATGATAATTAAATCTATGGAAACTGTGGGGATTACCAAATAAAGTGAAATAGAGAGGGAGAAAAGAAGAGGGCCCAGGACAGAATCCTGAAGGATATCTATGGTTAGAGAGTGTGGTCTGGAAGAGGCTCCAACAAATGAGATTGAGAATCATCAGTCCAGTAAGAAGAGAGCCAGGAGAGAGTGGTGCTCTGAAAAACTTAAAGAGAAGAGACTATCAAAGGGAAGAGAGTGATCAACTGTGTCAGAGGCTCCAGAGAGGTCACAGACCTCTTTGAGATTGAGAAAAGTTATTGGATTTAGCAATTAAGAAATCACTGGTAACTTTGGAGAAAGCAGTTTCAATGGAATGATGAGATTAGGAGCCAGATTGTAAGGAGTAAAGTAGAGAGTGAGAGAAGAGAAAGCAGAGGAACCTACTATAGACAACCTTACTGAGTTTGGCCATAAGAGCAGAAGAGATATGGCATGATAGCAGTGAGAGAAGGATTAAGTAAGGGTTCTTTTTTCTGAGGATGAGGAAAACACAGGCATGTTTGTAGGCAGTAGGGAAGGAGCCATAGATACTGAGATACTGACGATAAGTTAGACTGGGGATGACAAGAGAAGGCAATCAGCTGGAGAAGGCAGAATGGAAGGAGATCTCTTGTGCAAGTAGAAGGGTTTGCTTTGGTGAGGAGAATGGCTACCTCTTCATGTGTAACAAGTGAAGGAGGAGATAGTAGAAGAAGTTATATGAGTGATGTGAGATGAGGGAGGAGGAGGAGAGTGCATAGCAAATGGACTCAATTTTTTCAGTGAAATTTTAGGCAAGGTTCTCAGCTGAGAGAGTTGAGGGAGGGAGGTTTGAAGAGATATGAAAAAGTCTGAAAAGAGCCACTATGTAAAGTGGGATAGTGAGTTCATAAGAAGGACTGCCAAGCAGCAATGAGGGTCCATTAATGTGTAGCAAATCAGTAAGAAGTTGCATGATTTCCTTCACTTTTGTTCAGCATGCATATAGGTGCAAAGATAGTAGATAGAAATGATCCAAGACTGTGACTTGGCAGGGCATAATCCAAAATGTGATAAAGGAGTCAGGGACTCAAGAGACAGGGACAATGTAGAGCTGAACTGGTTGACAAAGAGGTCAAGATGAGGAAAAGAGGAGAGTGTGGCTAATGCAAGGGACAAAACTGGGGAATGAAGAGATTGAAGGTCACAGAAATTAAAGTATAGTGTTTAGTAAAGAAAGGAAGAGGAAAAGTTAAAAAATAGTGTTTAGTAAAGAAAGGCAGAGGAAAAAGAAGAAAGCTGATAGATTATGGCCATATACAGGGGAGAAATAGGTCACAAGAAATGAATAAGATAAGGAGCTAAGTGTTTAAGGTTTTTGAGAGAGAATCAATATGTATATGAAAGTCCTCTGGGAAAAGACAGAAGTAGGGTAGGAGAAGAAAAGTGTGAACCAGATACTGAACTCCCTGAGAATGGAAAGAGAGTGTTATAGAGGCTACCGGGATTTTGATTGGGTGATATTTATAAATGATATATCTTATTTATTTATAAATGTACTGCTGTACTAATAATTTTATACATTATAAATCTTATTCAGAAAATGAAAAGAAAGAGAAAGCTGAAATAATATTTCATTTATTAATAGCACCAAAAAAGCCTTTTACTATTGGAAATAACATTTTTAGTGAGAACAGGAAGAGGGTTTTTCAGGTATAATTTTCATGTGGAGTCTTTTGGCTTAGAATCATCCTCAAGGTGCCTTCTATTGCTAACCTTCTGTAGTTCCCAATAATAAAAAGTTTCAAGTGTTTAAGTGGTACTGAATTGCCTTGGACTAATAGAATAATTGGTAAATGATTCACACAGAGAACCTTCCATTTCTTTTAAGGGTTTTCATTTTCAAGTTTTCAGTAACTTAGCCAATAAATTTAAAATAAGCTTCCAATAATTTAGCCAACTTATTTATCCACTTTAAAAGAAGCATGGATTGGTGGAAAGAGAATTGACTTAAAGTTAGAAAATCTAGGTTTGGGTTCATAACAACTTTGAGAAGTGTGTGCTATTATTATCCCCATTTTATTGTCGGGAAATTGAGTCAATCGTTGTTTAAGTTATTTGTCATGGGGTTGCTTAGCTAGTAAATGTTTGAGTTCAAACTTAACTCAGGTCTTCCTGACTCCACCAATGCTCTATCCCCTATATCTAATACTTTGAGAAAACAATTGTTTAAAAGTTCAACCTGAGGAGAAAAAATAATACCTTCTAGACATAATTTAAATGTTTGAGGGTTATTTAAAGTGCTAATCCCCTCTGTTAATACAAGTTCTATGGATTGGCTAAAGTTATGATACTCTAGTTTTTGGTTAGAATGTTTTGGTTTGAGGTTGGGATTTGTTTGGGGGGGGGGTGGAAGGAAGATATATCCAGACCTATGTTTTAACTAGTGTGAAGAACTTCCAAAGGTGCACATCAACAATTCACTTATAAAATTATAGTCTTAGAAAGTTGTCCAAGGTACTGAAAGACTTACCCATGACCATATAGCTAGTTTATGTCAGAAGAAGAACCTGAACCCAAATCCTCCAAAACTGTCATGCACTCTCTTTTTCCCTCTCTCTCCTCCCCCTCCTTCCACCTCCTTCCCTCTTTCTCCCTCTTTCCCCTTCTCCATCTCCATCTCTTCCTCTCTCCCTCCCTCTTCCCTCCTCTCCTGTACCACAAGAATTATTTCATTAAATTCATCTTTTTCTTTAAACCACATAACTGTTCTTAATGGTGAGATGCTTAAGTTTCATTTGCTTTAAAAAAAATCTCATCCAGACATCTTATTTGTGATTTCATAAAGTAGCCTATAGATGTAAGCCACTAGTTCCCATTTACTTATTGAAATATTCCTTCTTTGCCAAGAGATTCTTTCTTAATGCCTCAAATGCAATGGCAATCAGATTTTAAGTATTTGTCCTCAATCATGAGACAGTCACATTCCCAGGGTAATAGCGTGGTGCCAAAGGCATAATATCGTAGATTTAGAGTTTGAAGAGAGCTTAGTGGTAAGGTGATCTCTTACAACACCCTCACTCATCAGATGAACATTCTGGGACCCAGACTAATGAAATTAAGTACCTGAGGTTGAACTAGTAGTTTCAGTGGCAGATCTAAAACCACGTTTTTTAACTCCCAAATCAGTGCTCTTTCCACTTCCCCATGTTGAAATAATTACCTAAATCTATACCAAACAGAACATTAAATGCATTAAGGATCCAGGGAATACTGCCCCAGAGATGAAAATACTCTGTTGTTCAGTCATGGCCATCTCTTCATGACTCCTTTTGGGGTTTTCTTGGTAAAGATACTGGAGTAGTTTGCCATTTCCTTCTCCAACTTATTTTGTAGATGAGGAAACTGAGACAAATAGAGTTAAGGGATTTGCCCGGGGTCACACAGTTAGTAAATATCTAAGACCAGATTTGAATTCAGAAAGATGAGTCTTCCAGACTCCAAGCCCAGCATTCTATCCACTGTGCCATTTAGCTGCCCTTGCTATCTTCTTCTTGTTTACCCTTTAGAACTCTTCAAGAACTTTGGGTTCTCTCTCAAAAGGACATACAAATAAAGAAGTACATTTAGGAACAGTAGGATCAGTACATAGAATGCTGGGCCTGGAATCAGGAAGACCTGGGTTCAAATCTAGCCTCATATACTTCCTCACTGTGGACCTTGGGCAAGTGCCTTAACCCCAATTATCTAGCTATTACTGCTCTTCTGTTTTGGGATCGATACTTAGTATAGATTCTAAGACAGAAGGTAAAGATATTTAAAGAAATAAATACATTTTAAAAGAAAGTGATGGATTAATTTAACCCTTTCTTCAAAAGGTCACGATCAAAATGTTAGGAATTCTCATGAAAGAAAAGGTATTAATTCCTTGGGAAGCAATATATTACTTGACAGGAGAAATAATTTATGGAGGCCGAGTGACAGATCCTTGGGACAGGCTCTGCTTGATGGCTCTTCTACAAAATTTTTGTAATCCTAATGTGTTGAAGAAGGACTTCAGTTATACTTCTGATGGGGTAAGAAATTTATTTTTTTTCTAAAAGTCCCAATTTTTTTTAATCTCATTAGTGACGCACACAAAAAAGATGAGGACCAAATAAAAATGGCAGATGAATCTTACACATGTTAAATGGTTAAAAAATATATAAATACTTCAGGAAATAATAGTGGAGTCCATCCACTTGACATACCAGCTGGCAAAGTTTATGGCTATGGGCTAAAGGGAAGCTTGTGGCAGGGAGAAAACGGAAGGTTCCTCCCTGTTAATTCCACAATGCCATGGCAGAAGGTGGAGTTTGGGGGATAGAGTATGTGGGTGTGGGCTATCCCCATTTTTTCCATAAGTCCCATGGTTTTATTGCTGAATTTTGCATAAAACAATGATTTTTAGGAATACATATGGCATATTATAGCAAAAGTAACTATACAATGAATCAAGCAATCTTCACTCCTAAGGAGTTTGCATTCTCCTTATTTACTACCTACTTCATACAATGCCTGCTCCTTACCCTCAAGTATTTAAAATCTAAAATAATGTTGTCTCTGGGCTATAGTAAGTGAGCCTCCTTACCTACCCCACAATATTTCCTTGAAAAGATCTATTAATATAAATATTTGGTTAAAAACTTTTTTTGGAGAACCATAGAAACAATGAAACTGTTTTCTAGTTCAAAAGAGAGGGTAACCCAAGGTGGTGACAGTCTCTTATCTCTCCTCCACATGTACTCAGATGTAATCTCTTTTTTTCTGTGTAAATAAAATCATTCCACATTTTGAAACCTTTTTGAAGGAGAGCTGTCATTGTGGAAGTACCAGAAGCTGGAGTTCTCAAAATGCCTCTGCAGAACTTAGATCAGTGGTTCCCAAACTTTTTTGGCCTACCGCCCCCTTTACAGAAAAAATATTACTTAGCCCCCTGGAAATAATTTTTTTACATTTTAATAGCAATTAATAGGAAAGATAAATGCACCTGTGGCCATCACCGCCCCCCTGGATCACTGCAGCACCCACCAGGGATGGTAGCGCCCACTTTGGGAATCACTGACTTAGATGGAGGGAAAATTACATCTTCAATATAACTGATATCCTTTTTAATTTTATGAATTTTCAAGCATTGTTTTGAGAAGGAGTCTATAGACTTTCCTACATGGCCAAAGGAGACTATAACATCAAAAAAGTAAAGAAGCCCTAGTGGCATGGCAGCAAATCATCTTAGAGATCTTCAAGACTAATATCATGACTTTACTGGTTGAAAACCCCCAGTTCTGATTTAGACAAGATTCACATGAATTACAGAGGGTTGACAACTACATGGAGAAACAGTTATTTTCTTAATGATGATTTCCCTTGATCCTTCCAAGAGTCAACAAGATATTAGAAGTCTTTGGATTCTAACCTGGATTACCACTTTCATTTGCTTTTTTTCAGATTCTCCTTTCAAGGTTTTATGCATTTGCTATTTCACTTCCCAGCATAATTCTTCCATTCATTCATTCACTCATTCATACAATAAAATTTATTGAGCCCCTATAGTCAGAGCACCTTGCAAAAATGAGGAAGAACGATTGCGTGCTAATGTGTTTGTGTGGTTATACGCTGCTTCTAAGCAATTCTGACAAATGAAGTCAAAGTACCTAGGTCTGAATCCTGATTCTGTTGCTTACTACTTCTGTGGCCCTAGCCAAGTCACTTAACCACTCCTGGTCTCAGTTCCCAGGGCCTCTTTATTTTTTAAACTCTTGTTCTATCTTAAATTCATAGAAGTACCAGTTCCAAGACAAAAGGATGGTAAGGGCTAGGCAACTGGGGTTAAATGACATGCTCATAGTCACAGCTAGGACGAATATGAGGCTAGATTTGAACTCAGGTCCTCCTGATTCCAGACCTGGCTCTCTATCCATCGAGCCACCTAGCTGCCCCTTCCTGAGGCCATTTCACAGGCCATTCCTATAAAATGAAGAGATTGGACTAGATGGTCTCTAAAGTCCCTACCAACTCTAGAGCTATGATCCTTTGTATTTTACTCCCAGATGCATTAATTTGGGGAAAAGGGAAAGGGCGAACCCTTGAAGCAGGCAGAATGCCAACCAGCTGGTTCTTCTGCTGAAAAATGCCTCCAGTTTCCCTCGCCAGTTCTGTCAAGGTGAAAATCATTTAGGGGAGTTAAAAACTTCTTTTTAAGGATGGAGATGCCTGTCCCCACAGGATGTTTGCTTTCAATTCTAAAGAAAGTCTAGGGTGATATTACCTAACTGAAAATTGTGAAATTGCTCTTACAATTTAAAAAATGTTAATATGTATGTTGTGTAGCTTAAGGTTAGGAAATTTTACATTGGGAAATAAGGGCGATTTCCAGGGCTTGTGTTATACTGGTTTCAATATTTCCTCCCTGGTAGCTCAGTTTCGAGAAGTCCCTGTTATTCAGGAATTAACTAGAAGCAAAGTCCTGTTGAACATGAAGCTTTTCTGGATAGACTACCTGCGTAATATAAGCTAGTGGAAGGCAGTAAAAGTATTTGGGATTAGAAACTAACATTGGGAAAGGCAGCTCGGTTCAGTGTTTGTAAGACAACTACTAACTAATTCAGTGCCAGGCTCTAGAAGAGAAACTAAAAATGTGCAAATAATATTGAGAAGGTGACGTTTATTTGTCACTTTTAAGGCTAACAGAGCACTGTTCATACGTTATTTCATTCATTTGATCCTCTTATCAAAGGGATACAGGGGAAGGCTCTGCCAGGATTATTTATTCTCATTTAACAGATAAATTCGGCAAATGTAAATGACATGCCTATGATCTCAAAGCTCACCCGGTAACATTTCAACCTAAGCCTTTTTTTGACTCCAAACCACCATGGTCCCTCCTCTTAAACATTACATAGACAATAGATACTTAATAAATTGTTTAATCCAGACCCGTGAGTTCATCAGTAAACTTTGTAATAAATTTTGGTTGAATTGAATTAAGGAGCTCAACATCTCATTAGAAAAACAAAATATACAAACATGAAACAAAAAATATTAATAATCGTAGCTGTCGTGTATTTATAGTTCCTATTGGTACCAGGCACCAAGCTAAGAACTAGTTACAAATATTATATCATTTCATCCTCACAGCAACCCTGTGAGGTAGGTGCTATTATCATCCCTATTGTACAGTAGAGGAAAATGAGCCAAACAGACGTGCCCAAAAACACACAGAGAGAAAGTGTCCCAGACTGGATTTGAACTCAGGTCTTCCTGCCTTCAAACCCAGCACCATATCCACTGCACTCCACTATGTGCCCATTTAAATAATGATGCAAAGCAGTATAAATTAACAAATTTGAAATTAATTCAAGAAATCTTTTTGAGTATTTTCAAAGATAGGGCCTCTGAGTTTCTGCTCTGCCATTTGCTAGATATATGGTTTGGGGCAACTAGATCTCTTACCTGCTTTGTGGCTGAGTTTCCTTGGGTATAAAATGAGGAAACTAGACTAGATGGAATCAAAGATATCTTCTAGACCAAAATCCATGAAAAGGGAGGCAAAACTACGTGAACAAATACATGACAAGAAAAACTTGTAATGGTTCTTTAAAACGCAAAATGACTTTGGGATCAGCCAAATGGTTGGGCTCAAAGAGTGGTCGTTAATAATGCAGTGGCAACTGCAGGGGCTCTACTTTCTTATAAATGCTACTGGAGAATTATACTCCATATCATACTCCATGTAATAAATATTACTGGAGTATTCCAGGGATCTTCACTTGGCCTTGCACTATTGAATATTTTTAGCAATGGTGTAGTAAAAGAGTGGCAGCACTGCATAGTGAACAGAGAACAGGCTTTGAACCCAGGAAGACCTGGGTTCAAGTGCTGCCTTAGCATGTACTGACTGGGTGACTCTAGGCAAATAACTCAGGATCCTAGGTAACACTAAGACTATAAATTACAGGAAAAGTACTGATCTGCATTGGCTGAGAGAGTATCCTCATCTGGAAGTTTCCCAGGGCAATGAAATCACTATCCCTATTTAATCAATGGCTTAAATAAAGGCATAGATGATATGCTCATCATAGGTATAGATGGCACAATGCAGAAATTGATAGATAAAACCACTGGATGGCAAAGGTCATGGTCCAAAAAAAATATTACCAGGATGGAGGTCAGCAAAATATGAACCACAGACTGAATCCTCTTACTTGTTGTTGTTGTTTTTTATATGACTAAGAATATTTTTGGTTGTTCGGTCGTCTTCAGTCCTGTCCAACTCTTCATGACCTCATTTTGGGTTTTCTTGACAAAAATACTGGAATGCCACCTAACTGCCAAAAATGTTTTTACATTTTTTTAAATATATGTCAGACAAATTTGGCCATGGGTTCTTGTCTGCTGACCTTTGGGATGTAGCCCTAGACTGAATATAAGAAGATGGAATTTGGTAGAGATAAGTATAAGATCTTAAATTTTGATTCAAAAAAATCAACTTCACAAGTACTAAAGAGAAGAGGTGTGGTTAGACAATATTTTGTCAAAAAAAGATCTAGGGGTTATAAGTTCAATATGAATCAACATTGTGATGTGGCAGTAAAAAATAAGGGCTAAGCAATTGGAGATAAGTGACTTGCCCAGGATCACATAGCTAGGAAATGTTTAAGACCACATTTGAACCAGAACCTCTCATCTCTAGGCCTGGCTTTCTAGCTATGGAACTACCTAGCTGCCTCGTCATAATTTCTTTTCAAAATCTCTTATTCACCACTCCAATTTATATAACCTATGTTCTAAGGAACACTCTAGATATGCAACAACTCATAGTTTCTAATTGAGAATTTTCCTTTACTTCTCACAAGTATGGAATTCTTATTCTTTTTAACTCAGCTACTTCCAAGCCAATTCCAGTTCCTCTTCTCCCCTGGGCTAAGAAGAACTCAAATTGTATTAATAAAATTGTCACTCACTAAGAAGGGGGGGGAAAGCATTGGTAGATTATGAAGAAAAATATCATTCTACAAGATTTAACTTTACATGAAAATCTGTAATCAGTATAGGAGAAAAACAAATCCTAATCTTTTATCATAGTGGTTGACAAAAAAAATCTACTATCTTTCCCTACCCATTTCCTTTAATTTTTTAAGTTTTATTTTTCTGTCAATGTATGGATTCAGTCTTACTGATGCTCTCTTTGCCTTACAGTCTGTTTGTTTCTAGTATGTTCTCCTCCCCTACTCAGTGAGCCTTCTCTTGTGTCAAAGATTAAAAAAGAAAAAGCAATTCACCAAAACTGATGCATTAAAGCATGTCCAAAAACACATGTCCCATTCCATAAGAGTGGTAGGTACCCTGCCTCTCCACTAATAAGAAGGAGAATCATTTTCTCATCTCTTCCCTGAGGCCAGGTTTGGTAATTGTAATTAGATAGCATTTAGTTTTGGTTTACTATTTTTAATATTTACATTGCTCTAGTCATTGTATAAGGTTTTTTTCCTCCTGCATGTTTTATTCTGCTTCAGTTCATAAAGTCTTCCCATAATTCTCTGCCTATAGTAATTATTGCCTATAGGATAATAGTATTCCGTTGTGATCACATACTAGAATTTGTTTAGCCATTCTGTTGATAAATGATTCATTTTGCTATTTGAAGGTATCTCTAGAACAGAAATTCTTAATTTTTTTAGTGTCACAGTCTCCTTTGGTAAAGCTACTACTCCCCTTCTCAAAATAATGTCTATAAATGAATAAAGTAAGATATAGTTCCCAGAAAAAAAAAAACAATTATCTTGTGGCAACTAGGTGGCCCCATAGATTGAGAACCACATCTAGAACTGGGAGTTCCTGGGTTCAAATCTGGTCTCATTCACTTTCCAGCTATGTGACCCTGGGCAAGTCACTTAATTCTAATTGACTAGCTCTTACTGCTCTTCTACCTTGGGACCAATACTTGTATCAATTCTATGACAGAAGGGAAAGGGTTGGGGTTTTTTTAAGCCAAAAATCTTGAAGTACAGTTATGAAAAACAGCTATCAATCTTTTAAAAATTCACGTACCCCAGACTCCAGCTCTCAAACCTATCCCTTATAATTGAGGAGATATAATTTTCAGTATAACATTTTGTAGGCATTTCAAGTGGTCAGCTCTTTCCTTGCTGAAAATATCTCTCATACATGCTAAAATTCTCTCCCTCTCTCCCTCCCTCCTCTCTCTGCTTGTCTGTCTGTCTGTCTGTCTCCCCCTCCCTCCTCTCTGTCTCTCTGCCTTTCTCTCTGTCTCTGTCTCTGTCTCTCTCGTTCTCTCTCTTTCTGTCTGTCTGTCTTCCTCCCTCCTCTTTCTGTCTCTCTGTCTCTGTCTCTCTCCCTCTCTCCTCTCTCTCTGTCTCTCTGTTTCTGTCTTCCTCTCCCTCTCCCTCCCTCCNTCGTTAAATCCCAAAATGTAATATAAATCAATTTTTTGCATTTGTCATACTGGCCCTGCTTTTAACCTTTGGCTAGTCAAGTTATTATCCTTAATGTTTTCCAAAGAGAGATATGACTGAAAAAAGGAGGTAAACCAGTCATGTAGTAAGAAAGGGGAACTAATGGAATTTGTGCTTCACGAGTGCTCCTCTGGTATCAAGAAAGGCCCCAGGCATAACTAGGTGGCTCAGTGGATAGAGAGCCAGACCAGGAGATGGGAAGTCCTGGGTGCAAATCTGTCCTCACCTGACTGTGCAACCTAGGCAAAACACTTAATCCCAGTTGCCTAGTTCTTACCACCCTTCCACCTTGATACTTAGTAGGAAGGAAGGAAGGAAGGAAGGAAGTGAAGGGAGAGAGGGAAAGAGAAGGAGGAAGGGAGGAAGAGGGAAGAGGGAGAGAGGGAAGGAGAGAGAGAGGGAGAGGGAGAAGGAGAGAGAGAGCCCAAACACATTAGGTAGAAGCAGCCTGCTAGAATCCTTATGTAGGGTTTAGTGGTCTCAATTTCATTTGAGTTTGATACCACTGTTCTAGCCTACAAGAATCCTCTTAACTGAATGAAAAACATGGTATGGTAGAAATGATATGATAGGTGGTTTTTAGCTGCACTTAGAAGATTTACAGGAAGATATAGCACAGTTAATGGGTGTTCATTTTACTGACTATATGAGTCACATAAGATGAGAAAGATAAGGATCAGATGACATGTTTTGAAGTCCTAACATTTTACTAAGTTACAAAACCATGGGAAAATGAGTAGGGGCAACGATAACCAGGAAGCTAGGTGGTATAGCGGAGAGTACTGGACTTGGAACCAGGAAGACCTGAGTTTAAATCCTGTTCAAAAGCTTACAAACTGTGAGACCTGATACATGTCACTTAACTTCTCAGCCTCAGTTTCCTCATCAGTAAATTAGAAATAATAATAACAAATCCCAGAGTTGTGAGGGTCAACTGAGATAATGCATACAAAGTATTTTGCAAACCTATAATAACAACAAAAATAATATCTAAAATTTATGTAGTGTAAAAGGGAAAAGGTGGGGTTTTGGTTGGATATTAATATTTAAAGTATGGTCGCCAAGAATTGAATAAATATCAATTCTAAAATTATTTTAGTAATTTATTTATAAAATATAAGAAAGAGTGGAAGTAGAAAGATGAGAAGAGGATAGAGTAAGAGATCTAACTTGAAGTACTAGACTATGGACTCAGTCCTTGGCTTTACTCCAACAGGGTTCCAGAGGTCCCAGCCAGAGAACCTAAAAGTCAATTAAGAAGGGTTTTAGCCAAGAGGGCTTCTCCCAATCAAGGGAGCCTCCAGGAGGCTAGTACATCCAGGGAGTTAAAGTAGTCAGCCTTTTTCACTCTCCACGTGTAGTTCTAAGGAAAAGATTTAAGAACAATCTCATCAAGGTCTCAGGGTCCTAGCCAGTGCTCCTCTGCATCCAAGCAACAAAAGAACTCCTTCAGGTCCAAGACATGAACAGGAAGAGAGCTACAGGAAGTTGTCACTCTCTTTTAAAGACACTTCTTTTTCATCACTTCTTATGCCTTCCTCCTAGTTTACGTGTCCAATCATAAGAGATGCTTTGCTTAGGACTGCCTAGGGGGCAGTCAGCCAATTCTGATTTGTCACCCACTCTTACACACACGTGGGTTACAGACTTCCCAACATGTGAATTAAGTAACGATGTTTTTACCTTTGGTGATTAAATCTAAATATGGGCAGGGTAGATTTAATCTCATTATCACAGTAGTTTTCACTGTGTGCCAGGCAATACCTACTTAACAGTTATTATCTCATTTACAACCTTACAACCATTCTGGCTGTTTTGTTTTTGTTCAGTCACTTCAGTTGTGTCTGGCTCTTCATGACCCCCATTATAGGGTTTTCTTGGCAAAGATACTAGAGTGGTTTGCCATGTCATTGTGTAGCTCATTTTACGTATGTGTAAACTGAGGCAAACAAGGTTAAGTGACTTGCCCAGAGTAACGTAGCTAATAAATGGCTGAGGCTAGATTTAAACTCAGATCTTCCTTGACTCCAGTCCCACCACTCTATTCACTGGACCATCTATCTGCTTCTACTCTGAAAGGCAGATGCTCTTATTACCCTCTTTGGCAGATGAGGAAACTGAGGCAAACAGAGGTTAAGTGATTGGCCCAGGGTCACACAGCTAGTAAATATCTGAGGTCACATCTGAACTCAGATCTTCCTGACTCCAGATCCAAAACTGTCCACTACACCACCTAGCTGCCGTGTGTGTGTGTGTGTGTGTGTACATATGTATATATGTACATATACATATATACATAGACTTAAGGTCTTTGATGGCACAGAGGATGGTTTTTAGGAAACGCTCGTTTCCTAAATAAAATTATATAAAAGCATACTCTCAATAACAATATATTGTCTTAGACAATAATATCTCTCAATCTGGTAAATATACCCAAGCTTTACCATAATATTTTCAGCAAGTCAGCTGGGATTTAAATCAGATAGTCAATGACAATCTGGATTAATAGTATTTGAAGCCAAGCTGCAATAATTCTCCCAACTCAGTCTACTTTCCAGTTAATCCATAAGATTTTTCCTTTAAACTACCCTCATCAAAGTGTTTCTTTCTTGAGGAAGGGACATTTATTTGGGGTGAGGGAAAGAGGAGGCACAGCATACCCTGAGAAAAACATTCTCATTGGCTGTGGAAGAATTAAAGTTAATATTTAACTCCCAGTGTACCACCTATGTGCTATACATATATGCATACCTATGGTTCTACCTGATATATATTTGTAGAAGCAAGCAGTCAATTCAATTCAATCAACAAACATTTAATAGGCCATCTAGGTAGCACAGCGGCCAGAACCCCAGGCTTGGAGTTGAGAGAACCTGGGTTCAAATCTGACCTCAGATACTTCCTAGCTATATGACCTTGGACAAGTCACTTGGCCCCATTTGCCTACTTCTTGCTTTTCTGTCTTAGGATTGTTCCTAAGAAGAAAGTAAAGGTTCAAACAAAATAAGCTTTCATTAAGGTACCAATAAGTGCTGAGAATATAAAGACAAAATGAAACTCCATCAAGAAGTTTATTCACTTACAGGGAAACAAACATGCATATGCATAAGTAAATATAAAATTAAAAAAAAAATAAACCAAGTAACTTCCATGAGGAAGATGTGGGCTAATATGAAAGGTGGTCTGTTAAATGATAGAACAAGAACTCCAGAGGACACAATGAAAGGATACAGAAGTCTGGGATAGGAGACATGAATGTATATAACCTCATTTTACATAGTCACAGCAGGGTAAAAAAAAATCTGTCATTCAAATCCTAAAATGATCAGAAAGCACCATCTCCTTGCAGATTTCTTCAGGGAGGCTGTCTTTTGTTGTTTGTCTCCAGAAAGGACCTGAACGAAGGTGCCTTCTGATATGATTTAGCCTATGACTCCTATAATTCCCAGAATTTACTTTTCAGGAGTGGAAAGAGCCACGAAGACCTGTTGCTAGAACTCATAGCTGACTTGCTCAAGCGTTTGCCTCTAACTGTAGAAAGGGAACCACAGGATAATGAAATGAAAGATATCATTCCAACCACATTGTTAACCATGCTCGCAAGTTCCATTTGGAAAAGACTTAATCAAAGTGTCGACGGTAAGAATTGTAGTGCATACACTTCTCGAACAAAATAATGCTTAAAAGAGCAAAAAATATATGTGAAGCAATATTTTCCTTTTTAAATTTATTTTTTCAATTATATTTGGAAATAATTTTTGACAACTGTTTTCTGACATTTTGTGATCCTGATTCTCTTCCTTCTTCCCCCACTCAAGGTAGCAATAGTCTGTTATAGGCTGAACCAGTACTTTCATGCAATACATATTTCTATATTTCTCATGCCATGACAGGAGACACATATGATACATACAATAAAAAAATCATGAAGGAAAGAAAGTAAAAGATATATATAAATCTGTCTAGGTTTTTCTGAATTCATTCTTTTGGTCATTTCTTATGGAGCAATAATACACTATTGTAACCATATACCACAACTTGTTCATTCATTTCCCAATTAATGGACATCCCCCTCAGTTTCCATTTCTTTGCCACTACAAAAAGGGCTGCTAAAAATGTTTTGGTACAAGGATGCCATTACCCTTATTTCTGTTCTCTTTGGGATACAGACCCAAAAGTGGTATTTTTGGGTCAAAGGGTATGTATAGTTTTATAGCCCTTTGAGCATGGTTCCATATTACTCTCCAGAATCATTATATCAATTCACAATTCCACCAACAGTTATTATTGTTCCAATTTTCTCTCATCCCCTCCAACATTTATCATTTTCCTTTTTGGTCATATTAGCCAATCTGATAGGTATAAAGTGACAATTTTAATGTACACTTCTCTAATCAATAATAATTTGGGTTTTTTCATATGACTAAAGATAGTTTTAATTTCTTCATAATTGCATATCCTTTGACCATTTATCAATTGGGAAATGCTTTGTATTCTTTGACTTGATCTATATATATTTGAAAAATGAGGCCTTTGTCAGAAACACTATAAAATTTTTCCCAATTTGTTGTTTTCTTTCTACTATTTGTTGCATTGGTTTTGTTTGTACAGAATCTTTTAAACTAAATTTAATCAAAATTATCCATTTCACTTTTTATATTCTCTATATCTTATCTGGTTACAAATTCTTCCCTTATCCATAAGTCTAACAGGTATACTTTTTGTGTTCCCCTATTTTGTTTACGTTTTTATTTATTTCTAGATCAAGTATTCATTTTTTCCTTTGTCTTGGTGTATAGTGTTTGTTGGTCTAGGCCTAGTTTCTGCCACATTTCTTTCTAGTTTTCCTAGCAGTTTTTGTGAAATAGTGAGTTTTCCCAATAACTTGGTTCTTTGGGTTTATCTAACGCAAGATTACTATGATCATTAACTACTATTTCCAGATTTTCTAACCTCTTTCATTGATCCACCACTCTCTTTCTTAGCCAATACCAGATTGTTTTGATGATTAACTCTCTGTGGTATAGTTCGAGATCTGGTATAGCTAGACCTCCTTCATTCATTTTTTCCATTAGTTCCCTTGATATTCTTGACCTTTTGTTCTCCTGGATGGATTTTGTTTTTTTTTTCTAGTTCTAGGAAATAATTTTTGGTTGGTTTGACATGGCATTGAATAGGTAAATTAATTCAGGTAGGATTATCTTTTTTTTATATTGGCTTAGCTTCATCCATTAGCAACTATTATTTTTCCATTTGTTTAGGTCTTACTTTATTTGTGTGAAAACTGTTTTGTAATCATATTCATACAGTTGCCAGGTTTGTTTTGGTAGGTATACCTCTAGTTATTTTATGTTGTCTACAGTTATTCTAAATGGAATTTCCTTTTCTGTCTCTTGCTGTTTAACTTTTTTGGAAGGTAAACAGAAATCTGATGATTTACATGTATTTATTTTGTATCCTTCAACTTTATTAAAGTTGTTCATTATTTCTATTGTTGATTCTCTGGAGTTCTCTTTGTATATCATCATATAATCTGCAAAGAGTGAGTTTTGTTTCCTCATTACCTATTCTAATTTTTTTTATTTCTTTTCCTGTTCTTATTGCTATAGCTAATGTTTCTAGCACAATATTAAATGTTTGTGGTGATAATAAACTTCATCCCTGTTCTTTTTGAGAAGAGTTCTAGTTTATCTCCATTAAAGAAATTGTTTGCTGATGGTTTTAGATAGATGCCATTAATCACTTTAAGAAAAGATCCTTTTACTCCAATGTTTTTATAAGCTATAGGTGTTGTAGTTTGTCAAAGACTTTTTCTGCATCTATTAAGATAATCATATGGTTTCTGTTGGTTTTGTTGTTGATATGGTCATGCTGATAGTTTTCCTAATATATTGAACTACACCTGCATTCCTAGTATAAAACCCACCTGCTCATAGGCTGTGATATAATGCTGTAATCTCCCTGCTAGGATTTTGGTTACAATTTTTGCATCAATATTCATTAGGGAGATTAGTCTATAGTTTTCTTTCTCTATCTTAACTCTTTCTGGTTTAGATATCAGTATCATATTTGTATCATAAAAAGAATTTGGGAAAATTCCTTTTCTCCCTTTTTTCCAAATAGCTTATGAAGTATTGGAGTTAATTGTTCTTTGAATGTTTGGTAGAATTCACTTGTGAATCCATCTGGCCCTGGGGTCCTTTTCTTAGGGAATTCTTTGATGGTCTGTTCAATTTCTTTTTCTGTAATGGAGTTATTGAAGCATTCTATTTCCTCTTTTCTTAACTTGGGCATGTCAAAGGATATAGGGAGGTCTAGAAAAACAAATATTGAGAAGAGACCATTGAATTTGGCAATTGAGAAATTATTGGAAACTGTAGAGAGGTCAGTATTGGTGGAGTGAAAAGAGAAAAAATGAGAATATCAGCTGTTGAAAGCCTCCTCAAGGAGTTTGGCCACAGGACAGAAGAGACAAGAGACAATAGCAGGGATAAAAAGATCAAGTGAGGATTTTTTAAGGAAGGAGGAGACTTGGGCAAGTTTGTAGGCTGTAGGAAAGAGGCTAGTAGACAAGGAGAAACTGAAGATAAATGATAGAATGAGGATTATAGAGGGAGCAATTTGTTGGAGAGGTCAGGATGGAATGAGATAGAAGGGTTAGCCTGGGGGGAAAGTAATGCTATCTCTTCCTGGGAGTCAGAGGTGAAGGAGAAGATAGTGGCACAAAGCATCTCTGTAATTTTAGATGAAGAACAAGGGAGAAAAGGGAGTGATTGGCCTCAGTTTTCTCTGTGATATATGAAGCAAGGTTCAGATGAGAAGAAGAGGGGAGGGCAAGGCTTAGGAGACTTGAGGAAGGATGGAAAGAAAGATCTGGAAGAGTCTTTATGAGAGAACTCTGTGGTAGTGAGTTCATTAGGGAGATACAGAAGGATAACCTAACAGTAATGAGGGTCCAATTTGAAGTGTAACATAAATTTGATGGACGCAGTCAGAACATTTATGTGATTTTTCCCCATCTTCATTTAGAAGCACATATGTAGAAATTAAGGCAGCAAATGGTAGAAGTAATCTCTTTTTTTTCAGGCCACGACTGAAGATATGATCATGGGGCCATAGATTAAAGAACAGATTATAATGTAGAGTTGAATTGGTTCGCCAAGACATCAAGAGAGTGAAAATAGGAGAATGTGGATAGTCCAGGGTTAAAGATCTGGAAGAGAAATGAAGGGTCAAGAAATTGAAGGTCAGAGAGCAGAAAAAAGAGTAAAATTTAGGAGGGAAGGCAGAGAGAGATAGAAAGCCTATTGATTAGGATTAGGTAAAGACATTTTGAATCTTGAACCCAGTCATGCTGCATTTGTGGGTATTAGCAAGGTCAAGGTTATGTCCATCCTTGTGTGTGACTGAGGTAGAGCGGAGGAGGAGGTCAGAAGAAGTGAGTAGGCTGAGAACCTCACTATGTGTTTGGGAGAGAATCAGTATGAACAATAATGCAGAGAAGAGCAAAGCTCCTCCCTGCTATTCTTATTACAACAAAGCTTGGTGTTTTCATTATAGATATGGATACACCATGAGCAAACTCAGTCTCTAAAAGAGCAGAGTGATTCTCCAAAATGGGAATATATCCTGTGCCTTGATGTCACTTCAAATTTCAAAGCACTATCTAAGGAGAGCCCATTTGGAACAATGGAATACATGCCAATTCTAGAATCAAAACATGGAGGTCCAGGGGGCAACTGGCTAGCTCAGTGGATTAAGAGTCAGACCTAGAGACGGGAGGTCCTACGTTCAAATCTGACCTCAGACACTTCCCAGCTGTGTAACCCTGAGCAAGTCACTTGACTCCCATTGCCCACCCTTACCACTCTTCCACCAAGGAGCCAATACACAGAAGTCAAGGGTTTAAAAAAAACAAACAAACAAAAAACATGGAGGTCCAAGTCTTCATGCTACCATTATATTCCTCTCTTGAATCTATGGCTTCTGATTGTGCCCTAAGAAGCCCCAGCCTCAGGTTACTCCTACTATTCATTGCCTTGATTTCTATACATGTGATGCCAAAGGAAGATGGAGAAAAGCTGCATACCTGTGGACAAGTCACTATACCTCTTTGAAACATAGAGTTCTCATCTATAAAATGAAGCTTAGAATGCTTATGTACTTTTCAGGACTATTCTGAGGAAGTCATTTTATAAAATACAAATCATTCTGTATTTATGAGCCCCCATTGGGATTTTTGCTTTCCTGTCTCCTGCCTGAGTATTTCCAAAGTCTGTTCCTGTAACTGCTGTCTTCAATGAATATGGACATAAAGTCCCAGGTTATGTCATCTCCTATGATGAATTCGCCATTTAAATATTCA
This sequence comes from Gracilinanus agilis, assembly GCF_016433145.1. Lineage (NCBI taxonomy): Eukaryota > Metazoa > Chordata > Mammalia > Didelphimorphia > Didelphidae > Gracilinanus > Gracilinanus agilis. The sequence goes on from NC_058133.1 coordinate 134,369,830, forward strand.
ACAACCAGGCTCTAACATTTTCTGCCTTTCACGGTAGCTTGTCTCTCATTTAGATACTTTTCAAGATCTCTAAAAACACTTACCTTGATTAGCCTAAACATTGTCAGATTACATTTTCTTTCAGCATCTCTTTCTTTTTCTTTTTCTTTTTTGTCTTTTTTTCCCATTTTTTCCCTTTTCCTTTCCCTATAGGATATTATAATAATGCCTTCTCTTTTTTTAAAAACCAGATTACGATCCCCTCCTTAATTCTGCCTTAATAACATTCCTAAGTCAAGAAATCATTCGATATAATAAGTTATTAGCCCTGGTCCACCAATCTCTGAAAGACCTCCAGAATGCTGTCAAAGGTGAAGCTGCCTTCAACCAGAAACTGGAGGATGTCTGTGATTGTCTCATTAATAACAAAGTGCCTAACTTATGGCAGGTGAGTGGCACATAGTTTTCTATTTGAAGAACTTTGGATCCAGGCTACATAAATAAAAATCAGTGTTCTCTTTGCACGTCAACACAACTTCTGAACAACACATTGACCTTCCCGTGAAATCATGTCTGTGCCAACTCTGGGAAAATGCTTGATATGCTCAGGATAGTCCTTGGATCATGCGATATCTATTTTTTTATTAGTAGTAAAATCAACAAGTTAAACTTGCTCAATAACAATTTATTTTAAATTGCCTAATAACCAATGAGTCAAAATATTCTTTCAGTCCTTCTTTAGCCTCCACCAGTATTCTCATTCTCTTTTCCACATGTGATCATTGTTAGCATAGACTAGTAGCATGTTGATAGGCAATCACATTTCCCCCTTTAAAAAAACCATATTAGCAGTTCTTTCCTAAGTTTGGTTTTGGACACATTCTTATTCTCATCAACGACTTCCACCAAAAGTGTCAAACGTGCCCTGGTGCTCCAAACTAAGGAAATATTTAACAAAATAAATAAAAATACAGTAGAGCCTACAGAATGTTAACATGTTTTCTAAGTCATTATGCAGCCCACAGAAATGCTTATGTATGATTTAGTGCCTCCTCTCATGCCCCATCCCCTTTCTATTTGACTGACATAAATAATTAAGCAGAGCTCCCTGGACAACTGTAAGCTCTTCTTAACACTCTTCAAAGCGCAGAGTTCTCCTTCTTGTTTTAGAGTAATGGATTGTGGGATTGTGCTAATTATGATTAAAGCAAGACTAGGAAAACTAGCTGACACCCAATCTCTTGAAATGAAAAATTACTTTCTAATAAGGAAAAAGCAATTATAACATAGTGCAGCTAGGTGACACGGTGGTTAGAGTGCTGGACCTGGAGTCAGGAAGACCTGAGTTCAAATACATCCTCAGACATTTACTAACTGTGTGACCTTGGGCAAGTCATTTAACCCTGTTGGCCTCAATTTCCTCATCTTTAAAATGAGATGGAGAAGGAAATAAGAAGCCACTCTAGTATCTTTGAAAAAAAATTCGAATGAGATTAGGAAGAGTCAGTCAAGACTGAAACAACTCAGCAACAACAATTATAGCATCATATTGATCTCTACAAGGAAAGGGAACCATAGACATTCTCTGAAATAGCTTTGCAACTCTGGCCAAGTTCCTTCAGCTGTCCAGCCTCAGTTTCCTCATCTGTAAAAATAAGGGGTTGTCCTGAAAATTCACTATAGTTCTCTTCTAGCTCTAATATTCTATGATTCTATAACTGTGATGAGAACCTGCCAAACTCAAAACTATTTAAAAAGCTGGACTCAGTCAGAGAACTTTTGCCACTTACTAGCATTCTAACCCTAGACAGAGTCACTTCTCCAAAGGCTATAAAATAGATTTAAAACTATCTGCTAGGGTAAGTCTCTTGAGTCACACATCAGTAAGTGCCTGAGGCAAGAATGGCTTCCTACAGTGATTTCTCCCTCTCTGACCCTAGCACCTATTATTAGAGTTTGCAATGAAGTACTTCATGATCTTAGAAGTCATGCTTTTAAAAAATTTAAAAAAAAAATCTGATGTCTATGTCTCTCAATCCCAATAGCGAGCTTCCTTCAGCACCGCAAAGCTGTTGTCTTCCTGGATCTCCTTTCTCATCCAGCGGCTGGAGTTCATCAGGAAATGGGCAAAACTGGCCTACGATGCTATACATTATCGGTATGGGAAGCAGATTACCTGGAAAATTCTTGTGGACATGCAAATCTCTGGGATCTAAAATTTTTCCCAAGTTTAGACAAATGTTAGTTTGGCAGTTAGGTGGCACAGTGGATAGAATGCTAAGCTTGGAGTCAGGAAAGCTCTTCTTTCTGCATTCAAATCCAGCCTCAGATATTTACTAGCTGGGTGACCCTGAGCAAGTCACTTAACCCTTTTGCCTCGGCTTCCTCATCTGTAAAATGAGGCAGAGAAGGAAATGGCAAACCATTCCAGTAACTTTGCCAAGAAAACCCCAAATGGGGTCAGGAAGAGTCAAACAAGCCTGAAAAACAAATGCCAATTTAGAACAATGGAGACCTCCATTTTAAACAAGAATTCAGTAAGCATTGTGAACCTCCAGGACAGTAAGGCAGGCTTATTTAGCCCACCTTTCTAACAATCCATTTCAGCAGCTGAGGGGACCAGAGTATTTTTATTACTCAAAACTAGATTTGGTGAGCTTTTCATAGGAAAATGAGAGAATGGAAAGCATTTTTAATTATCTAAACTCTCACTAATTCTAAGAATATGGAAATCTAAAATTATAAGCTTATCTATTTTAAAACTTGCCAAAAGAGGAAAGTAAAGATATTATTCTATAATCAAAATAGCTGGATTAATAAAATTATTACATAAAAAATGCAAGATATCTCTCTTTTTAGTGTTAGGAACTGATCCTATGATTTTATTCCTACTTGGGGTTAGACCAGCCAAATAAGTTCCTGGACCCAAGGAGACCTCAAAGTTTTATTTATGTACCCTTTGGTTTGTGTTTTTGTGTAACACATAAACATAGTGTGCCTTTTAGAATACTATGACCCTAATATCTTCCCATCAGTCAGTAAACACAGATTTATTTATTAAGCACTTTCTATGTGCCAAGCACTATGCTAAATATGAGAGTTACAAAACAAAAGTAAAAAGAGTCCTGCCTTCAGATATATTTACAGATATGTACTGTGTAAATGGTAATCTTAGAGGGAAAGAAGCAGTAACTAGAACTAGGAAACACTTCCTGCAAAAGCTGCCACCTGACTCTAATAAGCCATGGTGATTCTTTAGAAATATCACTGCTTTACAAGCTTAATGGCATCATAAGTTCATCCTCCTACTCTCATTGATTCATGACTTGGAGTGAAAATGCTTTATAACCATCCTAATTTCAGTTACAAATATTCAGATTCCCTTAAACAAAATGTGTTGGTCACTCCCTGTAAAATCCCCCTCTACAGACTGAGACCCCAACAAAAATGCCCCCAAGGGCAGAGACAGAGAAAGCTGCTAAGATTTTTTGTGGAATCATGCACAGAAAATACTCTTTACCCCATAATAACTACTCAGTTTTCTTTCATAAGCTTCACAGCTATAAAATGCCTCTGTGAAGGCAAAAGATAGGAAGCTTGAGTTACCATAGATAATAAAATAAAAGAAGAAAGGATTGAGAGGAGATTAGAGAAGTTTGCAAAAATTTGAGAAGTGTTTGTCCTGCACTTTCTGCGTGTCATACTCTGTGGTACATTCTATGAATAACAAGACAAAAAGGAAATAGTCCCTGCCCTCGAGATGCTTACATTCTAAAGGGAAGGAACTATATTTAGCACCCCTCTAGTGCATGTAGCCTGTATTTTGTCTTGTGTTTATTATGTTTGTATCATACTCTACTACTTTACTTAGGGACCAGGTCTTTTTAAAATTCTCTAGCACCCACCAAAATATATGTACTGCAAATAGTATATTTCTGCCATTAGCTCAATAGAAATGAACTGATTCAATTAAGATCTCATAAATTTGAGAAAGTTGTAACATCAGCCATCTCAAAGCCTGTTCTATGCCTACCATCAGGTATTATAAAATGACTTCAGCTTGGAAGCGATTCTTTCCATCTCGGGGAAAACAATACGGAAATGAAGAAGAAAAAGTACGACCCATTAGCTCTTTTCCTTCCCGATTCTGGCTTCCAGCTTTCTTCTTCCCACAAGGTAGGAATCTGGAACTAGCCCTAGGTGAAATTGTCATGCTATCTTAGGTGCCCACACATCCCCTTTAGGCACTCATTTTCCTTCTCATTTATGTTCTCCAACAGAGCCTGTCCTTTCCTGATCCTAGTTCCCTCACCCCTACCACTCTCCAAACAATTCCCTCTCCCCTTTCTCCCTCCATTTCAAACCAACCTGTCCAATATCTCAATCCTTTTGGAACTCTCTACGCTAATAAGCATTTAATGGTTCATGTCAATAGGTTCTTTGTTGATAATGGTTTCTTAGACTACTCTACCAAAGAGTAATCTCATTTTAAAAGAAGAATCCTGGAGATCAATCCCTTCATCCAAAGAATGAGAGAAACCTAACTGGGGCATCATGGCATAGTCTTTGTCTTTTGGCAGGAATTTTCCTGAAGGGTAAAAAAAAAAAAACTCAAGATTAGGAATTTTTCTTTTAATTTACATTTATTTATTTGTTTGTTTATTAAATTAAAATACCCAGCTAGCTAAAAGGAATTTAAAGCATTACTGATAATGTTTATATTCCTCTAAAGAAGGGAGAAGGGCTGTATCTAGATAACAACAACATGGTGAGAGAGGGTGAGAGAGTAGGCTCTCTGGTGGTGCTGGTATCCAAGGCTCAAGTGTCTTGAAAGATTCTCTAAAAGGGGTCTGGCCATGGTCTTGTGGTCCAAAATCAGGAAAGTAACTTGAGAGAAAGAGCATTGTCAGTAGATTTGTCAATATTCCAGACTCTACCCCTCCACCAGGTTCTAGGAAAGCTAGAGCTAAATCTCATAATCTCTGGCTTCCTTTAAATTCAATTCAAACATCACTTTACTCAAAAGGCTTCCTTTGGTTTCCCAACCTTCTAATGCATCTTTGCACTCCAGGTTACCTTGCATCTGTTGTATATATACTTATATATGTACAGGTTCTTTCCATATTTGAATTGAATGTAAACTTCTAGAAAGTAGGACCTGCTTTGCTATTGTCTTTGTTTCCCTAGAATTTATCAAAGTACCTGTCACAAAATAGGTGCCTAATAAAGGCATATAAATGCTTAGAGGTAGCTAGAGGCACAGTACATAAAGTGCTGGCCCTGGAGTCAGAAAGACCCGAGTTCAAATTTGGCCTAAGACACTTACTGGCTCTGTGACCCTAAGCATGTCATTTAAATTCTATTTGCTTTGGTCTTTTCAACTGAGAGGACAGTTGCTGTCTCTTTTTTTTAATAACAAGTAATATGATAGTATTTTAATTTAAATATAAACTGCCTGTTTGCATGTAATTAAATGCATTTTAAAATAAAAATGTAAAAAGTATTCTTTTCTCAAGGACTATTTAAAAAACTGAGTTTGCTAAAATCCAGACGAATTCTATCTGTAGAATTCCCCTAATCTACCAATTTTATTACCCTATCAAAAAAGGAAATTAGTCTAGTATAACCTGTTCTTGCCCTTCATGATCACTGCTTCCCTTTCTCAATGCTCACTAGCTATCCCTTTAACAATCCATTTTAGAATTTTACCAGGAATCCAACTGAAGCTCACCAGTCTCTGGTTGACATACTCTCTTCTCTTACCTGTTTTGAAATTGAAATATTTGGTCTTTTCCAGTCCTATGGGATGCCTTTGGATTTTTCAGATATCACTAATAATGGCTTAACTATCATATCCTCCAGTTCCATTTGTATGGCATGTCTAAGCCTGGCAACCTAAAGTCATAAGAGAAAATTGGGTGCTTTCCTTCTCTCTCTCCTACTTAATTTGGTTTTCAGCTCTCTGTTATCCATTTCTGCTTTAGCAGGGTTAATAAAATCTGTGGAGAATTAAACAATCATGCTTATAGTTGTGAAATTACAATCAATCTTCTGGGCTATTCAGAACAGAAATTAGGGACTCCATCCAAGTGAGTAGGAAAAATACCCGACATGGTTATTCAAGGTCTTTCATGCCACTAGCATCCTGTCAAAAATTTACACTAATAATTATTCACTAGTAGAATTAAGAAATCTATCAACAGCAGCAGTATGGCTACCAGTCATAGATCATAGTAGTTTGAATATGGACCATTCTTCATTTCTAAATACTTAGGCAACTTCAGGAATTAGCTGAGACGTAGGCCCATATCTTTCTATGTAACATGAATTGATCTCCTCCTTTGAGATAGGAAATATCAATAAAAAGGAGATGTAAACCTAGAGATATTTAACCAAATAGGCAAAAAAGGAGCAGAGATAAGATGATCCTGGAAAGACAAGTTGGCGGAAAAGATTCATCCCTCATATTTCATATATGGTACATATTAGCCACTTAATAAAATGCTGTTTGAATTGATTGACTACTGTTATCTATTTTACTACCACAGGTTTCTTTATGGCTGTACTGCAAAATTATGCAAGATCCAAAAGAATCTCTGTAGATTCTGTCAGTTTTATGCATCAGGTGGTCAATGATTCCCTGGATGAAACACGCTTCAGAGGTCTCACATTTGAAGAGAAGATACTTAAGAGATCTTTTAGGGTAATCAGATATTTGGTTATTTTATATATATATATATGTATAAATTATAAATCTTATAATAGATTATTCTTTTCTCTTGATACTACTTTATAGCTTATTACATATTTCATCTGTCGAGAATTAAATCAATCCCAAAAAGTAAGAGAAGAGAAAGAAGAGGCAATGGCTATAGATGATTTTTTTCCTAGGACTTTGTACATGAATTTGAGGAAAAATATAGGATAGATTGAGGAAGGATAGATAGTAGGAACACATGAAGAGTTTTTTAAGTAATATTTTATTTTTTTCCCAATTACTTGCAAAAACAATTTTTGACATTCATCTTTAAATTTTTGAGTTCCAAACTGACTTCCTCCTCACCCACCCTCCCTTCCTTATTCCCTCTCATCCCTCTCACCTCCCTGAGACAGTAAGCAATCTGATATAGATTTTACATGTGCAATTATGTAAAACATTTTCCCATTTTAGCCATTTTGTGACAGGAATTACAAATAAAAAAATGAAGAAGTAGCAAGAAACTGGAATATAGTCTGGGTACAAATCTGGCCTCAGACATTTCCTAGCTGTATGACCCTAGGCAAGTCACTTAACCTCAATTGCCTAATCCTTAATGCTCTTCTGTTTTGGAACCAATACATAATATTAATTCTAAGACAGAAGGTAAGAGGTTTTTTTTTTAAAAGGGGGTGGTGGGTTCCCCCTCCTCAAACATCTTCAAATAGAAGTTAGACAACCATTCATTGGAAACATCACATAGCAGGGATTCCTTTCATATAGCAAGATTGGATGAGACATCATTTGAGGTCCCTTTTCACCTCACGAATTCTGTAATTCTGTGAAGACTTGAGGGCATAGTGAGATCAAAGGTATGACCATCCCTATGTGATGAATAGGAGAGTAAAAGTGTAGGTTATGGGAATTGAGGATGTTGATGAAATAGGAGGCCAAGGTATTTGGGAGACATTATTATATACATTAAAATCACTGTTTAAGAGTAAATATTGGGTTAAAGAAGATATGTGAACTCTGAGAAAAGAGGGGAAATGGACTGGGGGCCAGTAGATAATTGCCACCAGGATCTCGATAAAGTGATATATATGGATAGAGTGAACCCCCAAAGAGAAATTGATGAGTGAGGGCATAAGGAATGTTTGGAAGCAGAAGAGGCAGGGATAGGGCATGAACTTCTTGGTCTAATGAGGAGAGGGCTAACATGAGAGAAGGTTCACCTAATACTGAAAAGAGTAGTCAAGGATACTGTGCCTTCTGAGAAAAATTGCAAGGGCCAAAAGATAGAGCCCAAGAGGAAATGATCTAAAATGAAGGAATGCTTATTCATGATAAAATGTGAGGGTTTTTTTTAGTTTATTTAAGTAATTAATTAATTTAGAATGTTTTCCCATGGTTACATGATTCATGTTCTTTCCATCCCCTCCTTAAAATAATTCTTTTCTTTAACTAAGACTGGATACCTATTCATAGAGGTCCTATATACACTGACTAATTAAGTAGCTATTGGTATATGTGAATGTATACCCATATACCCATCTATCACCTAATGGTGACTTACTCTTAAGAGACTGGTTTTGTAAGACTTACCCCCAAACCCACTCCACTCCTTCTCCCATGGCTTTCCCATGACATGCAGGTGAGCACTGCAGAGATAGTTAGCCCTGCCCTCATTGGAGGGCCAGCCTACTGCATCTGGGGAGGTTCATCATCAGAAGGTCCACCATTAGGCCATGATTTGGGGAAACCCCAGAGACTCAAGCACACCATTTCCTACAGCCACTGGGGCTTCTAATAGACGTGGGAAGATGGAGTCTTCACATTATACAGTTACTGGTCCTTGAAGTAATGTAGTTTGTCCAATTTGCTATCATCTCTGTCCTGGGATTTTTACATCAAAAGATAGCAGATGTGCTTCTTATTGAGCCACTTTAGTCGTGTTCGACCCTTCATGACCCCATTTGGTGTTTTCTTGGCAAAGATATTAGACTGATTTTGTCGTTCACTTCTCTACCTCATTTTACAAATGAGGAAGAGGCAAACAGGGTTAAGTGACTTGTCCAGGGTCACACATATAAGATACTAGAGTGGTTTGCCATTTCCTTCCCCAGCTCATTTTACAGATGAAGAAACCGAGGCAAAAAGTATTAAATAATCTGGCCAGGACTCTATCCACTGTGCCACCTAGCTATCCAGTCTTAGTTAAAGAAAAGAATTATCTTAAGGGGCAGTTTGGTGACCCAAAAGATAGAGTGCCAAGGCTGGAGATGGGACATCCTGGGTTCAAATCTTACCTCAGATATTTCCTCACTGTGTGATCCTGGGTAAGTCACCTAACCCAAATTGTCTAGCCCTTATTGCTCTTCTGCCTTGAAACCAATACACAGATGCTCAAATCTAAGACAGAAAATGAGTGTTTTTTTAAAGAATTATGTTAAAACTTGGGTTTATAAAAAATAAAGTTGAGAAGAGAATTACGATCCATTGAACCTAAAGTCAAGAAGACCACAAGATTCAAATCCAAACTCTCATGTTTCCTCTGTTTCCCTCAGTTACCTCCACTATAAAATGGGGATAGTAATAGCATCTACCTCCTAGGATCAAATGAGGTAATCTTTTTGTAAAGCACTTCGTCCACTTTGCACATGACAGATGTTTAATAATATTTGTTTGCCTCTTTCCTTCCTTTTTTTGCAAAATGATTCTTTCCTTTGAGAAATAAATCCCAGTAGGATTTCCTTCAGTAGCCCCTTCTATAGTGGAAACATGATGTGACTTTTAAAAACTTCAGCTCTCATGCAACCATTCAATTAGAGATGAAACCTCCCTCAGAGCCAGGCTTCTCCACCTGCTGGAAACAATAAATTTGTTGTAGCCGATGAATACAGGCCCTCTCTGAGCAGGCACAGAGGCCCTCCCTGAGAAGAATGGAGTGTCCCCCGCCTTCCTGCCACCCATCTTCTGGGGCTGAATCTCTGCCAAAATACCCCAGCTGAAAAGCTTGGACTTGTTGTCAAAGCTATCTCTGTGGTATCAATCCAGATCCCTTTGAGATGCCGCCAAACCTCGATGGGTCCTAAATCCTTGAAGAGAAAACAAGGGGTTTTCATAAATAATTTGACTGGCAGCTAGAAAATTCATCAGAAATTTTTTGGTTTTGATTCAAACCTTCTTGCTAAATCTTTTGACAAAGTTATGATTATCCTTTCTTGGCTCCCTAAGTCTTCCTGAGTTTCCTAAATCGCAGCAGGTATCCATGAGTATGTGTCTTCATCTTGTATGGGATTGTGGCCATAGAAGAAGGAGGTGGAGGAGATTGGGGTAAGGAAACATGAATTCAGTGCAGGACAGCCTCTGGAAGAGGGTGTTTTGACTAAATCATTGATGTAGGCTAGTTCATGTGATTTCTGTTCAAAGTTCAAAGTTTTTTGGTTGTTTAGTGAATTATTCATGCCCAATTCTTGGGGACCCTATTTAGGGTTTTCTTGACAAAGATACTGGAGTGGTTTTACTATTTCCTTGTAGATGAGGAACTGAGGCAAACAGGGTTAAGTGACTTTACGCAGAGCCACACAGCTAGTAAGTATCAGAAGCTAGATCTGAACTCAGAGGCTCCTGAAATCCAAGGCTGGTACTCTATACACTGTGCTACCTAACTGCCCATGAAGATAGAAGGCAAGAAAATATCTTGATACTTGTGGGGTGTGATAATTAGATTAAGTATGCACTGCCCATCTTTAGATTTAATCACCAAAGGTGAGAGCACCTCCAGATTCTGGGAGGTCCTAACCCACATGTGCTGGAGTGAGTGATGAATCAGAATTGACTGACTGCCCCCTAGGCTGTCTATGAGAAGCTATGTGATTGGACATGCAAATTAGGAGGGAGGCACAGGAAGTGACCATAAGTGACCCCTTTAAAAGGAGAAGGTCCTCAGTCAGCTGGGAGCTTCTGGTGAAGAGGGCAGTTGGTGAAGGAGGTCTTTTGATCCCTGAAGGAGTGTTGACTGGAATGCAATGACCTTGGTGAGACTACTTTAAATATCTTCTTTTGAATTCCACATGGTGAATTTATAAAGACTGAATCTTCCTGAACTTCTCTTAAGAAACTTCTTTTAATAGATTCTGTGAATGAAGTTTTGCTTCATTCACCTCTGGGCCTCTGGCCCTCTGACTCTCTGCTGAGGGTTAATTAGATCTACCTGGATTAATTGGAGGATCCTAGTAAATTACCTACTGGGTTAGATTCTTATGTCCTTATTTCCTCTCTCTTTTCTCAATTGTAAATAATCTTCCATAAAAGTCAATTTTGACTTGATATTATTCTTTTTAATAAACATTTATTAATATTCATTTTTAACATGGTTACATAATTCATGCTCCTACTTTCCCCTTCACCCCCACACTCCCCCCACCCATGGCCAATTCACATTACCATGTGTCATTGATCAAGACCTATTTCCAAATTGTTGTTAGTTGCATTGGTGTGGTTTGATATTATTCTTAATTGAGGACTGATAATAGTTCAATCCTCTGGTGACCATCTTTTAATATATTGAACCCAAAAAACCCTTTTTCCCTCTTACGGGGGAAACAGTTCTGATTTTTACCAGTCACCAGGCTTCAAATTCACCTACTAACTGTCTTACATAAGTCAAACAACATTTGGAGTTTGGAGGAGAGAGGAAGGCAATAATGGCATTGCAAGGCCATCATAAAATCATAAACTTAGGACTGGACTGCAAGAATCCTCAGAGGCCACCTAGTCTAACCCTCAGATTTACAGATGAGGAAACTGAGGTCTTGAGTGGGCTAAGTGATTTGCCCATTTCATATGGGGGAAAGGAAGGACAGAAGGAAAGAAGGAAGGAAGGAAGGAAGGAAGGAAGGAAGGAAGGAAGGAAGGAAGGAAGGAAGGAAGGAAGGAAGGAAGGAAGG
>NC_058133.1:134381835-134605544 GCF_016433145.1 Gracilinanus agilis
AGAGAGAGAGAGAGAGAGAGAGAGAGAGAGAGAGAGAGAGAGAGAGAGAGTAAAATCCTTTTATTTTCAACAAATTCTTACAAGTTACATATCAATCAGTGATTAAGCATTTAAGATTCTACTATGTGCCAAGCACTACTAGGTTGATGCTTAGAATGAACTGAGCCCTTATTACTCCAATTCCTTCTTACAAAAAAATCCACTTGAAAAAGAATCCAGTCATGGAGGATATATCAGACATTCCACTAATAAGAACAGAGAAAGGACTCTGTTTTCAATAAATATGCATAGATTGTGGGAGTCTTGAAAGGTTGGTTGCAGATTATGAGCCTAGACTATCCAAGTTGAAAGTTGGAGCTTACTGCCAACTATGACTCTATGATGTTCTTAGGTAGAACTGAAATATTTATGGTCCCATCACCTAAGTGAGATAGTTTGATATCTAAGTTTTTTTTAACTCTTACCTTCTTTTTCAGAATTGATGCTAAGTGTCCATTTCAAGGCAGAAAAGTGGCTTGGCAAATGGGGTCACACAGGTAGGAAGTGTCTAAGGCCAAATTGAACTCAGTATCTTCTGCCGCCTTTCTATATGCACTGAGCCATTGAGCTGCCCCTATAAATAAAAGTCTTGATGATGATAAATCAATGGAGACAGGATTTATGCTTTATAAAGTGAGTTAGCAAAATAGATTTATTACATATGATCCTATTTCATGTTTCTTGATATTTATACCTATAGTCAACTGGATATATTTTATAAATATAAGTTTATATCATTGATGAACATCATTCATCTTGACACTTACTGTATTTCTTGAGGTCATTAAACATTATTTAACTTTCTTTGGTTAATAGCATATATTTGATCTTAACCAAAAAGCCAAGAAAGAATGAATCTTCACAATGTCAAGAGGAAAAAAAGGCCCCCTCTAAAGAGCCTACAGTAGCCATCTCCAAATGGCAGAAGAGAACTGACTGTTCCATTTTCAATGTGAACATTTATACTTCAGAAATTATCAAAAGCTAGAAATCAGAGCCTAATTTTTTTATTTTGTTTATTGTCTAGATTTAAAAAGCTGATGGAGGAAATGTTAATAATCCAGATTAAATGCCAAAAGTATGTCCTGATAGAGCAACCAGGTGGCTCAGTGGATAGAGAGCCAGGCCTATTGACAGGAGGTCCTGGGTTCAAATGTGGCCTCAGACACTTCCCAGCTGTATGACCCCATGCATATCACTTAACCCCCATTGTCTCAGGGTTAAATGGCCTTACCTCTCTTCTGCCTTAGAAGTATAAATATATAAATATATAAATATATTGATTCTAAGACAAATGGTAAGGGTTTAAAAAGAAAAAAAAGTATGTCCTGACCTACTTTTTTCCCCTAGAAAGCTGGTTGTTAAATATTTACCACTATTCCCTTCCCCCATCAAGTTAACTTATGGGAGAAAATGGGACAAGAAGCATCTGACATTGGCAGGCCATCTGTTCAGTTGTAGAAAACAGCCACACTGGCAAGATGGCAGATCCATTGATCCATGGTACATCCCTAGAGTACAGCTATATCTCAGTTAGTTCAAATAATGAATCCCCTGAAATGGTCAACATTATTTGAATTTGTACTTTATATATTCATTGAGCTAGAACAGATAGATGACCATGTTTCATATAAATATATACATGTGTTTATGTATGTATATATATATATGTATACATACTCCAAATAGTGCAAATTCAGATACATAAAACTACTTCAGGGCATACATTATTCAAACTATTAGTCAAGACCTAGCTTATGCATGAAATCTCCCCCTTTTTTTTGGTAAAATGGGAATTATCAGATTCCCGTTATCTACCTCAGAGTTGTGATGAAAATATCTTACAAACAATGAAGTGCCATAGATGTAACAGCAATTATTATCCTACAGAAAAGCATGGCCATGATGATTTGTGCTGATCTGTTTTTTCTGCCATAATACTCAATATCAGATATGTTACTATCTGGCCTTTCATGCATTGAGTTTATAATAAAATATCTCCAATCTAGCAAATAGAAAATATTCTTAAGAGTTTCTCTGAAATGTGTAATCTGAGTGCTTGGTTTTTTTTTTTCTTGTTTCAAACCAAGATTGGTAGCTCAACTCATATTTTCTGGGATAAGCAAAAAAAAAGTCTTTATGAATGTCCAATTTACCGAACTCCTCAAAGGATAGATACAGAGACCGTTCCGAGCATGTTCACCAACTACATAACATCAGTGTTCCTGCAAACAAAGCAGCATCCCAATCACTGGGTGACAAGACGGGTGGCGTGTGTATGTGAACTCAATGAATGAAAGGAAAACCTCCTATTTATCTTCAGACTTAAAAGATTTAGCATCTGAGAAGAAGTACCAGACCAACGCCTGAAATAAACATTGTGTTAGAAAGTAGGTCTTGAGCATCTTCAATAAATATTCATCACATAAATTTCAGTAAAGTTTCGTGAATTTTTTTTCAAAAAAATTAGTGAAATTTTTTCCAAATAATCGCTCAACTCTTTCTCTGTCCTCACTGTCAAATGAGACAAACATAAAATTACAGAACTGGGAGACACTTTAGAGCTCATCTAGTCCAACCCCATACTTTTACAGATAAACTGAAGCCCAGCAAAGAACAAGTGGCATCCTCAAACCACATGGCCAGAATGAGAACTCAAATTTGATATTTAATTGAGTGCCTTTTCCCGCTACCACATCGCCCTTTCGATTCAGAAATATTAAAGTGATGAATACTTAAGAGATGATGGCATTGCAACTCAATCAAATGTTTGTTAAAAATACTTATGATATGACAGGCTCTGTCCTAGGTGCTGAGGATACAAAGACAAAAAAGCACTAATTCCTTTAACTCCATCGAGTCCTTCAATATAATTGGGTTTTGCTTTTTTGTTCAAGTTTCTTTATGTCAGGAATTAGCTTCTCCCTTGGCTCCTAACTGCATCCCTAGAAATATCAGTTACTTCCCCCTCCCTAAGTCCATTCCTTCCTTTCCCCACTATCCCCTTCTTCTCCCCTGCTCATTCCTTCCTTCTCTTGCCTTCCCTTCCCATTTCTTATCTCCTCCCCTTCCTCCTCTTCCCTTCTTCCCCTTTTTCCCAGCCCTTGTTTCAGCAACATTATCCCCTGAAAGCCTACAAGACCAAAGCTGAGAAGTTTATTAGTTTGCAAGACCACTATAAATAATCTTCAGTCACGGTTGTGAGATCCGGCTGTTTCTCTCCATCTTGTGGATGTTTCCCTATTGCACCGGCTTGAGTGAAGAAGCCTTGCTTTGAAGTGCCTTTCCATCCTGCCCCAGAAATAAAAACCTTATACCAACTGCATGCACAGGAAAGTCAGGTTTGCAACCAGCTGTGCTGAACAACAGCTACCCCTTTGGGGCTGGGAGCAATGAGGTTGCTGAGTTCTACACATTCCTGTTTATCCTTCCAGAAAAAACTTGGCTATTTATTAGGGGCAAGGAAGGGGAAGAACAATCTTATAAATCCCCTCAATTGGTGATTTCAAGCACCCTGTAATTTGAACCCACCAACAGGTCTGCTGCTTTGTGAGATTAACACGCTATTCAAGGGAATGGATCCTTGAACAGCTAGTTCTTTAATCCCCTCTTTTTTTTTTAACATTTTCTGTCTTAGTAACAGGGATGTTAAGTGACTTGCCCAGGGTCACACAGCTAGGAAGTGTCTAAGGCCAAATCTGAACTCAAGCCCTCCCAATTCCATGACCTGCACTCTATACATTTGGTTATCTAGCTATCCCTTTGGATCTCTTCTTTTTTTTTAACACTTGGAACTTTTTTTAACCACTTTCTATCTTCATAATAGCAGCATTAAGTGACTTGCCCAGGGTCACACAACTAGGTCAGATTTTAGGTCTGAGGTCAGATTTGAACCCAGGACTTTCCAACTCCAATTCTGGTGTTTGAACCATGGAGCCACCTAACTGCCCTTTTGGGTCTCTTCTTTATGGGAGGGAGTCCGTAACTAGGCTGTGGTCCCCTTCAGGGAAGAAATAACATTCATCTGGTCTAGGATGAATGCTTGTTCAATATATCTGGGAAGAAATTGATCCCAAATAAGATGATAATAATAGTAATAGCTAATATTTAGGTAATTCCTTTATAAACATGATCTCATTTTATCTTCATGACAATCTTTTGATGGAGGTAGGTGCTATTATTATTCCCATTTTACAGCAAGGAAACTGAGGCTGAGCTTAAGTGACATGCCCAGGGGCAAACAGCTAATGACTGAACTCAGCTGTTTTCATTAGGACTCTCTGTATGTTCCAAAAGGGGGAGAATATGGGAAACTAGTAAAGGCAGAGGAGTGAAAGCAGAGTTGGCAAGAGAAATAAGAATACAGCAGAGCAATGGATGGAGAAAAGCAGGAGGCAAAGTCCTGGGAGACCTCAACCACCATTATTGCTAATATATTCCTTGGGAGCAAGAAACTTTCTCCCTGCCTCAGGAAACTGGAAACTCAATATCTATGAAGCTGTCCAGCAGCTCCACGAAGATTCCTAGTGGGTTGGACACTTAGAAAGGGGAACCAAGGACTGAGTGAAAATGAGTAGTGGGTTAAAAACTAGTGGAAAGAGAACATAAGGCAAGAATAAAGATACGCAGACATAGAAAGTTTCGGGATAAGGTAGACAGACAGCGAGTAAGCTCTGGTGGTGGAAAGCTTAGATGGTTCAAAGCTCTGATGATCAAGAGCTTTTTTCTCAACTGTCACATAGCTACTTTTATTGGGGTTACCACCATATAGGAGGGAAGGGGAGAGCCAAGTGGTCTGATACATACGTAATCATCAGGCTATACAAACTGTTGGAACCTAAAATAACAGGTAGAGCAAACATGTAGATCAGGAATCCATGAGGCCTAAGGTCTTGATACAAATGTCGATTGGTTGTTTTTGATAGAATAAGGAGGCTGAGATAACTGACCAGTCTTCCAGAGTGTAGTCTTAGGTAAGGGCTAGGAATTTGGCAAGGTTGGGGTTTAATTCAACTCAAGGTTACAGAAATCAATCATAAGCAATACAAGAGTCATTTTTGAGCACTCTTAAAATAATATCAAGATTAATGTATACCTGGATTGCTACAATCAACATGCCTTTTGCTTTCACAACTGTGGGTTCCCCCCCCCTTTATTAGGTAAGAGGTGCCTGACAATTGCAGGGTCTTCCTGTAATATTTGGGACTATAAGAGGGGATTTAGAGGGGTAGGGTGTGGTAGTGGAAGAAGAGCTGGCATTGGATCTAGGAAGTTTGTTCTTATCATTCAATCATTTCATTTGTGCCTAATTCTTCATGACCCCAGTTTGGGGTTTTCTCAGCAATGATACTGGAGTGGTTTGCCATTTCCTTCTCCATCTCATTTTACAGGTGAGGAAACTGAGACTAACAGGGTAAGTGACTTGCCCAGGGTCACACACACACAATAAGTGTCTGAGGCTGAATTTGTACTCATGAAGATGATCCCTCATCATTCCAGGTCCAGTGCCATTCCATTGTGCCACCTAGCTGCCTAGAACCAGGAAGACTTGAATTAAGGTCCTGCCTCTGATGTGTATGTCTGTGTGAACCTTTGGTAACTTCTCCATGTTCTAAGCATTTCTCTAAGACTATAAATTAATGATGTCAACTTACATTGGCTGAGGGAGTTTCTTTATCTTGGAGTTAATAATAGATTAGATGCCTAGTTTTTGTTTTGTTCACTAATTTCAGTCACTTAATTTCTCATAACCCCATTTGGGATTTCCTCAGTAAAATACTGGAGTGGTTTGCCATTTCTTCTCCAGCTCATTTTACAGATGAGGAAACTGAGGCAAACAAGGTGAAGTGATTTGCCCAGGGTCAACAGATACTAAATATCTGAGGATTTGAACTCAGCATGAGAAATCTTCCTGATGGTGCTCTATCTACTAACCAACCCAAGAGCCTAAGGATTTTATGGCCTCTGCTTAAAGTCTGTCTGGACCCTGTCTTCAGATAGATCAGGTTATCAGTCTTGTAAGATAAACTACTGCTCCCTAAAAAGCTCTCATCTGTGTTAATACAGAAGGTCAATCTTTGATTAAATTCCACTGACATAAATTTATTTAGGGTTCCATGGTGCCTGCTACCAAAACGGACTTGGGGTAATTTTTATAGCATAATATAAAATAAGAATTATTTTTAAAAACAGAAAAAAATAAAAAGTAACAAAGAAATAGGTGTTCAAAGATACCTGGAATGAGATCATTATTGCCAGTGCTGGTTTAAGCAAGAGCCTCTTGGCAACTAAGGGCAAAGATTACATTCAAGTTCAAATTAAATTACTACATACTCTATGCCATTCTTCACTGTCTAATGAAAAGAAGGCAAACTTCTGCAGAAATGAATTTGACATTCATTCCAAAGAACTATTTATTGAGCAGGTCCCTCCTTATGTACCAGACTTCATTTAGCAGAATCAAGAAATATATACTGCTTCCCATTCCTAGAGCTCTTCCTCAATTCTTCCCCATGGTCCATCCCATCATTTTCCCTTAGTTGAACTGGGTCAAGTTAATTTCCAAGTGCTCTTTTACTTGGGTGTCTTGTATTGTTTGTCCTAATCTGTATAATTTCTCTGATCTGTTTACTTTGCTAAAGAGGTTAACTAGCTATCAGTGGATGATATTTGTATAACCAGCTTAGGGGAAGAAGACAAACTGGCAGGAGTTAAATAACACTTTTTGTTCAGTTGTTTCAATTGTGCCCAACTCTTTTGGGGTTTTCTTGGGGAGTGGTTTTGCTATTTCTTTCTCCAGCTCATTTTACACATGAGGAAACTGAGGCAAATAAGGTTAAGTGACTTGCCCAGGGACACAGAGCTGGTGTCTAAGGCTAGATTTGAAATCAGGTCTTCCTGACTCAAGACTCAATGCTCCATTCACTGTGCCACCTAGCTGCCCCCAAACCTTCCCCCTATAAATAAGCTGGAAATATAGCTTTTTCTAAACTTATTATTATAGACTACAGATATCTGACAAGTGGTAGATAGACATAATTCTAGCCTAAGACATGTCTCATAGATAAAGAGAATGAAAAAGAGACCACCTTGAATCCTTGTACTTCTTATCCAAGGCTGCTAGTTGAAATGGCATCCATCCCCATTCCCCAAATAATAAACAGTCGAAGGATATAAACAAGCAATTTTCAGATGAAGAAATCAAAGTCATCAATAATCATATTAAAAAATGTTTAAATCATTCTTAGAAAAATGCACATTAAAGTAACACTGAGGGACTACCTCACCCCTATCAGATTGGCCAACATGGCAGTAAAGGAAAGTGGTAAATGTTGGAGAGGATGTGGCAAAATTGGAACACTACTACATTGTTGGTGGAATTGTGAACTGATCCAACAATTCTGGAAGGTAATATGGAACTATACCCAAATGTGAAGATGGGATTAACTCTCCCCTGCCTACTTTTAAATTTAATCAGCCAAAAGGGAAGACACCCCTACTGTAATAATAATGAGGAGCCAGAAACCAATGTTTTATAGAGGGGAGATAGAGATCTATGAGGGTGAGACTCTCTTCTAGATCTCCCCTCCTGCAAAATATACACTGGGAGACTTCAACAGGATGTCACCCCAAAACTGGGTGACACAGATTGTAGTGCCGCACCACAGGAGTTGGGGGCAAGGCTTCCCTATAAGATGAGGTAAGGGGTACCCCAATCTGATTCTGAATGAAGGCAGGGTTCACACAAACCTCCCCCAAGGTCAGTCTACTTCACAGTGGGTGGTTTAGCTTCAAGATGGAGGCAGCCAGACCAAGCTGTGATTCCCCTCCCACTCGTTGTCTCTCAGGCACTCTGGAACACTGTCTGACTAATGAATGGCTTTTATTATTTGCAATTTAGGGGTTGGGGAAAGGGATGAAGGACAGAGGGATTTTAGGGTTCCCTCTTCTCTATTTCTATGGGGTCTGTCACTCAGGTGGGAACCTTTGGGGTTCCCACTCCCAAACTTCTTCCCTCACCTCTTCTCCTTCCATTTCTATTTTTATTTCTATTTCTATCCTTTCTATAATTGTAAGTTAGAAAGGGTCTCTCAGCAAGGTTGGGTAATGGGGGGAAGGAGACTAAGAGATTGCTCCCAAAGTGGAGTCCAAAAACTTAGCTCACTCTATGATTGAAGTCTTGCTGGGTGAGAAGCGATGGAATCTTTAACCAAGGAATCAGGGTTTCATTGTCCAAAGAAAAATCCTCAGGAAGCCCTCAGGACTAGATTCGAGCTGAGATGTCCTCCTCCTCTCTCCTCACAGTCCTCCGCCCAAAGACCTTCTCCTCTCTCTCCCTCCAGAGAATCTCCCAGAATTTCCTCTGGTCTCGACTGCCAGTAACTGTCACCAACTGTCATCTACTATTTCTCTGGCTCCTTTTGTCCTATCCCCCTTGCACAAATCCCATCCTTACACTACTTAACATCTAAGTGGGGGAGGTCTGCAACCCATGTGCTAAAGTGGGTGACAACTCAGAAATGATCTACTGCCCCCATAAGCAAAGTTATAGACTGCTATTGATCCCCATAAAGGATAAAAAAACAGGAAGTGATGCAAAGAAGGGTCTTTAAAAGTGACAAAAACTTCCTGTGGCCATGATCCTTTGTCCTGAATCTGGATCATAGAGGAGGTGGGACTCTAGCACTTGAACTGCATTTGGTAAGACATTTGGTAAGATTTTCCCCTTTAGACTACCACGTGGGTGAGTGAAAAGTTTGACTCCTTTCCTGGCTTCTGGAGAGATTGATTGCTGGAGGAGGCCACATGATTATTCACCCCTGGGTCCTCCAGCTAAATGACCCTCTGGCTGAGAGTCCTTTGGTGGAGGGTTAACGAGCTCTGCCTGGTTCAAACTGGGCCAGAGTAATTATTTAGTGACAGGATAGATACCTTCTCTACCCTCTTTCTCATTTCTCTACTTTACTCTTTTCCTCTATTTTGTAAATAAAGCTTCTAAAAAGTAATTTGACTTGAGATATATTGATTTCAGCAACTACATTCTCTTACATTTAGTCCAACCTTAATTTTAACCCCTACACAAAGGGGTTTAAAACTGTGCCTACCCTTTGATCCAGTAATGTCACTCCTGGGTCTGTATCCCAGAGATAATAAAAAAGGGGAAAGAACCTACTTGTACAAAAGTATTTATAGCTGCTCTATTTGTAGTGGCAAAGAATTGGAAATTATGAGGATGTCCATCAATTGGGGAATAGCTGAACAACTTGTGGTACATGTTGGTGATGGAATATTATCATGCTATAAGAAATGATAAACAAGATGGTTTCAGAAGAAGCTGGAAAGATCTACAGAAACTGATATAGAGAGAAATAGGCAGAACTAGGAGAATATTGTACACAATAACAACATTCAATCATTGGGTGATGATTATCTGTGAAAACCTGGCTACTCTCAGCAATGCAATGATCTGGGACAATCCTGACATCCTTATGATGGGGAATGCTATCCAACTCCAGAGAAAGAACTATTAAATTTGTCTTTCACATCAATGTATTTGTGGTTTTATTTTAGAGTTTGGGTTATATATGAGTTTGCTCTTACAACAGTAATCAATATGGAAGTATATTTTGCATGACAATAAAAATAATTTTTTAAAAGAACCAATAAAAAAACTGGCATCACCTTCCCCTTACTCTCAACAAATGTGGAAATTATAATGTCCCTTATAGAAAGTGGGGGCAGCTAGATGGGTCAATGTACTGAGAGCCAGACATAGAGATGGGTGGTCCTGGATTCAGAGCTAACCTCAAACACTTCCTAGCTGTGACTCTGGGCAAGTCTCTTAAGCCCTGTTGCCTAGCCCTTCTCTTCTGCTTTAAAACCTATACATAGTGCTAATTCTAAGACAGAAGATAAAGGACCTTTTAAAAAGCATCTTTACATTAAACCTTGATTACCTTTCATTTGTTTTCAAACATTTTTCTTAGTTCCGTCCATGGTGCCAAGAATAAATCTACTACCTCTTCCAGAGATAACCCTTCAAATATATGAAGAGAGCTATCCAAGAGTGTGCTGATAAATGTATACAACTAGCTTTGGAAGGAAAGAGGGAGAGGCAATGTGCATGACACACATAAGTTTAATATCCATTATTAACATTTTCTCCTTTACTTTCCTAAGTCTAGACAACCTACAAAACAATGAAGCAAGCCCTGATTTATACTGTATTCCAATTTCTGAAGAATAAGTGTTCACACTAAAAATTTAACAATAGCTGGTTCTAATACAATCCTGCATCTATCTTATCCCACTTTGAACCTTTATCTTTTCAGGACTAAGAAGCCATAGATCCTTCAACGGTTCCAGGTTTGGGTAGCCCATATTTGTAATTTTTTATAATCAGGAAGCTAAGACTGGAGGGTAAATTGAGTTTGGGAGTTCTGAGCTATAGTAGGGTTAAGATCTGCACCAATATATTAAACCCCCAGGAATAGGGGATGGGGGCCACCAGGTTGCCTTTGGAGGGATGAACTGGCTCAGATCAGAAAGGGAGGTCAAACCTTCCATGCCAATCAATAATGGAATCCGCTGAATATCTGGTCTAGCTGAGACAATGAGACCCACTCTTTAAAAACACACAAAAAAAAACTTTAAGTGAAGTGAACTAGAGACTTTTCATCCTCCAGGTTGCTCTGTTCCAGTTTATCAACATCCTCCCTAAATTATGGTTCCTAGAACTGAACCCCGCATTCCCAGTGTGGACCAACCAAGGCAGAGTATACAGGAGGACTACCACTTCCCTAGTCCTAGACAACATGACTCCCTTACTATAGCCTAAGATTACAATAGCCTTTTGGCTGCCATATTGAACTGATGATTCATGTCAAGCTCGCTATCTACTAAAAGTCCCAAACTTTCAATTAGACACTCTTTAACCATGTCTCTCCCATACTGAACTTGCAAAGTGAGTTTTGAATTTCTAAATATATTACCTAAATCAAATATAGTTGCCTTTCCACATCCTAACTTTCCCCATCACAGTTTCAATATATTGCAGGTAAGCATAAGAAATTAAATAGGAATTTGGGGGGAGTTTTGTGGAAGCCGTAGCTGACACACAAAGGTCAGCAGAGGGCACAGAAAAAGTGTAGAAAGTCAGAAATGCATATTTAACTCAAATTTTACAATAAGGTACTGTTAACACCCCATAAAAGAAAAGAAAAATCAGACTTCTTCTCTGGTAGAAAGAGAGGACCAAAAGATCTTACACAGATTTTCCAGAATTCAGAGATGCTGTGCCCTAGCTCCTGCAATGTGGAAAGGGTAACTGTATAACTATATAAAATTTAATCCAATTTTGAAATGGTTAATAGTTAAGTCAATCAATAGAGTCCCCACCAGTATGCTTTCATCCAAGATTATCAGTCAAGAATCAAATTTAGTTATTAAGGTGAAAGAAGAAGAACAGTTGACACAAGACATCCCCCCCCAAAAAAGTCTCTGACAATCTTCCAAAAGGACCTGTAAATCCCAGAGAAAGTAGGCTCAAACTTAGAAAGCACATGTGACCAGGTTTGCTGGATCCTTTTTTTCTCATTTGTGAGATACTCAAGAAATTCCCTTTACATAAGGTTTATTAGTTGGTCTCCTTGCTGGCCTACCTAGATGGTAGAGTGGCTAGAATGTGTAACCATTTCTGCAAGTAGCAAGAAGATGGGGTTCAGATTTCGGAACCCAAAGAAACTAGAAGGCAGTTGGGGCCAGTTAGAACAGCACTATATAAGGGAGTGAGCCCCAGGCAACTCAACTTAGTCCTGAGTTTGGGTCAAGGGTGGAGGGAGGTCAAAGTAGGACTCTCCATAGAACCCTTGATGATCCATATCAGGATTATGATTGCCTGTTCTACTGTGCTGATTCAAGCTGTGACTCTGGTTCAATAGCCTGCTCTCTGCTGCAGGGAGAGAGAGAGAGAGAGAGAGAGAGAGAGAGAGAGAGAGAGAGAGAGAGAGAGAGAGAGAGAGAGAGAGATCATCAACTGATATCAAGATTAACATCATCAAATCATTACAGAAGATCTACAACCAATACCTGTCATCAATCTGCCAAGCTTACTTTTCATTTATTTAGCTAGTCACTAGAAACAGAAGTTAGACATAGAGTGGAACTCTGAGAAGGGCCTACCCCAGAAAGGGAAGGCCAGCCTCTGATCTATCTTGATTAGTTGATAGAATTTACCTCATCCCTCTCTTCTCTCCCATCAAACCCATATACCATTTACCTTCCCTGTTTATATCTTTCCCAGATAAACTAAAGAAGTTACCTTTGTTACATTAAAGCCTTGGTTTATACCGTTGATCAGTTACAACTTCATACATCCCTGAGTAGAATCCTTCATCATAACAAGGCTTGGCAGTTAGTGAGGGAATCTTGATTAGAGGGATTTCTGTAGATATCCACATATAATCTTATCTGTGGATCACACTTGTTAGCCTGTAATATCCACTCAACTGGCAGAACTTCATCTCTTGACTTATCCATCAGTTTGAGAGACTTTGATTTGATTCCCATTAGGGAGCCATAGCATTTGAGCCCTTTTGTAAGGATCTTCTCAGGCCAACCTCCTGGGGGAACTGGCAGCAACTGGCCCAATAGACTACCCATCCCCCCCCAAGGTGGTCCTGTTTGATTGCTTTCCATCTACAGCCCAGAAATCATCCTTACAAATGCCAAGCCTAGAGTCAAGGAAGATCCATCTTCCTGAGTTCAAATCTGGTCCTAGACAGTACTTACTAGCTATGTGACCCTGGACAAGTCACTTAACCCTATTTGGCTTGGTTTCCTCATCTCTAAAATGAGCTAGAGAAAGAAAGAAAAAAGACTTGCGAAACTGATTATATCTCCTCTCCATCCTCACCTCTAAGAATCATAAAACTTTTAAAGAAAAATTCCAGGTGTGTTTGGTGAGAGTTAATCCTAGGGACATACAACCTATCCCACTCATAATATATTCAGAGAACTCTCCTCCACTAGATGAGAAAAGGCCAGTCTGTTCTCTCACTTTCCAATCCAAAATTCAAAACTATTGCACAATGTTGACATACTGCTTTGCTCTAATCTCGTCCTCTTTATCTATTTTTTGTCCTTGATTCCACCCCTCTGCCAACTCTTCCAAGGATGTTGCTCCATCAGCACTCCCTCTTGTCAATCCTACACATTATAACTCTGTTGCCTACAAACATTCCCAGGTTTCCCCCATCCTTAAAAAACCTTCACTTAACCATGAAATGTGCTAGAGCAAGTGAGAGTCGATTGCTAAATTTTCAAAGTGAGCATTTTCACCCTGAAAATAGCCATAAAGCTACAAATCAGGACTTGATTTATTTTGGTTGTCTAGATTTTTTATTTTAAGGTTTTTTTTAATTTTTTAATTTAATTTTTAATTTTAATTAAAATATTTATTATTTAATTTTAATCCAGATTAAACTTCTATGCTATGAATACTGTTTTTCCTTCTCAGAAAGCCAGTTGTTAAACTATTACCCTACCATCTCTTCTACTACAAAGCTCCAAGTTAAATATTTTCACTACCCCCAATTCCTCACCAATCCTCTCACTTCAAAAACCCTTTCAATCTGGCTCCTCAAACCACTAATCCACTAAATCAGCTTTCTAAGGTCAAATGACCAACTTAATTGCAAATGGCCTTCATTCTCCTTTCTCTCTACTTCTCCTTTATCCCTAAAGAAACTGATCATCCTGCTTCCAAACTAGCCCAAATTCCCCTATAACTGTTGAGGGCACAACTATCTCTAACACCATGATTCTTCACTCTATCACACCATATCTCAAGTCACCTGCTAAAATTGGTCAATTGTCTCCCTAACAGCTATTCTCTGCACTCACAGAGTTTCTGGTCTCATACAAATCCACATCTATCTCCTGGATATAATAATAGCCTCTGATTTGTCTCCCTGCCATCAGTTTCTCCCTTCTCCAGTAAGTCATTCGGTCAACAAGCAGTTCTAATGCTTACCTTGTGTGAGGGGCAGTGCTAAGTGCTTCAAGGCACAAAAGCAAAAATAACCTCTGTCTTTTAGGAGGTTCTGTTCTAAAATACACAATGTGTTATCTAAAAGACTACATGAGCAAGGAAAAAGTATTAATAATCAAATAATTAATAAGTGAGGGGCAGCTGGGTGGCTCAGTGGATTAAGAGCCAGACCCAGAGACGGGAAGTGCTAGACACTTCCTAGCTGTGTGAGCCTGGGCAAGTCACTTGATCCCCATTGCCTAGCCCTTACCACTCTTCTGCCTGGAACCAATACATAGTATTGATTCTAAGATGGAAAGTAAAAATGTAAAAAAAAAAAAATGATAAGTGCATACTTCATATACTAGACACTGTGCTAAACTCTAGGGATTCCAAGAAAGGTAGAGAGTCTCTGCCCTTAAGGAATTCACATTCTAATTAGAAGGCAACGACATACAAATAACCATGCATTTACAGAGGTTGAACAGGGGAAATTTAAGAGCATAGGCACAAGCATTAGATAAGACTTGGTGCAGAAAGTAGGACTTGAGCTCAAATGAGAAGGAAACTAAAGAAGCCAGGAAACAGAGATGAAAACACTGAAGGCACTGAAGAGAAGTGAAAAAGCGTGGTGTTCAGAGACGAGAGTGTCACATGTGTGTAATTAGAATTTTGTACCCCAGGACTCCATTTCCTAGAATCTCACTTTTGTCCTCACATTATGTGCTTACATTTTGGAGATAAAGTTTCTGTAACCCCTCCCTCACACACTCTTCTTCTGCTAACGAGGTCAGGAAAACTCTTTACTCAGGCTTTTACTTTTGTCTTTTTATTTCCTCTACTTCAAGTGATTATTAATAAATATTATATAATATGGTACTTGGAGTTTTTGGATATTAAATTTAATCTTACATTTTTTGCAAGTCACTATGGAAGATAGAGTCCTTGATCTTCTTTTAAGATAGCCTTTGAGTGAAGATAGGAAGTTTTCCAGGTGTTGGGGGCCCACGCACCAGGAGAGCATGTCCGCCTGCCCTGCACCCTCATTGCAAGCTGTTCCCTGGCTTCTGCCTCCCACGGCTGATTCCCTGAGTCTCCAAGTCTCCAAAGAGAAGGTAAAGTATATATTTCCCCTATAATGCCCACTGCTTCCAGTTGTGGCTACACCCCTATCCCACCCTCATGTGGCTCTCAAGCACGGGGTAGCCATTTGAAGTTCCAATTTGCAACTGAGGTAGTTTTTAGACCAGCATTTCAGCAAGTAGGAAAGCAGCACCTTATAGGCTGCCCACCCCAACCCCCTCCTAACTTTCAAACTGATTTTTAATCTGACCCTGGGGGTTTTCATGCTCCTGGCTGATAGGGTGGAAACTGAGGGGTTAGCCCGCACAGGATGGGGGGGTATTCTGTGTCACCCTAATAACCCAGCATAATGGGGTAGGGGAAGGGGGAGATAGCAGGTCAGTGGATTTGAAGCCAGAATTTTTGGAAATTAGCCTCTGGGGTTTCTTGACCCAAACATCAGATGGAGCCTGTATTTTCTATTCAAATACCCTTTTGTTCTCCCTGATGTTTTTGCCCCTAGGGAGGAGGGGAAGGAAGAATGCTTTTCCAAGCCTCTTAACTTTAGCCAGTACATACTAGGGTAGCGCCACCTACAGACAGGAAGTAGAATTGTAAGCATGGCCCACTCTATGAAAGAGCAGTGCATTACAGCTTTAGGATGTCTTTTCTTACTACCATTCATGAGTGTACTGCTTTGGATACCTTGCAGTTGATAGCTTGAGTAATCTCAAGATTCAGAGGGGAGATTCATCTCCCTACACCCCTTTGCCATTTTGGCCTGCCCAGTCTCTGCAACACATCCAATATGGGGTTCATCCACACTATGCTCAGTGCAGGTATAGCGAACCCCAGAGGTGTGACCAAAGGAATCTAGATGGATGATGATACTCAGAAAGGGAAGGAACATTAAAGAGTCTGGAGGTGAATTTTAAGCCTTTTAAGACCCCATTGCTTTATTGATGTTAACTGTTTCAATTTGTACCTCTCCAAATAGTGAAGAAGTCTCTGTAATGCAGCTATCAGAACTGGAGAAAAGGACTCTTGGACTGACTGCTCACATCCTGTCACTATATATTGTATTTGCTGATTGTTTTAAGATTTAATTTTATTTTTTAAGTTCACATATTAATCTAATACCTTCTGTTACACTAAGTCATTTTCAGCTACTGTGTTTTGGCCATTAGCTATATGTTCTATTGCATTGTCTTTATTTGTACTTCCCCCTATGATTAGATTGGAGAAAATACCATTATAAAAGTCCATAAACAAGTTGGACTAATCCTTTTCTGTGGCAAAACCGTAGGTCCTTATGGATGCTGGGTTTGTCACTAGATCCATCAAGATCACATGTTGCCTTAAGAGCCTTTTGTTCCTTTTTGCCTTTGTCAATTGTCACATGGACAACAATGGATAAACTCTATCAAATTAGTTACAACCTGTATACAACCTTTGGAGAATTTAATGACCTAAGAATTTAAATTGACTTTAAGGGGTCTTCAGAAGTGATTTTTTTCAGATATCTAGTAGTACCACCACCTTTGACTGATCATTTGCCTGCCTTTGAGTTGTTTGTGACAAGAGGTAAGAGTCCATTTAGTAATTGAAGTGAAGTGCAGTAGCCCTATTGTATTCCCAAACTCTGCATTTACAAAAATGTAATGGATGAGACATCTGAAGTGATTTTCACTATTGTAGTCCTTGACTCCACATTGCAATGGATGGGACATATAAAGACATGCCTTTTATGGCTCTTAAAGTCTCATACCAGAGGAGATAGGTTTCCCAAGGGGCTTGGTTAACCTGTGATGGGTTATAATCTCATCCGGGAGGTAGGAATGTTATCCCAGGGGGCTTTCTAACCCCCAGACAAGTTTTTATATTTGTACTATTTGGCTTACTCTACACTTCCACCAGAATGGTCTAGATTCTTGGTAACATTTTAGACCCAAAAGGTTTTCGTCAGTAGTACAGAGGTTTGTTTGTTTTTTCTGGGTTTTCCTGCCAAATTTTGGAATGATGGCAGTAATAGACTTTTTTAAAAAATATCTGTTATGGTCGTACTGATGATCTGTATTTAGGGCCTTATGGAGAGATCGCCCAAGGTCCTTGGAAGGTATAAGGACCTAAGCTGAGTAAGGTTGTGATTCCTGAATAGCCACCAAGGTGCGATAGTGACCACCAGGTCTCACAAATATTTGTAACTCAACTGAACACCAGATCCCACCTACAGTGCCCAAGTCAAAGTGATTAAGTGAGGAGCTGTGATCTAAATCATGCAGCCTCTCTGGTTACTTGACTTGGGGTTGAGCTAATGTAAAGATGTTAAAGATGAGGATAAGTACTGAGGGTATTTGGATATTGCTGTTGAATGCGACTTAGCTGAAAGTATTCCCTTTCCCCTCTATATGTAGGGCTCTTAGATCTTTGAAGTAATAACAGCCTTCACCTGTTATTCACCACCAAGATTGGTTTAAAAATTTAATTGTAATGAACTCAGGGGAAGGGTTGAGGTTAAGGAAGAAGGTGTGGGAATCTATGCTAGACTAAGGATGGTAAAACTGGATGATCAAATAATATTCTAGTGGTGTCAGTTTGGCTGGAGAGGTTCCTTTCCCCTCTGGCCCTGGTCAGGCCTAGTACCTTGGCCCTGACCAGGTATAGTGAGTTTTGATGTTATTTTTCTTGGCAATCAGGTAGATGGTATATTTCTCATAGCTCTATTCAAAGTTGAAGGATTGGTGATCAATGCAACAGGATACAGGTAACTATGAGAAGGTTATTGGCCTACCCACCCACCACCCTGGGGTCCCCTTCTCACAACTGAGAGGAAGATTGGATCAGCTCCTGCCCTTTTATAGTGTTAGCAGCAACTGTCTTTTGCCCTTGGCTCATGGCATCTGGGTAGGATTCCAAATTCCATAACTGTTGGTTGTCACTCATCTTCATCTCCATTTTGTTATCAGGCTTTCCTATTACATATCTCAGCCAAAGTTGAAAGATTGGCTAGATCTAGAGAACTTGTGACAAGTATCCATGAGCTTCAAAGATTTTTTTAAATGTCACACACCAAGTGGCTATAAATACTCATGTGAATCCTAATGATAACGGGTTTGTTTGCTAAATGGGCTCTTGTGATTTAGGGATTTTGGTACTTCTTTGAATATGTGTTACCTATTATACTACTGTTTTATAAAGCTGTTACTTAGTGAAAATTATGTGCACTCACACTGAGGAATATGGCCAAGTTGAAAAAGGAAATGGATCTAATTTGGGCATGAGAAACCTTTGTATTGTGCCACTACATGGCTGACCTTTTCATTGAATGTGAAATATATATATATATATATACTTCTGATTTTTTTTATTATTGTTTTTCCTTGTATGTGAAATAAGAGTATTTGAGGGTTTTTTTCTCTCATTTTTTGTACTTGAAGCACATTACCAGTATTAATGTTTTTTTTTTAATTTTGCACTGGGGTAAGTTTAAAATGTCCGTTAGCTCTAATGGCAATGCATACCCAAAAGCTTTAGACTACTGAAACCTGCCATTGATTGTTAAATATTATGGGTCCAATTAATGATTGTGTCTGATTCCAGGAGAAGGGATCACTAAAGAGCCACTGCACAGTGCCAAGGAGTACAAACTTAATCTGCATGGTGCCAACGAGCACAAGGTCAAGGAGACCAACCAATCATAGTGAGATTGATTAGATTCTGTCCCAAGACAGGGGACTTGAATTTATTTGGAGGTTCAAGGAAGCAGCTATTTGCAAAGTCAGATGCAGGATTCCCTCATTCCATATGCACATTTCTACTAAGTACCTCACTTTGGCGGCCATTCTGGCTCCCCTATCCCTGAGTGCAAAGGTAAAATCAGACGAAGGAATATTTCCCTTTCTCCTTCAAAATCTAGTGCATTTTCTCTCTCTTTTATAATATGGCAATTTTCTGTAGTCCTGGTTGCTGATTGGGTAAGTGCATAATTACTACTATAGATTTGTGGGACATAAATCTCTTTAATCAGGCCCTGATTCAAGGACCTGTTATAGGTTTATTTTCCCTTTCTTAGAATTGTTACACGTGAGACTTTGATATTTTATATTCCATCCAGAAAAAGTTACTTTTTCTCTTTTATATGGGTTTTTTAATGATTTTAGTTTCCTTTTGACAATTGATTCATATACCTCATAAATCAGCCATGTATCCCTGGGTGATCCATGCATTTGTCAACACCCTCCTGTGCAGTTTATAATTATTCTGAGCCCTGGGAGACTACATCTCCCAGGACTCCCTGCTACAATTTCCCCCGACACCTCCCACTTCCTTTGTGAGAGGTGTCAGAGAAAGCATGAGAGGGTTGTGGTGCCTTTTCACTCTCTCAAGCCCGAAGGCTGGCTGTTGCTCTCTACCCTGAAACCTGCTAGTAGCTCTCTCTTGGCACCTTTTTTCCCTTCTATCTACCTCCTAGTTTTCCCTAGACCTTCCCTTTTCTGATTTAAATAAAACCTAGTTATTTTAAACCCTAAGTTGCTACCTAATCTTTTATTTGAACCCCAAAGGGCTCAGGTCAACTTCCCCCTGCCAGGGCCAAGGACTGCTATCTTCCTTTCCCTTCTACCTTCCTCTCTCCTTTCACCCATCCATCCTTCCTTCAAGCTTCCTTCCTTCCCAATCCTCAGGGGGAGTTGAATTATTAGTCATAAAATTCTAGATTTATAAAAATTTTTTCTTGTTTGAGGGTAAATTTAGGATAACAAACTTGATACCTCCCTGAATCCAGAAAGTGAACTGTTTGGAGAAGGCACCATGGAGATGCCTCAGAAACCTCACACTGCACCAAAGGATCCAGAGTGAACTTTAGGATGTGGTGATTTGAACTGTGTGGGAGTTGAAAGCATTTGTTTTGAACCTACACTTGTATGCCAAAGAGGACTGCACCCAATTGGTTTTTTGCCAATGCATCTAACATTGGTTTTGTTCTTTCTTTTATTTCCTTATCTCCAAATTATTATTATTTCCCCTTAGAAACTGCAATATTTTATGTACCTCTAGTTGAAGATCTTTAGAAATGTAAGCTGGTTATATGTACTGATTCCATGGGGAAACTAGGCATACAAATCTGGGAGATTTCTACATGCTCATTTTCCATTGGAATCTCAGAGGGATTTTGTAATTAGAATTTTGTACCCCAGGACTCCATTTCCCAGAATCCCACTTTCATCCTCACATTACGTCCTTATGTTTTGGAGATAAAGTTTCTGTAACCCCGCCCTTGCACACTCTTTCGCTAATGCAGCTGAGAAAAATTCTCTTTACTCAGGCTTTTACTTCCGTCTTTTTATTTCCTCTACTTCAAGTGATTATTAATAAATCTTATAAAATATAATACTTAGTTATTGGATATTACTTTTAATCTTACACAAGCAGGAAATGGCAAGAAGGCCAGTGTCACTGGATTGTTGGATATATAGAGGGGACCACACTGGGAAAAGGGAGGAAAGGGCCAAGCTGTGATGGATTTTTAAAAGCCAAAGGATTTTTTATTTCATTCTAAAGGTTAAGAGGAGTCCCTAGAGCAACAGTCGGCAACCTTTTTGGCTATGAGAGCCATAAACGCCTGCAGGAGGAGGATGGAGGCGGAAGGCGCTGGAATATGGGGCGGGGGCTGAAGGGCCTTCTGGGGCACATCCTGGGGCTCTGCCCGGACTGGCCAATTGGGAGGTGGAGCCAGATATGGCTCGAGAGCCATACATTGCTGACCCCTGCCCTAGAGTTTCCCAAGTAGGGATGTGCCATGTTCAGGCTTGCACTTTGGGGCAGGCAAGTTTGGCATCTAATAGACTTGAAATGGGAGAATGAGCAGATATGACATGGTAAGAGTTTGAGTGGTGGCTGTGTGAGTACAGAAAAGAGAAATCTTGGACATGTTAAGTAGAAACAAGGAGGCCTGAATATGGCCTTATGGCAATAATAGAGGGCAGAAGCCAGAGAGGCCTGGGTTCAGGGCTAATGGATCTCTGGGATAGTTCTATCCTAAATCTAACCATATCACTACCCTACTCAAAAAACCTGAACAGCTTCTATAATTGGATTGCATAACAAAATCTTTAGCCTAGAATTTAAGATCCTCTGTGGTCTAATTCCAAAATACCTTTCCAACATTATTTCACATTATTCTTCTCAAATTCTCCACTCAAACTCACCAATACCATTTGATCCACCCAATACTCCAACTCTGGGTATTTCCATAAACCTAGAAATGAATTTTTTTAACTATGCTTCTCAAAATTCTTAGCTTCAAGGAAGGCTCAATCAGGTGCCTCCTCTAACCATGAAATTTTTTTATTTTGTATTCTGAGGTTTTGTCCCTCTTCAAATTACCTTGTATTTAACTTCTCTATGTTTATGTTGTATCCACAAACACCTCCAGTAGAAAAGAAAATGTCTCATCTTTGTATACAGTCTATGCCTAGCATAGAATCTTGATGATTTATACAAAAATGCCAATTCAACAAACATCTATTAAGCATGCTTAATAGATGTTTGTTGAATTGGCATTTAATAGTTCTTCCCTTAAATTGGGAGCTTTTCTATATTACAGCAAATGAAATACAGGATGTGCTTAAAAAAATAAAGCCCCTATTAAGCTTACAATTTTATTAACACAAAAGAAGTTGCAGCAAGCTAAAGTATCTTGAATGAAGGAAATTGCTTGCCCTCCTTCCAAACCCTGAGCCTAAATTCAAAATAAAGTAATATTCAGATGCCTACACATAAGTGCAAATGGGTTCCAAATGTTCCAAATGGGGTAACAGGGGTAGAGGGGGAATAAACACCACAGGGATCTGTAATTGTAGTAGTAGAAAAATACAGGTCAATACCTGGACAATATGTGATTAGACATAGAATCCAATTCATCTTTTCCCTAAATATGAAAGTGCATTAATGATTTGAATTTTAAACTTTTTTGAAATAATTTACTCCATAAATACAAACTTGCTATATATTTACAAACATTTCAGTCTCCCCATTTCCTTAAATGTAAACTGATAAAAACCCTCTAGGTTTTCTATACAAGAAAGAAAGAGGCTTGGGTGCCTTCCCCCAGTCAGGAGATACAGTCAAGGCTAGAAACAAACTTTTGTCAAATGTCCATCTAGTGCAAAACTTCCAAAAAACCACTAACAAAATTAAAAGTCCAGTGGTACTGTTGTACCGAGGACATTGTGCTTCTTAAAAAGGCATTCAACAATAGTTCATTACACAGTGCACTGTACAAAGAGAAGCACAACACCCTTGGACTCAACTTGAGGAACACACAAAATACCGTAAGGTTTGTACAAGAATGGATCCGAGGTAAAATCAAGTTTGGTCTGCTTCCTTTTTCAAAGTATTTCAAGGGGGGCAGCTGGGTAGCTCAGTGGATTGAAAGCCAGGCCTAGAGATGGGAGGTCTTAGGTTCAAATCTGGCCTCAGATACTTCCCAGGTATGTGACCCTGGGCAAGTCACTTGATCCCCATTGCTTAGCCCTTACAACTCTTCTGCCTTGGAGCCAATACTATGTATTGGCTCCGAGACAGAAGGTAAGGATTTTTACAAAAAAAAAAAAAATATTTCAAGACTCATGGTGATTATTATTTTTTTATTCTTGACACTCTGTTCTTGTTTCTTTATAAGGGTAGAATAAAATAATCTCTTAAGGTTCCTTCTACTTAAGTATTTTCTAGATATGAGAACTAGTCAAATTAATACACTGTTACTTCCAACTTTATTTCAACTTAAAATTTTATTAAAAAAAAAAACTCCTACTTATCAAATTTGTGTCCAAAAGGAAAAGGAAGACAAAATATAACTAAAGTCACTCAGAAATCATGTCACTGTGTAGGAAAGTTAGTTTGTTTGGTTTTTACCGCTAGGAAGATTAAACAGCCTATTTGTCCCTTCCCCACCCCTCCCCTCACCAAGCTCATTTAATGAAAATAACATAGACCGAATGGTCTATATTATAGACCATGCCATTCTTAATACTGAAAGTGTTTGTAATAAAAAGAAACTACTTGCATACAACAGTGACTATACAAACATTTTTAAGTGAAATTTTACAATTTTTCCCAAAAGAAATATTCAAAAGCTGCAGGTTACAATGTGCTAGAGGAAAAAACATGATGATCATATTAAAACAAGCTATACTACATATACTTCAAATTGTAGTGTACAAGACACTACAAATCCAAATGGCTCATATACAAAATGTATAATTAAAAACCCCAACATGCACACTAGAGTTTTGTTACAATGCCACATATTTAAGACACTGGGAACTATTTTAACTTTTAACACAAAAATCTCAGTTTAAAAGAAAAACCCTTTCACATTTTCTGACTTTGCTACCATTCCACCACTGACAACTAATAATGAACCCCTATAAATTTAACTAGATTTTAAGGCAGATGCTGCTTCATAAAAAACACACTTCTAATAAAATCAAATAAGAAATACATTTTATACATGCTCAATTCATCTGCAGATGAGGCTTCAAAAGATGAAAAATAACAATTTTAAAAATAAAATCACAACAATGAAGTAGAATTTTTAACTACTGGATACACAAAATATAGTATAAACTGCATAAATGAACAGTAGCAAACACAGTGTTTTAATTTACAAAAGTCAAAAATATACAAAAATATTAGTCCGAAATGGCAAGTTTTCAACCACAGGTTCACGTAAAAAAACGTTTAAATAGTGATGTTATTCCAAAAATATATAAATATATATGTCCAAGCTATTTTTACTTATTTGTAATAGTATAAAAGGCAACTGAGAACCTATAATTGAGGTAGCAAAGCCAAATTCACAAACTTTGGATTAAAAATGTGACCCCTATATTTTCATAGCATTTTCCAATACAATATTTAAATGAACTCAGATTGTTTAAAAAACTTTAATTTCATATCAATACATTACTTTATAAAACTTTCATAAAAGTACAATTAAAAAATACTGAACTTTTTTTTGTTAAAAGATATTTCCTGGTCCTAAATAAGCAACTGCACCTCACATTCAAAATACTGTACAGAAAGAACATAAAGTCACCATATTATACACAAAGAAAGCATGTATTTACATTTTAAAAGTAATTTTAGAATTTTGAGTAAGCTGGCTGTTACTTTTTCCTCTTTTCTCTAGGGCCTGCAACTAAATTACTACTTCCTCATACCTTGGTTTCCAGCACTGAACACGGAATCAGTTTTAATTTTAACTCAAGGAACTCGAAATGATTCACTTAAATTGAAATAAATGAAAATCCTATCCTAATTGATGAAATAAAAATGTAACTAGACATGAAATTCACTCTGAAACCAAGTCAAAAGCTATCATTTTTCTTTTTAAAAAATTAAATCAACTGATCAAACCAGAAGTGCCTATCTGAAAAGCTAGGAACCAAATCCAGAAATCAAAAGTGTTCCATTTCTGTTTGGTGTATTTCCTATTAAGACTGTCCTTTTTTCATATATTAAGAATAGGAAAATTTCCATTAAAAGCTAATTCAAATATCTGTACTCTGATTTTATTTTCCTTTAAGTGTATTAAAACAAACTACATGAAAATCCCAGCTAACTTCAGTCACTATAATGGTGAACAAACTTAACTTGACCTGACAGACTTATTTCTTACATATCTATGACTCAGTATGTTGTCTTATTATGCATTTCTTCAAAAAACAAAACAAAGAACAAAATACCTACAGACCCAGTAGGAAAAAAGAGGTATGTTTTGTTTGCAAGGAAGCTAGAACTGCAGAAGCATTTAAGAATTTAAAACAAAAGATCTTAGTAAATGTATGGGAATATACGATATGGCACACGTTGACAATATTTTGCCCATGCCAAACCGTATTTCTTCTCACAATGGTGTTCATCACGAGCTTCTCGGTGGATAAGCAAGACGGTGAAATAAATCACATAGATATATGGTAAGATATGATTAAAACCTGTGGAAACACAGAGCATTAATATCATAAAGTAGATAAAGACATTCTTCCTGATTAACCCTTAACAATTTTTTTTTTACTTTTGTTTTATTTTTGGTTCCAAAATCTTTTCTTCCTCCACCCCACTCATTGGGAGGAAGGAAGAACAAAGTCATGACAAATATGTATAGTCATGCAAAACAAATTCCCACATCATCCATATCTTCAATCCATAAAGAGCCTCTCACTTCTCTAACTAAGAGTGGAAAACATGTTTCATCTTTTTTTTTTTTTTTTTTTATCCTGGGACTCCATTCTAGGAGCATAGGGCCACAACCAGTAGGCAATGGGACACACAGTCGCTCAGGGTCACCCAGCTGGGAAGTGTCTGAGCCCGGATTTGAACCTAGGACCTTTCGCCTCTAGGCCTGGCTCTCAATCCACTGAGCTAGCCCAGCTGCCCCTACTTTAGGTTGCAGTTTCTTTAGCATATGTAGTTTTTACAGGGTGGGGTTGCTAGCCCCACACCCAACCCTCCTCCTTTTTCATCCCCTTAGCCCAGGAGTTGTAAGGGTGGGCGATAGGGGTCAAGTGACTTGCCCAAGGTCACATGTTTCATCTTTAGTCCTTTGGAATTATGGTTGGTCAATGTATTGATTGGAGTTCTTAAAATTTTTGGTTGATTGACTGTCCTTACAATATTGCTGCTACTTAGATTGTTCTCTTGGTTCTGCTCACTTGACCTTATCAGCTTACATCTAGGTCTTTCCAGGTTTTTCTAAAATTATCTCTCATAATTTCTTACAACACAATAGTATACCTCCACATTAATATAACATAATTTGTCTAGCCATTCCTCAATTAATGGGCATCCCTTAATTTTCTAATTCTTTGCAACTACAAAAAAAAGCTATTATATAAATAGTTTTGCTCATATATGAAATCCCTTTTCCCTTCTTTTGACTTCTTTGGAGTACAGAAATAATAGTGGTGTTAATGAGTCAATACAGAGACTTAAAACAGCTTTTTGGACATGGTTCCCAATGGTTTTCCAACAGTACCTTAAAGAACATGTTTTCCCACAGCACTTTTGGCATCTGATATTTTCCATTTTTGTCCATTTAAACCAATTTGATGGGTATGAAGCACTATCTCAGAGTTATCTTAATTTCAATTTCTTTAATCATGAATGCTTAAGAACATTTTTTCAAGTGGCTATTGATAGCTTGGACTTCTTTTTCTACAAACAATTTAAATCAATCAGGGAATAGCTCTTATAATTTGACTTGGTTCTCTGTATTATCTTAGAAATGACACATTTATCAGAGAACTCTTAAGGAAAGATTTCTCACCTCTATTTTAATTTTAACTGCATTGGCTTTGTGCAAAAATTTATTTAATTTCACGTAATCAAAACCGTCCACTTTATTTTCTGTTAAATTCTCCATCTCTTATTTGGTCATGAATTCTTTCCCTCTCCACAGATCTGACAGTGTCTTACATGCTACTGTAATTTGTTTATGATGTCACCCTTTATAACTAAATCAAATATCCATTTGGAGCTTATGTATGGTAACAGATGTTATTTTAAACTTAAGTTTCTGCCAGATTACTTTCCAATTTTCTCTAATAGTTTTTGTCAAATGCTGAGTTACTGCCCTAATTGTTGGGATCTTTAGGTGTAGCAAACACTAAATTTCTGTGTTTATTTGTTTCTATGTATCATGCACAAAACCTATTCCACTGATCAATCTTTTACTTATCCAGCACCAAACTGTTTTGACATTTTTATTATATTGGCTCAACCTTCCCAGAAGCATTAATATTTCTCCAATTATTGAAATATGCCTTTGTGTAAAAAATATTTTGTAATTTTTTTCATAAAGTTTCTGCATGGGTCTTGGCAGGTAGAGACCTAAGTGGTTTATATTATCTGCAGTTACCTTCAAATGGCACATCTTTTTCTCTTTCTTCCTGCTGAATTTTACTGGTAATGAATAGAAATGTACTTAACCTGTTTGCCTTGAAGATAGATCTGGAGACAGTCAGACCTGAATTCATATCCAGCCTCAAACACTTACTAGCTGGGCAAGTCATTTAACCTCTGTTTGCCTTAATCCACTAGAAAGGAAATGGAAAACCACTCTGGTATCTTTGCCAAGAAAACCACATGGACAGTTCTGGCATGAGAAGGTC
Source organism: Gracilinanus agilis (assembly GCF_016433145.1). Lineage (NCBI taxonomy): Eukaryota > Metazoa > Chordata > Mammalia > Didelphimorphia > Didelphidae > Gracilinanus > Gracilinanus agilis. The sequence goes on from NC_058133.1 coordinate 134,409,139, forward strand.
CACAGGATCACAAAGAGTCATAATGACTAAACAAAACAACAATGATCAAAGACAATTCCAAAGGACTTACAATAAAAATTTCTATCCCACTTCAGAGAAGAACTGATGGAGACTGAATGTAGATTGCAGCATACTTTTCCATTTTATTTTTTACATGTAAAACTGATATTACATTTCTTGCTTTCACAAATGGGTGGGAGGAGAGGGAGAAAATTTGGAGCTCAAATTTTTCGAAAATAATGTTAAAAGTAAATAATAAATTTTAAATGTTTTTTAAAAAGAGTTGCTTTAAAAGCATTCCTTTACCTTCCACTTTCCTAACAGAATATACAAATTTTCTCAACAAGAAACATCTACATTTGTGCTAAGTTATTTATTGGGTCCTGTGAATTGATACCAGCAGCAGCAGACTACAAACTGTTACTTGGTGGCAGCTACTTTGCACACTGCAAGTAAAATCCATATATACAGCTCTAACATTTAGAACTCAGTAGGTCTCCCCCTTTCTCCTCCCCCCACCCCCAATCATGAACATTTTAAGGCAAAGTCTTCTTAGTACTAGGGATAAAATTAGGATGTACTGGGATTATCTGGTTTCCTTGGCAAAAGTCATTTAAGACAAGAGTATAAGGAGCCATTTTTTGTAAAGCAATTTAGGGCTACAACAGCAAAAAGAAACCATTCACCCCCATAGTCCCTAAAAAGGAATCGCTGCTACAATGTATATATAATTATTCTTAATGCTGACTAAATCAACAAGTTAAATATTTAACAACATCTTAGAAAATTTTCCAGCTCCTCCAAAACACTCAAGTATGTTAGATATCAGCATATATGGTTTCTTCCTAAATGTAAAGCAGGAACAGTCTGAGATATTGAAACCCTTATAACCCTTATATAAGGCAGAAATGAAACATTATTACATTGGATTCAAATTCACATGGCCATTTAAGAACAGTATCTACAGATCTTTCATTCTGCTGCTAAAACACTCAATACAGACTTTCATTACAAGTACTTAAGTATCAGTATCTTACCACATGGTAGAGACCACGACAGAGCCATAATGAGATCACCCAAGTAGTTGGGATGTCGAACAAAACCCCACCAGCCAGATGCTAGAAGATTCTTTCCACTTGAAGTATGAATAACTTTTAGATCTGTGAACAAAGAAATATTATGCAATTCATTCATATAATCAAGTATGTAAGCACATGCAATTTTAGTACATAAAAAGAATTATTTTGTATAATAATTTATAATAATATAACAACTTACGTGCCAAACTGGGATCGTTGGGATTTTTCCGAAATGCATTTTTCTGAGAGTTTGCACATCGGAATATTATATATCCTGAAACTAAAAATTAAAAAGAAAAAGAAATATCCTATTTTAAATGACTTAACAAACTCTAGTAGTTTTCAAAAATTTACTGTTGCCACATTTTCCTTAGTTATGTCAATACTTATTAAACCCTTGGGATCAAGGATGGACAAAGATTAAAAGGAATGTCACGTGAGTGAAAATTATGGCATCAAATTCTAATACATAACCTCAATTATTAGAATAGGTTTTTAATATGACCAAAATATGACTTTCCCCACCCACTTCTAAGGATCACCTAGTTTTAAGGCCATAATATCTTGAATTCTAAGACAGAAGGTAAGGGTTTAAATTTTTTTTAAAAAGCACTTTTGAAAAAGCTGTTTCTGCCATGAACTATGTGCATTTTCAATGACTGACATGCAATAAACAGACATATGGGAGCGTAATGAACGCCATACATAATAATGAACATTAAACAAGTAAAATTATGACTTACGTTTCAAAGCAATAATCACGGATGCAAAAAGCCAAGAAACTTCATTAGGATGACTGACTAAATAAAAGGCTTGTAAACTATAAACAAATGGCACCCACACCAAATCTCCAAATGCCAACATGAACCCAAATCCATCATGGATAATGTCCATTGTTGTCAGCAAAGCCTCCTAAAAATATAGTAGGGAAAAAGACATAACTTTCCTCTGAAATCAAGGTCTGACAATTAAGTTCTAATAAAATTAAAATTAATGATAGTATTCGTTAGTAAACATTAAATAGGAAGATATCAGTTAAGAAGTCATATTCACCTTCTGATTTTAAAAATTATAGTGATTTATCATCTGAGTCCAATTATGTGAAACAACCAGGAAAAAGGCAAAAAAGATGTCACACTAAAGCCCTGAACTTGAACTGTGAGTTCCACAAATCATTATTCTGAGCCTATTACTCCTTTCTAGAAGTAATTTTAAACATTCTTTTAGTCTCATCTCCCTCCCCATCCAGAGACTCATCCTTTCAAGTCAGGAACTTTGCCTTATACACACCTTCTCATGTGTCCACACACTTATTAAGAAGGTGCTAGGAACTATGCTAAGTACATAATTACAAACATCTCATCTTATCCTCACAACCCTAGAACATAGGTACTCTTATTATTCCTATTTTACAGCTGAGGCAAATAGGGTCAGGAGTGATTTGCCCAGGGTCACCCACAGCTAATAAGTTTATGAGGGGAGGTATGAACTCGGGTCTTCCTGACTCCAGGCCAAATGCTCCATCCACTGCACCATCTAGCTTCTTCAAAGAGATTTATAGCCTAACGAGCGGGGGCGGGGAGAAAAAGCAGAAACAAGAACACAAAAAGTATATAGTTTGGGGCCACTTAGTATGAAGCTGAGTCCTACACATTAACCAAAATTATGGAATTCTGAGTTGAAAGAGGCCTCACAGCAGCCTCATCAGGTGGTGCAGTGGATAATGAGTTGGGCTTGGAGTCAGGAAGAACTCAGTTTAAATCCAGCTTCAGACACTTACTGGTTGTGCAACCCTGGACAAGTCACTTAACCTTTGCCTCACTTTCCTCAACTATAAAATGGGAATAATATAAGCACCTACCTTGCAGGGTTATTGTGAGGATCAAATAAGATAATATTTGTAAAAAGTGCTTAGAACAGAATTACAACACAGTAAACACTTAAATGCTTATTCCTTTCCCTTCCCTCCATCTAGTCCAAACCTGAAGTAGTATAAAGAACAGGGTCTCTGGAGTCAGTGGACCTGGGTGCAAGTCCTCTGAAGCTGAATGGCCTTGTATCAGCCATAACTTTCCTTGGTCTCAGGTATCTTCATCTCTAAAATGAAGGGGTTGGAACTGATAACAGCTACAGTCCATTTTAGTCAAAAGGAAAAGAATAGGTAACGGAGAGAGAAGGGAAATACACCATATATTAAGAAGATATCCATTCAAGATCATTAGGAGCACAAAAAGAGAAACCTGGTGGAAAGCATCTAGGTAAGACAACAGAGGGGAATGGTTAAAAGACTTAAATATAAAGAGTGAAATCATAAATAAATTAGGTGAACATAGATTAGTATACCTGTCAGATCTGTGGGAAAGGAAAGAATTTAAGACCAAGCAAGAGATAGAGAATATTACAAAACATAAAATGAATAATTTTGATTACATTAAAAAGGATTTGTGCAAACAAAATTAGAAGGGAAGCAACAAACTGGGGAAAAAAATCTTTGTAACAAAAATTTCTGACAAAGGTCTAATTTCTCAAATTTATAAGGCACTAAGTCAATTGTACAAAAAAATGAAGCCATTCCTCAATTGAGAAATGGGCAAAGGACACGAATAGGCAATTTTCAGATAAAAAAATCAAAACTATCAATAGGTACATGAAAAAGTTTTCTAAATCTCTCATAATTAGAGAAATACAAATCAAAACAACTCTGAGGTACCATCTCACACCTATCAGATTGACCAATATGACAGCAAAGCACAGTAATACATGTTGGAGAGGTTGTGACAAAATTGGGACAGTAATGCATTGCTGGTGGAGTTGTGAATTAATCCAAACATTCTGAAAGGCAATTTGAAACTATGCACAAAAAGCTTTAAAAGACTGCCTGCCCTTTGATCCAGTCATACCACTGCTGGGTTTGTATCCCAAAGAGATCGTAAGGAAAAAGCATTGTACAAAAATATTTAAGGCCATGCTCTTTGTGATGGCAAAAAATCTGGGAAATGATGGGATGCCCTTCAGTTGGGGAATTGCTGAATAAATTGTGGTATCTGATGGTGATGGAATACTTTTGTGCTCAAAGGAATAAAGAACTGGAGGAATTCCATGTGAACTGGAATGACCTCCAGGAATTGATGCAGAGTGAAAGGAGCAGAACCAGGAGAACATCGTACACAGAGACTGATACACTGTGGTACAACTGAATGTAATGGACTTCTCTACTAGCAGCAATGCAAGGATCCAAGACAATTCTGAAGGACTTATGAGAAAGAACGCTATCCACATTTAGAGAAATAGCTATGGGAGCAGAAATGCAAAAGAAAAACATAGGATTGATCACATGGTTCGATGGGGACATGATTGGAGATTTTGGCTTTAAAAGATCACTCTACGGCAAATATGAATAACATGGAAAGATTCTGAACAGTGATACATGGATAACCCAGCAGAATTGCTTGTCAGCTCTGGGGAAAGGGGGAGAAGAGTGGGGGGGGGGGGGAGGGAAAGAACATGAATCATGTAAACATGGGAAAATATTCTTAATTAATTAAATGTTTTTTAAAAGACTCAACAGAGGGAGAAATAGAAGCAATATGTGGTGGCAGTATCCCCAAAGAAGAAGGCAGGCTCAGAGCAGCACACTCTGGGACAGCTCAGAGCTAGTGTAAAGGTATGTTAATACAGTGGAGAACAATGACTCCCTGGATCTAAGAAGGGAAGGGAAACAAGGCCCAACACAAGCTCCACAGGGAGAGGAATGACAGGGCCATTCATGCAAGACCCATCTTCTTCTTTATCCCTATTTCAGAGTCTTGAGTTTGGATGGCCAGAGACTACACACACAAGTGTATGCGGGCAGACCATCTAAGGGGAGAGGCTTTCTGACAGCTAGAAAGATTGAGAGTGACAGCATATGGATTCATGGATGAACCCAGAAGAGTAGCAATAGTTTGGGAGAGCAAGAGTAAACATGAGAGAAGTACACATTAACAAAGATTAAAAACATACCACAGATAATTTTGGTGTCATATTCAGAACTATTAATAATCTTAAATTCTCATATCAGGAATAATTACCTCATACCAAAGAGCATCCACAACATATAAAAGCTGGAAACTGTTAACCAATATCATTGCTAAAGATGGGGTGTCACGACCTTGGACCTTCATCTCTGCCAAAAGCATTATTAAATTAATAATAACCTAAAAGAAAAAGTGTGAAAAAAGTACAAATGAATCCAGTTAAAGGGGTAAAACATGCTTTCTCACTTAAAGGATCTGTCATTTGATACGGTTCCTCCACGCACCATGCAGATCACAACCTTGACTTGGTAGACAGTCGTCAAGAGTTGATATGCCCACATCATCCTGTAACCAATAGGGCAGTGGACATTCCCAAATTTTAAAAAGCTGGTCTTCCAATAATGGAAACAGAGTATACAACAGGGTTTATGCCTGAACCTTTACAATCCATTAGGGTTTGCCACAGCTTATCTTCCAAAAACATGGCTCTTAGGAAACCATAGTCATCTCTATTGCAATGATGAGACATCAAAAGGAGGTTTTTTTTAGAAGACTTTTATATTTAAATGAAAATATGGATGATAAAAGCCATAAAGAAAGAACATTTGTAAATCTCCTTCTTAACAACATACCATGAAAGGGCAAAGTATTTTAAAATACTGGTTTCCATGTAATCTCAACATCAATCATCTAATTTTGCATGACTAAATTTGTGAACACCTTATAATTAGAATTAAAAATAAAGCATCAGGGGGGCAGCTGGGTAGCTCAGTGGATTGAGAGCCAGGCCTAGAGACAAGAGGTCCTAGGTTCAAATCTGGCCTCAGACACTTCCTAGATGTGTGACCCTGGGCAAGTCACTTGACCCCCATTGCCTACCCTTACCACTCTTCTGCCTTGGAGCCAATACACAGTATTGACTCCAAGACGGAAGGTAAGGGTTTTAAAAAAATAATAATAAAGCATCAGGTATTTAGTTTTTTCTTTTTTTAAACATTAATATAGAACTTGATCATCCATATTACTGAATTTAAGAAAGGACTAACCCAACCAATCAATCCTGGACGCAATTCACAGAAGTATTTGAGGTCAAAATGTCCAATTCGTGGATTTAATTCACGGCCAATAAAGAAATCATAGACAACATTTCCTGCAAAAGAAAAAGTATTTTTCCGAAATCATTTCAGCCCAATGATGAGGCTTTAAATTTTCAGCATTTTGTAATCTGAAGCTGTTTTTTTTTGTGTGTACATCTGAAAAGAATGCATATACAAAGAATTGAGGCATGAGAAAAGCATTGGTTAAACTCTAATGAATCTATAAGAACTAGGATTTTAAGAAGAGAAACAAGATTCCCCAGATATTTAAAATATTGGAAATTGCAAACCAATAGTTTTCTGATAAAATCTCTATTAACACTTTTTAAAGAAAAACTATTCACTGAATCAGGATTTAAAATAAAATTATTCATAAATGACACTGCTTGTTAGCCAGAAGTAGGTAATTAGTATAATAGAAAGTGTACTTAGAATCTGAATAACAAATTCTGACCTTCTACTTGGTATAATTCTACACCTGATCTTAGCCAAAAGGCTGAGAAGCAATACATGGTATAATTCTAGGCAAGTCGTTTATGAATTGCTTCAAATGATCTATGAAAACCTAGGTTACTCTAAATCATAGGACCCTATAAGCAAGTTATTAAAAATGGTGCAGTCACATTAAATACTTAATCTATCAAGAAATTATTTCCATTCTTTCTCAAAAAAATTTTCCTCATCTTCTCATTTCAGAAAAGCCCAACCTCCTAAGTATTTGAAAATAAGTACTTGCATCAAGTTGTAAAGTTCACAAAATTCCACATGAAGCCACATTCTAAAAGAAAAAAATGTTTTTAAAGCATGCTCACCTGATTTTCCTGGAGAGAGCTCATCACTGGATGCTTTCAAGGACCGCACATAGAGATAAATGCTCAAGGCTACAGAAAAAACTGTAGCTGCAACTGCAAACTGAAGAAAGTGGTCATACACATAATAGAATTCTATCCCCCAGTACAAAGATGTTCCAATGACTATAGATGTCAGGATAAAAGCATAGAATCCTTTAAAAAGAAAAAAAGTAGACAGTTAACAATTAAATGAGAAGACAGTTATGTAAGGTGCTACAGTCACATAGATTTTAAAATGTCTTTGTCTTCACTATTTAGACTAAGTATAGTTAATAGAAAGGCTTTCTGAGAATACACAAACCATGCTTATCTGAGAACACTTAAGAATATTAACGCTATATCAACTATGTTGAAAAACTGGGAGTAATTTGCTCTTTTAGGAAGATAAATAAGAAATTAATATTTTTTATCAGTAGATACCTAAAACCTTCAAAATTTGAACTGATAATCATAATCTTTTGGTAATGCTACTATTTTTCAGAGCAAAAGTCAGAGTTGAGAAGCATAAAAGAAGTTTGCTTAAGATTCTAGATGCCAAATTCCCACAACCATAATATAGACTTAAGGATAGCTTGAATCTTGCCATCTATGACAAATATGACCATTATCCCACCATACAGCTGGCTACTTCTCCCACAGTTCTAGTCCCTTCTTTTTACCTATTGCTCTAGGAAGAACAATTAAATTAATACCACCATTGCTCCTGAAAAAGGGCATATGATTTGATTATCCCATGGATGCACTTATTACCTCTGTTGACATCACCCTTCCTTAACCTAATGGCTATATGTGCTCTCTCTCCCATTAGAAGTTCCTTAACGCCAAGGATTATTTATTTCTCTTTCATATTTGTCTTCTCAAGATTGAGCACAGTATATGATACATAATGATGGTGAAATCAATGTGGGTGGGGGAATAGTATTTTAATGGAATTCTATGTTAACTGCTTTTGTAAAAATGCATCTTGAAGCAGCATTAAGTATCAATCTTACCTTGTCTATTTTTAGAATCTAGTCTGCTCTCAAATAGGGTTTGAGTAAATACAGAGTAGACTTTTTAATTCTACTTGCTATACTTTGTCCAAACTTATTATATAATATACCTGATAAAGTGATAGGTAAAACACAGCTGCTATGTGAGTTAAAAATAAATGACTATATAAAATTAAATATGCATACAATTGATTGCAGACTTCTTTAGCCATTAATTTTTTAACCTTTACCTTCAGTCTAAAAATACTTAATACTGTTTTCAAGGCAGAAGAAAGGAAAGGGATAAGAGCTAGGCTTAATGGGGTTAAATGACTTGCCCAGGGTCACATAGCCAAGAAGTTTCTGGGACATATATTTTAACCCAGGACCTCCCACCTCTAAGTCTGGCTCTCTATCCACTGAACCACCTAGCTCCCCCTTGGTCATTAATTCTTAATATTTTACTCACTGAATAGACAAAGAAATGAAAGTATTAATCTAATGTAACGTTTCTCAGATCTCCCAAGCCTTAGTACTTTGCTTAACCTTTGAGAATAAAGAAAAAAATGAGACTGCTTAAAAAAACACAAATTGGCACTAAGAGAGAACTATAAAATACTTATGTTAAGAGACCTGGTGGCAAAAACTAAAACAACACAATTTAAAAGATTTCCAAAAACAGGGAGACATACATAGTTTTGTAGTGAAGACAGTATCCCAATCAAATTAAGCCCAATTTTGAGTACTCAATATTATACCAAGGATTATATTGATAAAGAATTTGGGGTTGTAAGCTCCTAGAGAGCAAAAGCTCCTATTACATTTCTTCTTTTTTTGTACTTTTCATATGTACATAGCAGATGTTTAACAGAGCTTAGTTGAATGAGTGATTATAAATTTATAAATAGAAACTGATAAAATATCATGAATTACATTTATATAATGCAATTATCAAGCAGAGGGAAAAGTACATATAGTCTAGACTCTAGGAAAAATGATGAGAATAAATATAAATACACACACATGTATGTGTGTGTGTGTATACACACATACATTTACATAAAAGGTATATTTATAAACAAACTAAAATACTCTCAATGTATATTAACCAAAACTATAGTGGTACTTAGTACTCACTTGGCATAAGGAAATTTCTACACACAGAAGACCCAAACCAATTAACAAGACAACTTTCTCATCCATTTACATGGTATAATCACATGTTTTGTTGAAGTGAACCTAATACTTAAGAATCCACTAAGGGTGTTAGACATGCAAAAGACCTAGGTTCAAATCCTGGCCCTACTTGTTACCCGAGTGACCTTGGGCAAGTTAAGAATTTCCTTCTCTATAATGAAACTGAATTAGTTGACTTCTATGGTACCTTTCAGCTGCAAAGCTATTATCCTATAATTCAAGTATGTTCATTATATACCAGTGGCACATGCTATAAACATCTAAGGCTGAACTACTTCCCTCAAAGGGCTTTTCCAGGTGTTGGAGGAGAGAGGGGACAATCAATTCACACACACAAATTACTAAAGTCAGGGGGGAAAGCACAAGAGAATATAGTGGTATCAATAACTAGAGGGAAAGATGATTTATCATTGGGATATTATGACAACTAGTATGTAGGCATAAAGTCCCACTTCTATTACTACTTATGGACTGAGTTGTCCTGGGCTCTTATAGACAAAGACAGAAGACAAGCATTATGGCAGGTCCAGGAGTCAGCAAAGCTCCAAGGATAAATCTGACCACATCCTTCAGAACAACCTAACTAAATGTGGAAAGATTGATCACCAAAAGATGGCCATTAAGCAATTAATTGTTTGGCCAAAGAAAGTCATAAAGCCCATTTCTAAGACATGGAAAGTCTGCATCCATGGAAGAACTGCCTACACTAACAAAATCAAGCATCCAAAGAAAGTGGGAAAAACCTAATAACCTTTGTAGGCAACAAGGATATAATTTGTTAATTATTGTAGGACAAAAATAAATAATACCACATCTAAACAACAATACAATTCTAGAAGTATTTCATTTAAGGTATAACTTGAGTAAATAGTTTACTCTAAAACTACATACTTATTTTATTAAAAGTGTTTCATGTGCTAAACTAACCCACCTAAAGAGTAGAGGACTCTAAATTACAACTGTATTAATTCAACAAAAATTACCATTTAATCTATACTTCAGTCTTCTTCCACTATAAAGAGGTGTTCCTTCTACTACCTTAGGAGAAAGAAAAAAAAATTATTAAAAGCATGCACAACAATCACCTAAAATTCAAGGTAATCATAATAGTCCTCATCAAACCTGCCTCAAACCCATTTTTACAAATCCTTCACTTTCCTTTTGTCTTTATTTCTAACACTACTCTCTATCATCCCCATCCCACAAAAGCTTTTTTTAAATAAGTTTGTTTTTTTTTATCTCATTCCTTTTCTTCACCACTATATCCAACTAGTCCTATTGATTCTTACTCCAAAATGCCTTTCCCAATCATCTCCTATTTTCTTTCCCAAATACCTGACCACCTTAGTGGTCCTAGCCTTTGTTACAAACAGACTACTGTAAGAGCCTCCCTAAATGATTTCTGCCTCCAGTCTCTTCTTCTCCTAAACTACTCTACACACTATTACCAGATTAATTTTCCCAAATTAGCACCACCTTCACCATGTTACTTCCATACTCAAAAATCTTCAATGGCTCTCAAACTCTCAGTCAATAAAAAAAAAAAAAAAAAAAAAAAAAAAACTCCTCTAATTGAAATTCAAGTACACAGAAGACCCATTCTTTTCAACCAAAATCCAAATACTTCATCTCACCCATTAAGCCTTTCCAGATTACTCATAGTACAATGAAAAGAGCATGGGGGGGAGGGAGGGCGGCAGCATGGGACCCAAATTAAAATCTTGCTCCACAACTTACTATTTACCCTAGGTGAGTCACTTGACCTAAATGGGCCTTGTTTTCCTCACCTCTAAAATTATGAGGGCTACACAAGATGACCTCTAGGACCCCCTTCCAGGTCTGGACCTTCCAAAGGCTTTTATACCACTCCAGCTCATACTTCTTTTTCTCTTCTAAATACAGTCTAAGTCATTGTATGGAACTCTTATTGTGGTACTTATTATACTTATATGGCCCTATTTGTTTAGGAAGTCAAAAGCACAGATGTATTATCTTCTCAACAGTAAGAACCAGCTACTTTCTTTGTATACCACAGCCTACAATACTTAATTATACATACAGTAGGCATTCAATAAATACTACTTGAATTGAACAAATGAAATATTTTCCCAATTAAAGTCAAATGTTACTCCTGAGAATAGCTATTCAGTTTCTTAATCAAACTCCACTATTTCAGAACTCATATTTTGACCTACTAGGCCTAATGTGCTTTCTCAATCTATAGTTATTTGCATTCTTTCTCTCCTATTAGACTGTGAGCTCCCTGAAAACAGGGACTATCTTCTGCCGCTTTGTCTCCCCAGGACTTAGAGCCAGCTTCACACATAGTAGGTGTTTAATAAATGCTAAAGCACTGACCAGATGACTGACTATAAAAAGGAACTGAAGGGGGCAGGGCATGCCAGGAGGGACACAGCTGGGTGGCTCAGTGAATTGAGAGCCAGGCCCAGAGAGAGGAGGTCCTGAGTTCAAATCTGGCCTCAGACACTTCCTAGCTGTGTGATCCTAGGCAAGTCCCTTAACCCCCATTGTCTACCCTTACCACTCTTCTCCCTTAGAACCAATACACAGTATTGATTCTAAGACAGAAGGTAAGAGTTTAAAAAAAAAAAAAAGGAACAAAGGAATGCAAAGATATTTTAACTACTTAAGAATCCCCAGCTTAGCATTGTCCCTGTGGTATTGTCAAATAAAATTTACCTACTCATTAAATCAATTCTAAAAACTCTTTCCTGGTCTTTAGTCTGTGCTGCCATACATAACAGTAAAAAAAATTTTTTTCTTAATAAATATACTGTAATCCCAAATAGCATTTCCCCTCATTTAAACTGAATTAGTAACATTTTACTATATACTATAACCTCACTATCAAAATATTAAGAATCAATATCATACATTTTTGTTGTTACTTTCAGAAACTAAAGTCCATGAAACAAATTCCAAGACAAACCTATGTTCTAATGTATACTGAATTTCAAAATAAATTGAGAGTTCTAAGTGAATCTTATTATCCTCAATGATACTTCCTTCTATAATAAAATTAACTCTAATCTTCTAAGTTTATAGGCAGCTAGCAAACTTGTAAAGCCCAAGAATAAGACCTTTATATCACTTGTTTTAGTAAGCATTCTCACATTGCATATACATTTAATTCAAAATACTATGAAATGCTCAACAATCTCAACAATTATCAGAAGAGGAAGTAGAAATTGAAAGTTTCTGACATAAAATATGAAGTCCAAAGTTTATTCAAGTTCCTTAAACTAACTCCATTTTTTTTAACCCTTACCTTCCGTCTTAGAATCAATACTATGCATTGATTCTAAGGCAGAAGAGTGGTAAGGGCTAGGCAATGGGGGTTAAGGGACTTGCCCAGGGTCACACAGCTAGTAAGTGTCTAAGGCCAGATCTGAACCTAGAACCTCCCATCTCTAAACCTGGCTCTCCATTCACTGAGCTACCCAGCTGCCCCCAACTATCTCCATTTTTAGTACAATCTTAATCTGAAACATGAGGTAATACAAGTGAAAGGAATTTTATTTTGTATCCAACTTCCTTATTATTCAGCTTAAATTCTTATTAAAAGTAAGAAACTTAAGTAGAATAGCTTAAGTCTTAAGTATTATATAACACAATGCAAAGAAGAGACTTCAAAACATGAAGCGTTGAAGGGCTGGGTTTTTTGAGTACCTACTATGTGCAAAGCAATGTACATGGGCTCTATGGAGAATACAAAAATTAAATATATAGATTTTTGACTCCAGAATCATTGAATTTATATTTACATGGGCAAAAATGAAAAAGTCTCATACTATCATGCATATAACAAATAAAAACTTACCTTTCCAATTGGCAGTAGGTGGAAGAGGGCTTGAAGAAAAAACCAAAGCAGACAGACTCCAAACACTCTGGTTTCCCATAAACTAGCCAAAGAGGGCAATGGAGGAGGAAGATTCACAAAACTGGGATCCTTCTGTTTACACATCAACAATAACATAAAAAGCATAACCGGCAGACCAATCATAATGGAAAAAGCTCCTGTAAAACAATTAGTATTCAAGAATTAATTGTGATTAAAGACCCATACGTACAAAATTATTTATAGCAGTTCTTTTTGTGGTGGCAAAGAACTAGAAAGTAAGGGGGTACCTATCAACTGGGACTGGCTAGACAAATAATGGCTTGTTAACACTTCTGTGCTTTAAGAAATGACAGGAAGAGGACGGTTTCAAGGAAAAAAAGACGAAGACTTCTATGAACTAATATAGAGAGAAAATGACAAAAACTGGAGGAAAACAGTTTATAAATAACAATATTGTTTAGACAAACAATTTTGAGAGTCTTAGGAATATTGATCAACACAATAAAAAATCAGAAATCCAGAACACTTTACTATAAAGATGGTTTCAGAAAGCAGACTAGGGAAAAAAAAACATGCAAATAGATACACACATGGGGACGATCAATTAAAGAATTCATTTTGGGGCAGCTGGGTAGCTCAGTGGATTGAGAGTCAGGCCTAGAGACAGGAGGTCCTAGGTTCAAATCCGGCCTCAGCCACTTCCCAGCTGTGTGACCCTGGGAAAGTCACTTGACCCCCATTGCCCACCCTTACCACTCTTCCACCTATGAGACAATATACTGAAGTTAAGGGTTTAAAAAAAAAATAAAAAATAAAGAATTCATTTTGTCTATAAATATTTGAAACAGTTTTGCTTTTCCCTGGCTTTCTCAAACTGGGAGTGGGAAGTGGGGAAGGAGAGAAAACATCTGATAATAACAAATAATTACTGTAATAACTAATCATGATTTTAGAGATGTCATAATGATACGGATGTGTTTTGAATTTTGTTTTTCTTTCTTTCTGTAGAACAGAGTAGGAAGGAGAGATAAAGATAGGGAAGCGGGAGTCTAGCAATACAATTACCAAAATGAAAAAAGAAAAAAAGCTATTAAAAGCATTTTTTTTTAATTCATAGAAGAAAACAAGATCAGTAAGAAACAGACAGGCAGGGCAAGTCCTGAATAATTTTATTAAAGAACAAGATTTTAAGCCCAAAGTCAAAATAATTAAATTTTAGAGAATTCCTTATTATTTAATCAACAAACTCATTATCAACTCACAAAATGCCATCATTTCTACCTATACTTAAAAATATAATATACAGTTTCTTTTCTCTCATTTTATCCTCACAACAACCTTCTAAAGATATTATCCCCCTCTGATTTTAAAATCATAGATACCATCTACCACCTCTTCCTCCAAAATCTCAACCTTGCATATTCCAATAAAGCCAGTTTGTCTACTTAACTCAAGTAGTTTCTTTCCCACTCCTAATATATCCTTCACAACAATACCAGATTTATCACTAGACAATGATTTGCACACATTAGTTTTCTTGCTCAAAAACTTACTAACCCCAATGCCTGCAGTCAAAATCCAAACCTCATTAATTTAACCACTCCCTCCAATCTGGGCCCTATCTATCTTCTCCAATCTTTTATCCTACTCTCCCCAAATAAGAACCCTTCCTTCTAGCCAAAAATTGGCAGTTCCCAGCCACTGTAATATTTTCTTAAATCATTTTCCCCTCAGGGAAATACTTTCCTCCTCATTCCATTTAGATAGGCCCTGCCTTTCTTTTATTTGCATTTACAACAGAGAAAGAAGGATCATAAATAGTTATCATAAATGAGACATCACAAATAGACAACCCAAATGATATAATGTGATCACCAAGAAATCTTATATCCCCAATTGACACATGGTCAAAGGATATGAACAAGCAATTTTCAGGTGAAGAAACCAAAGCCATCAATAATCATATGAAAAAATGTTATAAATCACTCTTGATTAAAAAAATGCAAATTAAAACAACACTATGATAGTCCACCTCATCCCTATCAGATTGGTCAATATGGCAGTAAAGGAAAGTAGTAAATGTTGGAGGGAATGTGGCAAAATCAAGACACTAATGCATTGTTGGTGGAGTTGTGAACTGATCCAACCATTTGGGAAAGTAATTTGGAACTATACTCAAAGGGCTATAAAACTGTGCATACACTTTCATCCAGTAATGCCACTACTTGGTCTGTATCCCAAAGATAAAAAAGGGGAAAGGACCTACTTGTACAAGAAATATTTACAGCTACTATTTTTGTGGTGACAAGAAATTGGAAATTGAGGAAAGATATCCATCAATTGGGGAATGGCTGAACAAATTGAGGTACATGTTGGTAATGGATTATTATCATGCTATAAAATAAATGATAAATAAGATAATTTCAGAAAAAGCTGGAAAGATCTACAGGAACTGATACAGAGTGAAATAAGAGCAATTGGGAGAACACTATACACAATAACAGCAATATTGGACAATGATTATCTCTGAAAATTTGGCTACCCTCAGCAATGCAATGATTTGGGACAAGCCACTGCTGAAGTCTTCTTTCATATCAGTACATTTTTGTTTCTATTTGGGAGTTTGGGTTATGTATGAATTTGCTCTTACAACAATGACCAATATGAAAGTGTTTTACATGAAAAACAAATGAAAAAAATCTTATACTATGAAAGTAACAAAATATACATCCTAATTTTATGGCTATCCTAGCTTTTAGTTACTGAATCATACTTCTTATAAGATTGCATTTTTATGGTATTTAAAGGTTTATAGAGGTGGATAGAACAAGCACTCTTCTTCCCATTTAGCATTTGATGAAACTAAGGCACAGATAATTTATGATTTAACTACAACTAGTGGGCAGCTAGGTGGCACAGTGAGTGCCTGGAGTCAGGAAGATTCATCTTCATAAATTCAAATCCAGCCTCAGACACTTACTATCTGTGTGACCTTAGGCAAGGCCCTATTTGTATCAGTTTCCAGATGTATAAAATGAGTTGGAAAAGGAAATGGCAAACAACTTTGCCAGGAAAACCCAAAAAGAAGTCAAGAAGAGTTGAACACAACTGAAATAATTGAAAACAAATTAAAGTATCAGGACAAGATCTTTTAATTCCAGATCCAAGGCACTTCACAAACTACCTCCTCTTAATACAACAACCACAATACTAATGCATGGGTCAGATTTCTAAAAGCTCAGCCATGTAATTGGGAAAGTAAAATATTTTAAACATATAAGTTCAGTAATTTGCAAATATAAGTACAGTACAAAGTAGTGGTACAGCATCATAGTACAGATTATCTCTAAAAATATTGAGAAAAAAAGTTTTTTAATTGATAAATTATTTTAATACAATTTAGCAAACACTATACTGGGTCAGAGAATATAAGTTCAAATTCTAACTGTGATTTAATACCTGTGAGTCACTGGGCAAATTATGTAACATTTCTGGGCTTCCATTTCCTCCCCTGAAAATAAACTGGACTGGATAACTGCACTTATATATGTTACTTTTTGTATTAAAAAAAAAATACAGTAAGTATTAATTACTGTCTTCACAACTAAATAGTTAACCACTTAAGGCTTGGACTAACTCATATTTTTCATATTCTTAGTGAGTAAGCACACAGAAGATACTCAAATATTTGCTCTTTCAATGACAAAAATGTGGTATATCAGAATTTAATATTATTATCATTTTTGCCAATCAATTGTTATGTAATGCCAATGGCCTCATTTTATACTATTTTACACTGCTACTGTGAACCAGGCATACTTTTAGTTGAAACTTATACCATTACAATAAATACTAGGAAATTTAGGATTGATTCATTCCACAAATTTATTGAGCATTCACTAGGGTTGAGGCACTCTGCTAGCCTCAATGAGGAATACAAAGATGAATAACAAAGTTAAAAGATTATGGATTTGGACCTGGAAAGAGACCTTAGGTTCCACATAATGTAAATTCCTTATTTTAGGAATAAGGAGTCAGAGAAAGGGCTCTGGAGTCACACAGATAGAAAGTGGAAGAATCTATATTCATAACCAGGTTCTCTGACTCCAAATTGAACATTTTCCAAAGCAACAACTATCTCTTTTTTTCTTAATCCCTTACCTTCTGTCTTAGAACCAATATGTATTGGTTCTACAGAAGTGCAGGATAGCCTAGGAATGCATGGGGGTCATGACTTGCTCATGGTCACATGGCTAGAAAGTGCTGAGTTCACATTTGAATCCAGGACCTCCTGTCTCCAGGTTTGGATTTCTATCCACTGAGTCACCTAGCTACCCCCAACCATCTCTCTTCAAGCCCTTGAAAACAACAGTGAAATACTTTCTAAACAGTATCTTCTAAACTATAAGAGAAGGCCATTTTTCATAAGACCTAAAAATAAGAGTTACCAGAAAGAAGCTGAAGGAGTTCAGATCACTCTCTGGAAGTGCAGCAACTGGTTTCAGAGAGGTACTACAGGAGGTAGAACTTGAAGGATGGGGAGAATTTCAATATACAAGTGAAAGAAAAAGTTGGGCAGCCATTTCTGACAGAAAGAATGGATGAGAAAAAAGCCTGAATATAAAAAAGGTCTTTTAGAGGATTAATGAACAGTGTTTAGCTAGAGGAACACAAGACATGTAAGGGTTAGTGGAAGACATAACAAGAATAGTACTTGCTAAATTGGAAGTTAGGCTGGAGCCAGAGGATGGAAGAACTTGACTTTGACTTTATCTAGGAGGTACAGAAAACAACTCAAAGTTTCTGAGGACAGAAGTGAAAATCACAACTATGGAAAAAAAATAATCCAACAGCAATGTATAGGATGAATTGGGACGATCCCACAACTTTTAAAAGTTTATTCAACAATGTATTAATTTTATACAATGCTTTACACAATATCCACCCAGAAATTCATCATGTAACAAACTATGTCCTTGTCTACTGTTTAAATGACAAATGTATCCCACAATGAGGATTCAAGTAGCTCTCTTTTATATTTGTTTTCCTTTTCTGATTCATCCCCAAATACTCACATTACCTTCTACCTCTATTATAGTGAAGCAGTCTGAGTTAGGTACAAATGGCTGCTAATTCTGCTAACAGAGACTTCTCATTTCTAGAGTCAGAAAGACAGTTCTGATAATTTGGTCAATTCTTTACAGTTCAGAAAGCATATAGTCATTACAGTAATGAGCAATAGGATATCTGAGCAAAAAGTAGGAGATAAAAATCAAGTGTTTTAGAATGTTCTTCCTGCAGAGCTAATGGGCTGAAAAGCTGCAAAGAATAAATTGAATTCTAATGTATTTCAACTAGATTAAAAAACAGATTGTAAATTTTCCTCAAATACACCAAATTATACAATGAAAGTATTTAATAGTTTGCATGACCCAAGTTATGCATGCTTCAGTTAAAGGAAGTAGACAGTAAATTGTTCACTAAAGAATTACTGCAATAAGCTGAAAACTTCCTGTTTAACTTGTTTCTCTATATATAATGGTAATTATAGAGCCAGCTCCAAACTTTTGAGATATTTTATTTATTCTTTCCAAGTCATCTATCAGGGACAGATACTGGAGGGAACCCCATGACATCACTACTTTTTTGTCTCCAAAGCTGGATTCTCCTATAACCCAGTCCAAAGATATAAGATTACATAATTTTAAATATTAATACTTGTATTTCGAGTAACAACTATCCAGAATGGTAACCCATAATGGAATCCTTTGGATGTGGAAACACTAGTTTAAAAAATACTCAACTTCTTCAAATCATAAAGGCTAGAATTCTGGTTCTCCCTTAAGACTTAACTAAAATGACCTCATAGTCCTTTTCAGGGTTAAGGTTGTGATTTCTTCAATAATTAAATAAGTAATTTCTTATATACATACCAATCCCTCCTCCAAACTCTAATTCCTCTGGTTCTGTAGATGTCATGTCAAAAGTTCTTATTGATTTTGGTTCTTTTACAACATTTCTCTCTTCTCTAGAAATAATTTCTTCAAATTTGATCTCTTCTTTTCTTGGGCGAAGGCTATACTGTGTGACCAGATAGCTGCTTTCTTGTGACAAATAAGATTTGTCCTAATTTATAAAAGATATTAATCATCATTAGATTTAACACTAGTGTTAGACATATCTCTCCCCAAGTTAAAATTTCAATATCTCTTAATGATAATTATTAATAAACATTTAGTATGGGACATTAGTCTTGCAATTTAAGAAGTTAGACAACGATTTGTGGGAAAACATTAGGGTGTGTAGTTTTTCTCAAAAAGCTACTGTATCAAAAAAGGGACTTATCGAAAAAAAGCAACAACCATTAATTTCCATACTTGAATGTTTCTATGAGAGATGTCATTCCTTTCTATCCGGTCAGGTTCACCATTGTATCTGCTAATGCTGTTTCCACTTTGCTTCTAATTTTAAAAAATGAAATAAGTTATCTTAAATGATATGTTATATCATTTTATATATATACATATATATATCTTAAAATTATATAAGTTAACTCTTAAGAACTTAGAAAATGTTATAATAATTTTTAAGCAATAATCACAAGCTAACAATATATGTGACCTAACAATACATGTAACATTCACATTTTCTTTAACAGTAGTTTTATGATAACCATAAAAACTAACCAATTGATGTGGAAAAGAGGAAAAGGAGGAAATAGCTGTACCACAGAAATTTACAATTGACAATAATAAACTTTGATGAAGACAGAAATGATGGTTAAGAATTTCTGCTATTGAGAGAAACAATGCCAATTTCAAGCAATAAAAATTGCCAACTTAAAATGTAGAACTTAAAGAAATTTCATGTTTTAAATGTTTGAGTGAAATTTGTTAATTGGATTCCATTTCTTTGCAAAGCAGTATTATTCTATGTTCTGCTTTCCTCTTTCCATCTCTCCTCCAAAAACAAAAACATTTTTCTAGTACTGGACTGAGTAATGGATATGACCCTATACATTAACAAAGATTCCAATGAAAAAACACAAATGAAGCAGTAAGATAATGTCAAATCATAGAATACTGATACGTAGTAGAAAAGGACCAATATGTCCCTTAGAATGTTGATGGAGTACAACATAAATACGTCAAGCTCCAGGTCAAGTTATAGGTCTATCCTATTTTAATCTACTTTTTAGGCTATGAATGTAAGCCATACTTCTCTACTAGTCTCATTTACAACCTGCACTCACTATCTAATAGTAAGACAGTAATCAACCATTAATTAGTCCTACAACAGTTGCCCACATATAGTGAAACTAAGTTCACGGAAACTTTGACCAGAAGACCAAAGCCATGACCATCATTAAACTATAGTAGAATAGAAAGCCCAAAAGAATGACTAGAATAGTAACATTCAGACCATGATTAATGAGCTTCAGATGGTTCTTTCAAAGGCAACCAGAAGTTCTTCAAAACTTCTAACTTCCAAAAATTGTTAAGTCATTCAGTGCCAAAACACAAAACAGAGATTAGGTTTAGAACAGGGAGTGGTGGGAGGAGGAAACAGATTCTTCTTGAATAGACTCTTTTTTTCTCTCAGAGTACGGGAAAAAAGCTATTAACAGAAATGTTCCTTTACAAAAATTAATGCTAACTCTACATTCAACTATGCATTATGCAAAAAGTATTGCTGGGCATGGTGATATTTTGTTATGCACACACTTGGGAAATAATCATTATACAAAGAATTCTGACAGATTGATATGACTAAAGTTGCTAAAATATTTACATAGAGAAAGCAATTTAAATACAAATAGTTACATTAAGCATATTTAGTTGATTACCTTCATATTCAATGTTTTTATTAACATATTTAATTGAAAATAGTACCTCAGATAACATCACTTTTAATTACTGAGGTTGATGGTTTAGAATGAGGTTGAAATTTGTTCCATTTAACATAAATACTCATATCACAGAAGCTAGATTATAGAATTTTAGAGTTAAAAGAGACTTTAGAGAGCACCTATTTTGATCTCATTTTACAGATGAGGGGGAAAAAAGCCAGAAATGATTTGCCTATGGTTTCACCCAAGTCTCTTGCACTCCTATTTCATAGCCATCATGGCTCTCACAAATTTGTATATGAATTAAAACAAGCTTATAGTCAGTAGAAATTCATTCCAATGAGTCAGCTTTGTTTCCATTTGTTCTGGAATAATATAATCTGTTTTTTAAATTATGACAAAACTGTAATACTAAAAATACCTATATGTAACTTGCAATGTAAAACCATTCTTTTTAAAATAAAGCAAAGAAATCTTATTCTCTACCATCATATTTTAAATCTTTGCAATTTATCACTTTCTGGTAAGAAAAACACAATTTTGTGCAACTATAAATAAGATTAGTATTATTTAAACACAGCCCAATGTAATGGTAGTACTCTAGCTTCAGAATCAGGAAAACCTAGGTTCAGATCCAAATATGACAAATGATGTACTAGTTGTATAAGTTTGGGACAAGTCAACCTCTCAGCAGTTTGAGAAAATCTCTAAAAATGCCAAGTCGAAGGAGATTACTTCATCTACTATTCTCTACACTAATGAAATTATAAGTCCATATCAAAAACAAAAAATAATATGAATAAATACATACATAATATCTTCAGAAAGGAAAATACCATAATATGTTAAAAGTTTTGATAGAGACTTGCATGGCTAAAATTTACTATGTGAATATTTATATGTATAAGTATTATCGAGATTGATCTTAAAGTCTTCACAAGAAAAGTCTCTATACCAATGGAGACAAGTTGATTTCCAAAATTTCTTTCTTGTCTTTAATATCTGCATGCTGGGAAGCAGAACGACGTATGCTTTTGGGCGGACGGCCAGGGGAACGAGATCGAGAACGAGATCGACTCCCACGGCGTCTGGAAGGAGAACTGGAAGAAGAGCCACTTTTCCTTTGCCTGAATGATGTTAAAGGCTAAAAGAAATTGGGGAAGAAAGTAAGGAAAAGAGAAATCCAATGTTGTTATACAAATGTACAATGTACAAATAGGTTCACTCACAAACGTATCCTCAACAAGTAATTATTACTATTAAATATTTAAAAAATTTAAATTAAACTTAGCATGAAGATGTTTAAGACTTAGGAAAAAAGTATATCAATCAAAATCCCCTTTCCGCAGGGCCAAATATAGGCACACACTAATAACTAAGTTCAATCCACTCTTTGAATGACACTCCCACTTCCCACTTCAAGATGACTGCTTTTTTTTTTCAGCCCACATAATTTAATTAACCCAAAGGTGAACTTTTTTTGGTAAAACTATATTCAAATTATAATTAAGATCAATAGAGATTTAGAGTATTTGATAAAAGACACTAATACCCATAAGAATTTGGCCAACTCAAACAGCCTAATGAAAACTGTTTTGTTCACAACTGATATACACAGAACACATAGTAAAGCTTGAAAGCAAATGGAAAATGCTTCAATGCTTAATTGATGTTTCATAACTTACTTTTAAAAGACAAATCTTAACTATAAAATGCATTTTCAGACCTAACACATCAAAAACACAGCTAGAACAATTGGCCTTCATCCTAATGAGGAGGGGCAACTGAGAAACATTAGTTTCCATATAAGATGGAAAGAGAAATTAGACTAATTTAAACAAGAAGAATCTCAGAAGACAAGTTTCTCAGGCTATAAATTTTTATTAAAGCAAAGGATAACTACAACCTGTTCTAGTTCTGGTTCTCTAGTTTTAAAAATTCAGTTATTGAGAGAGAGAGACTGAGAACTTCTGGGGCAATGGCTCCCAATTACCTCTGACATCAAATTTAAAATTCTCTGACTTTTAAAGCCCCTTATAACCTGGCCCCTTCCTATCTTTCTGTCCTCTTATGTCTTAATCACCCCCACATAATCTGTTAGCCAGTGACACTGGCCTCCTTGCTATTCCTTGAACATGACACTTTCTCTGATTGGATTGCCTCATTTCTGCCTCAAGGTTTCCCTGTCTTAATTTCATCTATGAATCAAAGTCCCACCATCTTCAAGAAGCCTTTTCCAGTACTCTTTTGTTTTAATGCTTCCTCTCTAAATTTATCTCCAATTTATGTTGCATGTATCTAGCTTGCACATAGTTGTTAGCACATTATCTCCCATATTAACTGTGCTGTAAAGCACCTGGAGGGATTTGAAGGGAGGAGGGTAGGAACCATCTTGGGGACATTCTCACTTTTCTATGTATCCCCAACATTTAGCTCAGGGCCTGGAACATAATTTTAATACTTGACTTAATTTTTACTTGGGAAGTAGGAGTATGAGATTGGTGTCATCTTTTATAACCAGTTATGAAAACACAATAAAGCTCTGTTAAGTCTTGATTACAGTATCTTAAAAAGCCAATAGAGGATGACATTATCCCACTAGGCATACTTCTTATCCATGCAACTCTTCTTCCGTAGGCATCTTTGATTCTTTTATCAACTGGAAGTGCATAATTATATTTTACTGAATAATATTTTATACTCCTTGTTACAAAGCAATAATAAAAAAGGAATACTTTACATTCCTTGCCCAAAAAAATTTATAGTTTTAATTTGTGTAATCAGAGACTGACAGGTTTCTGTGGATCACTGACTCCAAACTTCCTCACCTTTATCTTAAGAGTCTCAAACTAGTGTGGAAAATGGTCAGAAGTTATAATAGAGCATTTTCCTAATAAGCTAAATAAGATACCCAATAATATTTATCATTATTTCTTAAATATACCTGGGTACAAATACACAGCACTTACCTTTATATCACTCTCTTTCAATTCAAGTTCAGTTCCATCTTTGTATTTCACAGTGTAAAGATGGGATTTGCTATCTTGGCTAAGAACTTCTACTTCATAATAAAGTGAACTTCCAGGCCAACGTCCTCTTACTATATCACCATCAGCAAATTTTCTGCTGGGCATTTTCCAAAGGTAATCTGAAAAAAATTTTGAACAATAATAAATACATGCAAAAGTGAAATATCTCCCTCTCCTGTTATTACCAGATGCCCTCCATGCCCAAAATGCTCTCTCCTTTGCCTCCCCCTTTTATGTTTCCCTGGTTTCCTTCAAGACTCAACTAAAATCTGCCTTCTCCTAGCTGCTAATTCTTTCCTTTCAGACCCCCTTCACCTACTCTGTATATACCTGGCATGTACCTAGTTGTTTCAAATATATCCCCCCTCATACCCCCACTAGAATGTGAACTCCTTGAAGGCAGGGACAGGGTTAGGTTTATTTTTGCTTTTCTTTGTATCCTCAGGGCTTAGCAAAGTGCCTGGCATATAGTAGGCCCTTAATAAGTGCTTAATGACAGATTATCACACATAATAATAGCAATATTGTAACAATGATCAACCATGAAAGACTTGGCTACTCTGGTCAAGATGATGATCCAAGGTAACTCTGAAGGACCCACTATGAAAAATGCTATCCACCTCCATAGAGAAAACTGATTAACTCTAAGTGTAAACTAAATTTTTTTCACTTTCTTTACTTTTCTTGGTATTTTTTCAACATGGCTAATATAAAAATACATTTTACATTATTTCATTTTTATAACTGATATATTGTTTGAACTATGTCACAATCAAACATAATAGACTTCTCTACTGGCATCAATGCAATGATACAGGACAATTCTGAGGGACTTATGAGAAAGAACGCTGTCTACATCCAGAGAAAGAACTGTGGGAGCAGAAACAGAAGAAAAATATGTCCCTGATCACATAGTTCAATGGAGATATGATTGGGAATGCAGACTCACTCTACTGCATATAATAATAATAATAATATAGAAATAGATCTTGATCAATGATACATGTAAAACCTAGTTGAATTGCTCATTGGCTATGGGAGGGAGAGGGAAAGAATATGAATCATGTAGCCATGGAAAAATATTCTAAATTAATTAAATATTTTTTTAATTAGGGATATATTGTTTGACTTCTCAATGGATGGGGGAGGACAATAGAAGGACAGAGAGAATTTGGAACTCAATTTTTTTTTATAATTTCTAAAAGAATAAAAAAAGAGATACAGAGTACCAATGCAATAAAAATAGTTCTTGTTAACTAACTGGCAGATAATATGTAACATTCTGAAATGTTATATATGTTATTAATTCACCCTATTCTAAAATATTAGAACTAAATAAGGCAGACCTTAGAAATCACCTCTCTTTCAGCTACTTCATTTTACATATAAGAAAATCAAGGTTCAAAAGGTCACAAAAGCTGCATTAAAGATAAACTTCCCTCCCTTAATTGCAAAGCTGGGGATAAGGGAAACGGAGAGGACAAATGTCTTAGAATATTAATATTGCATATGCTGTCGGAGGCAGACCAAGTGTGAGTTGCTTTTACTGAACTCTTTATTTTTTGTTTTTCTTAATCTCTTCCAAATGAAGGCCTATTGAGTAAAAGGGATAAACACTCTCAGAAATAAATGTGAGATATAAAAAAGGTAGCAATGATAAAGAAAAATCAAGGGCCAAGTTAGTTTAGCAGTATGTCGGGTCTAGGAAACACTAAAATTTATTATTATAGCTACAACTAACTAAGTCACACAAGGACATGTGTTGATGAATACTTTCCACTTACACGTTACAAAATCTACCACTAGGGGGGAAATGTCACTCCAAATCTATAAATACATGCCAATTTTATTAGGGTTGAAATAAGATTTTCAGTCCTTATTTGTAGTTCTATTAAATGAGACAGGATCCAAATCATAACAATAACTCCATCTGTGCTTATTATAATCCATGTGGTCTCTGCTTATCAAGTACTTTTCTCTGCTAGATCTTCTGCTTCCAGTCTACATCATAACAAAAACTTCTTTATCTCCTTCAAACACTGGGCTCAAAATTCACCTGCCAATCTTCTGGCCTATAAACTTAAATACTTTGTATATTCATAGATTTGACTCTGTTACCTACTGATGACCTTTTGGATACCCTAATTTAGTAGTTCCTCAATCTACTCAATTTCCACAACCTACTTGTCCACTCTGCCATAAGCAACACAGATGATTCTTGATCTTTCCATTGCCCATAAATATTCCATGTCCATGTTCACAAACTGTGAAATATTTTATCTGATCATATATCAATCTCCTTTTTACTTTGCCTTATAACCCCTAATCCTGACCCCAAAAGTTTTCTTTGTTTACCCTGGCCATCAGTCCTATGCTGGCTATAGTCACCTTCTTTATCTTGACTCCTTCTTAAAACTGTTCAACTATCTACTATTTTCTACACTCAAAACCCTTACCTTGCTAAACCCCAACCCTATATTACTACCACCATCTGCCTCCTTCACTTTTAGTCAAACAGCTTAACAGAGCTGGAAAAAAATCAAAAAAATCATGCTGAGTCAATGACAAATTTGTTTTCTAATCTCAAATGGGCCCTCACCACAGCAAGGCAATCATTCCACTCCTCCCTAATCCATTTGATGTTCCAAATGTTCTCCTTTCTCTCAAGCCCCCTACAAAACTTCCTCTTCCCTCTACCTTGTCTGTTGAGTCCATGCACCAGACTCCTTCTTCTCCTCCCATCCTCTTCATCTCCATTCACTGAAAAAGCTTCCTGTACTCTCTTCTACTTAACATCTGCCTCATACGAAGAAGTGGTCCTTCTTCTGACCAAGGCCAATCCATCTACATGCACCTTTGATCCCAATGTCCATCCCTTTTCCCACAGATTGTTCCCACCATTATTCCCACTCTCTAATCCTCAATCTTTATTGCCTTCTCTACTGTTTATAAATCACTATACCTTTCTCATCTTTAAAAACAAACCAAAAAAATTTTCTCTATCTCCCAGCTCCCCAGAGCTACTATTGTCCTATATTCCACCCCCCCCCTTGGCCAAATTCCTTGAAAAAATAATCTCTATTGGACTTCTGCATTTCCTCTTCTCATTCTCTTCTAAAATCTCTGAAATCTGGCTTCCCACTTCATCATTCAATTGAAACTGTTCTCTCCAAAGTTACCAATGAAATCTTAGTTGGCAAATCTAATGGCCTTTTATCAGTCTTCATCATTCTTGACCACCTCTGAAACATCTGACTGGTTTTCCTTTTACCTGTACGACTACTATTTCTCAATCTTCTTTCCTAGACTTCGTCCAGGTCACACTAAACCTGGATTTCAAAAAAGGAGGAAGAAATGGAGGAAGGGAAGAAGAAATCAAGCATTTAATTGCCTAGCCGCCTCTGAGTGCACAAGTAATCTCCAGCAGATTGCCTCTTCTATGAAGCCTACTCTAATATTCATTGCCTATTAGAAGCTTCCTGGCTTTCTACAAACATGCCCATGTCTCCCTGATCTCCCAAAACTCTCACTTGATCTGTTCATTCTTCCAGGTAGGGTCTGTCCTTAAAGGCCTTCTTCTATTTTATCTCTATACTATTTTACTTGGTGATTTCATCAACTCCCATGGGTTCAACTATCATTTCTGTGCAAAAAAAAAAAAAAAAAATCACAGCCCTAGCCTCTCTCTTGAGTTCTAATCCCATGTCATCTGTTTACTAGATATTTCAACTGGAGGTCCCAAAGGCATTTCAAACACAACACAGTACAAAACAGAACTCATTATTCTCTCAGCAAAATCTTATTTCTTCTGAATTTCATTACTATTGAAAGAATACCATCCTCCTCATCATTCAGGCTTTACAATCTCTGTATTCTCCTGTCCTTACTCACTCACATGTCCAATTCACTGGTAAACCTTTGTGTTTCTACTTTCACATCATCTCTCCTCTATGATCTTTACTCCTTATCCACAGACCACTACCTTATGTATGTAACCTTTTAAGTGGACTCTTGTAATAGCCTTCCAAGTAGTTTCCCTGCCAAGTCTCTACCAACTCCAATTCGTTCTCCACTCAGCTGCCAAAATGATTCTTCTGAAGTATGCACCTGACTATATTTCCCCACCCACCCACACTTGATAATTCCCACTAGCTTCCTCTGACCTCAAGGACCAAATACCAAGGAAAACCCCACTTATATGCACAAGTAATCCTAATTCTATCCTATCTTCTTCAAAAGGTCACCCCATTCTATTATCCTCACTCTTATTAATTTCCAATCTTTCCTTGTCTATGGGCTCCTCTATTACTACAATTATGCCCATTCTCAAAAAATCCTTCCCTTGATCTCTCAATTCCCCATTAGTTATCATCCACAATGTCTCCTCCCTTTTGTGGATAAACTTCTTAAGAAAGCTATCTACAATAAGTGTCTTCACTTACTTTCCTTTTTTTTCTTACTTTCTACAGTCTGGCTTCTGATTTCCATCATCTGCCTGAAGCTGCTCTCTCTGTTACCAATGATTTCTTAATTGCTAAATCCACTGGCCTTCTCAGTCCTCATCCTTTTTGACCACTTTATAGTCTGACACTGTTAATCAACCTCTTCTAGTTGATACTCTCTTCTCTTCTAAGCTTGTGACCCTCCTCTTACCTGTCTCCTCTTAATATTCCTTCTCTGGATCTTTAGCCAGGGCATGCCCAATAACTATGAGTGTCCCTCAAGGCTTTGTCCTGGGCCCTCTTCTCTTCTCCCTCTATACCTATGTGTGTGAACCTATGGCACGCATGCCAGAGGGGGCTGCTCTCCTTCTCCTCTCCACCATGCCTGAGGACATTTTTCTCACCACCTGCTCCTCTGCCCAGCACTTTCTCCCTTCCCTACCTGGGGTAAGGGCAGCTCACCCGTGGTATGAGGGTGCAGTTTGGGCATTCAGTCTCTAAAAGGTTCACCATCACCACTCTAAACTATTTTGCTTGATGACCTCATTAACTTCCATGAATTCGATTATTCTCCCCATGCAGTGTTTATCCAGCATTGACCTCTCTCCAGACCTCCAGTCTCACATCTCAAAATGCCTACTGAACATCTAGAATTGAATGTCCTGTAGATATCTCAAACTATGTCAAAAACTGACCTAAGCCCATCTCCTCCTTCCAATCTTTTTCTCTTACTGTCAAGATCACCACCACCATCCTCCCAGTTACCCAGGCTTGCAATTGAAGTATTTCACTCAATCATTACCCAGATCTAGTCAGTTGCCAGACCCTGCTAATTCTACCTTTATGCCCTTTTATCTCCTGTAACACCATTACCACTCTTCAATTGTTTACCTCTATTTACAAAAACCATCTACTTGGTCTCTTCACCTCAAGTCTCTCCCTATCCCAGATCATCCTCCTCTCACTTGTGAAATTGATCTTCCTAATGGGCAAGTCTAACCATATCATAGCCTATTCAAAAAACTCCAGTGGCTCCCTATTACCTCGTGTATCAAATATAAAATTTCCTAGTATTCAAAGCCCTTCATAATATATGGCCCTTTACAATATTTCTTATCTTCTTACACCTTACTCCTCCCCATGTATTCTTAAATCCAGTGACACTTGCCTCCTTGCTTTTCCTTGCAAGAAGAAAGCTCCATCCCTCAATATTTTAATGAACATTATCTTTCCTCCCTTTCCCACCCCATTAGATCATAAGTTTGATTAATAATATCGAGTAAATATAATGTCAAACAAAAAAGCTAGAGTACATAATGATCATAGAAATTGCTGTATCCTCTCTCTCTTCAGTTTCCCCTCAGCTTGAATTCATAAAATGAGATAAAATAAAATGGGCAGACAAGTTGATAATTCTGTTTTCTATTCTGATGTCATCTAAAAGTCTTATCAATTTGCTATAATCTTCCCACATTTTCCCCATAACCTCAATTCTTGCTAAAACTTTGCAAACACAGACATATTAGTTATTTTCTCATATCCATGGTTACCAAGAAGCTCCTTCAATAATTTGACTTTCATTTCTCTCCAATTGGCCTCCTCATTCTCAACATTTTCTAAACTTACTTTTTTCTCAGGAATGAGCCCCCAATTAAGAGCTAAGGGATTAATATTTCTCTGTTAAGGTACACAAGAATGAGCCTAATTGGGGAAAAAAAGAGCTGGTGTATCCTAAAAGATCATACATTCTGGTCATAACAGATCACCAAGGTCAGTCTTACTACAAATTCTTCCTAATACAACAAATATATATAATCAAGAAAAAGTGCCTGTGGAAAGAGGAAAACTAGAATTTTAACTAGTGATAAAGGAAACTTCAGAAAATCTGAAACCACATGAATATGAAAAGTGTCATTCTTTCCCTTGTTCTTCCTGTTATCCATCCACCCCCACAACCTATCCTTACTGACAAAATAATTTTCCTATGTCATAGATCTGATATGACTCCCCTTCAATAGCTCCCAATTGCCTACAGGATACAATTATGAGGAAAAAATACAAACTTCCCTTTAGTGTGATATTTAAGACCATCTACAATCTCCCCTATCTTTCTAGATTTATTTCACACCACTCTCCTTTACGAATTCTATATTCCCACTTTATTTGAATGTTAACTGTTCCCCAGACTGAATATCACATTTTCACAAGCAATTTCCATTCCTGGAATAGCTCCCTTGCTTAGTAGCTTTAAAGTATCTTCCTTCAAGACTCAATCAGGTACCACTTCCTCCCCCTAACTTGACATAACCCTCAAAGTCATTAGTGCTCTTTTCCACTGAAATTCTCCTTGAACTATTTGTATTTGTACACATTTCCTAGCCCCTCAACAAAATTTAAGTTCTTCAAGGATGGGAACTGTTTCAATTCTGTCTTTGTGTCATGAGTGCCTGCAGAATACATAGCACAAAAATACTTAGTAAGTGCCCATTAAATTGGATCTCTTATATCCAGTGCTCTTAAACTGCTGTTATTTAAGACAAGGTATCCAAAATTTGACTTTGCAATTTTCTGCTTAATGAAGACATCACTGTATTCTTTCAGCCCCAAGGAAAGTGATAGTCAAACACAGAGACAGTCTTAGTGCCATGAAAATGCTCTTCCTTAATCTAAACAAAAGCTCATCCATTATAATCCTTAAAGATAAAATAATTTAGGAAAGCATAGAATATACAACATAAACAAGGATATATACTAAAAAGCTAAGAGAAATAAAGGTATATAAAGTTAAGCTAGCAAGTCTCCGAGGCATAATGGTAGAGTTTGGAAAGCTATGATAAAAAAAATAGATGAAATACTAAGGAATTGATTACATAAAGTTAAGGGAGCATTTCCTTTGTTATGCATAAAAGCACTTTAACAGTTTTCAGGGCAGCAATGCCTAGTCTTCCCCCAGCCTTCTGCAGTAATGTCAGGTTTCTAGAAACACCTTCCCTCGCCAAAAAAAAGTCAGCCTATAATCTTGATTCCACAAAGGGAAGGTGCTTCTGAAGCATAGAAAAAATCAGAACTAATGTAAAGTCCATGTCATATATTACCTCAAAAACTGTACACACAAAATGCATATATTTTTACATGCACTTAAATTGTTTCAAGTATTTTTCTACAATATTTTCCAGCATCAAGAGGCCACAAGTTTCCTGTCTTTAAATTCACATTAACAATGCATTTTTTTTTTTAGTTTATCTCAGACTCATAGATTTCAAGATGGAAAGGACACAATAGGTCATCTAGTTCAAGGGAGTCAAACACTAGTGAACACACAACCCAGAACACTCCCAAGTGCAGCCTGAATTTATTAAAATATAATTGGGAAATATGCAATAAAATAAAAAATACAATGTAATACTGATTTGTGGTTTGGTTTTCTAAGTCTATATATGGTACAGAGAGATTCATTTCCATTTGAGTATGACACCCCTGATCTAGTCTACCCCCTTACTTACAAAGGTAACCGAAGCCTAGAGTTCCTTGTCTAAGGTCAACACAGGTATAGTAAATAGCAGAGCTAATATCTGAACACAAGCATTCTCATTGATCTTCCAATCAATCTTTTCCCCTACACCAACACTTCTCTCACTATGTAATAACATAGAACAAATCAATCCCCTCAAAATATTTCAGTAATGGGGGCAGCTGGGTAGCTCAGTGGATTGAGAGCCAGGCCTAGAGATGGGAGGTCCTAGGTTCAGATCCGACCTCAGACACTTCCCAGCTGTGTGACCCTGGGCAAGATACTTGACCCCCATTGCCTACCCTTACCACTCTTCCACCTATAAGTCAATATACAGAAGTTAAGGGTTTAAAATTAAAAATATATATATATTTCAGTAATATTTTGCATAATCCTGTTTTCCCAGGGTACTAAAACATGTGAATGTTATACAAACATCTCCTCCCCAAACAGATTTTAGAACAGAAACAAAAAAAAATCTTACAAGTTCTTTTCCCTGTTACTTACTACAAAACAGCAGTCATGTCCCAATCTGGGTTCAGTTGAGGGCATAAGGAACCAAGACATAGAACTTATATCTGGATATTCTTGAATGGGCTCATTTCAATCAAATTTGACTTTAACATAAAATTCTATTCACTGAGTTCAATATCCTCATTCCTACTGTTCCCTTGGAACTCTTCTCTATTAAACCACAAGTCTACTTTGTTCCCTGAAAGATTTTACCACAACAGGCTAATAGTTCTTAATTTTTGTTGCATCCAAATGTCTACAATAGTAGTTCTAAACCGTTTTTTTTTTTTTTGTCATGGATCACTTTGGCAATCTGATGAAACCTAAGGACTCAGCCAGAATATTATTTTTAAAAGCAAAAAATATATAAGATTACAAAGGAAACCAATTAAATTGACATAAAGATATATTTTTCTTCCCACTCAAGTTCAGGGACCCCCTGAAATCTATCCAAGGATCCCTTGAGGGTCCTTGGATTCCAGGTTAAAAGATCTAGAGTTTCCCTCCAATTTCAAGACAAATCCAGCTTTGTTATGGAAATTTTAAGAATGATTTCACCTTTTTAAATGCCTGAAGATCTAAGTAACAAAAAAACTGAAAAATACTTTTAAAGTTTATTCTTAAGTTAAAAGTGGCACTGTCAAAACCAAATTGCCATAGCTCCATAGGAAAGAAATAGTTCATCTGCTCTCTAAGCACTTCTGCAAATCTACCTTTCACAGCTCTACATTATATTTTTAAAAAAGGAATGGATTAAGCAATAGTGGGAAAATGTCAAGGATTTTATGATATTCTGCAGATTTTGTGTTATACATTCTAATTCTGCAGTATGTCTTTATATTCTAAAACATTTTGCCTCAAAACATCCTTGCAATTTCCTAAGAAGGCACTTTCCATAGGTTCTAATTCTTACAGTTGTTTCAGGATAGAATTGGTCTTAAACTCTAGTCACCAATAAGATAAAAGATGAAATGAGGAGCATTTTAACAACCAATTGCCCTGGTGGATCTCTCAAAGCCAAAAGGCTATATCAGCTACGAAGGAAATGGACAAAAATAACCTTTTCTTCCATAAAAGAAGTTTGTAAACAATTTTCTACCACAAAACATTTGATATTACATTCACTTTATAAATGACAAGCAGACACAACCACAATAAATAATTGCTGAACTGAATGCTAACTTATGTCAAGCATCAGAGGTTGGAAAGAGGAAGTTACCTTAGCGTCCATTAATGTGCTGGTTTAACGTTTCTATTAGGCTGTCTGAATGTCCTCTAAGCATGTATCAATTTCATTAAGTGATCAACTTAAGACAGCAAAGTCCAGGTGTTGTAATCCTTTCTGAACAGTGCCTTGCAGAGTAAGCCCTTGCTAAGCACTCCCCAGCCAATCAAAACTCTCCTTCACATAACAGCCTCACAAAAACCCGGTCAAACTTGATAATTATCAAATATAATTACGCCCATTTTGCAGACAGAGGGAAAGGAAGCCCAAGCACAGCAACTAAGTAATGCACACCCAGTATCAGCCAATCAGGGCGAGAGCCCAAGTCCTCCAGACTTCAAGTATTCTTACTTTTCCACAAAGGGTGCTTAATAAAGTACTTTTCGAAGGTAACAGTTTGTTAAACCCACCTCAAGTTTTAATCATTAGCTGGGACCATTATAAAATAACTATATACCGTCAATGACTTATAAGAGCCTACTATGTACTAAGCACTGTGACAAGAACTGGGGATGAAAAGGGGGGATAAAAGATAGCCCCTGGCTGCAAAGAATTTACTGTAAATTGTATATTAAACGTTAAAAACTTTTAAAACTAGGGCCACAAAGCTTGACGCCTAAGGACCCTGTCTTTCTTTACAAATGACCAGGACAGCCTATCTCTAAGTTGGCAATTCAAACTGCATTGACAGTTTCTATCTTTTTTTAAACGGCGTCACAAACCCAAGCGCACTAACAGCAGTTATTTAAAAAAAAAAAAAAAAAAAAAAAAAAAAAAAAAAAAAAAAAAAAAACACTTCATCAAGGGCCGAGTCAGAAATAAATATGCTTCCTGCCCTCAAGCTTCTTTAACTCCACGAAAATCCCACTTTCTCTAAGAAGCCTTTCCCACCCCTCTTTAAACTTAGTGCCCTCCATTCTCTCCAACCTATCCAGGATCTAGCTAGTTTGTGGCCAAGGTGTCTCCCTCCTTCCCCGTTAGACTATGGGCTCCCAGATGGCAAGAGTTGTCTGTGGCCTTTGGTGGTAACCTCAGCATTTAGTATGATGCCTTGCACCTAGCAGGTCCTACACTGAACACCAGTGGCCTTTACTTGATGACGTAAACACAAAATACAGGTCAAGCTCGGAGACCACCCCAACCCTCCCCCATCTTGAACCGCCTTCACCCTACTCCTAAACTCTGGAGTATTTCCAGAGTCCAAAGCTTATGTCTCTATTCTCCGGCCCCTCACCACCCCGCCTAATAAGAGTGCAAAACGAGGGAGGGTGGCGTGAGCAATAAATGCTAGGCCGTCGGAGGACGCGTCCCGAGAGGCAAGGAACCCAGAGTCCCTCGTCTCGGAGCGCAGCCGAAATGGAGGGAAAACGTCAGTCATTTAAAGTCCCAGTGAGTCACTCAAAGGCTCACAACAACTCGCGTGGCCTCCGAGGGATGGGAGCCCACCAGCGGAAAGGGATGGGAGGGGGAGCGCCAGAGGACCCTCTCCCTACTCTCTCTCCCTCTCGACCCCCCACCCCCGGGAGTGCAAGCTGCAGCTGCAGGAAGCACAGAACTCAGGGCCAGTTTAAACCACCACGGTGGGGGAGGGAGGGAAGAACCATCTCCCCTTTGCGGAGAGGGGGGTCTCCCTCTTCCCCTTCCTCTTCCTCCTCTTCCCAATCGTGAGATCGAGATCGAGGCAGTTGTTCTCACCACCACCACGATCAGCCCCAAGCCTGTTATTCCGGACCGTCCCAAGCTCCGCTTCGGTGGCGACTCCGCGCCCGACTTAAGGGAGTGGGGGACCGGGCGCTGTCCCGCGAGGACACCAGATGAGGAACGGCCTCCGGACCTACCCTCCCTTCACTGGGCCTCAGAGTGGAGAGGAGAGGAAGGAGAAGGGGTCCATACCTGCAGCCGAGTCTCCTACGGGGACACAAACAGATCCAAAAAAGTACAGAAAAGTAAATCCGGCAGCGACGGCGGTTCCGGGCGCGCGACTCGCCTCCAGCCCGCGCTCTCGCGCTCCCGCGGCGCTCGCTGCCTCCACCCCTCCCGGGACGCGCACTCGCGCTCCTCCCACACCAACCCCTCCCCTCCCTTCCTTCTCTTGCTCTCTCCTCCCCAAAACGTGCTGCTGAGTGGTGGCGCCAAAAATTCCGATTGGTCTCTGTCCACGATTTGAATAGTCCGCCTTGCAGCCGATTGGCCAGAGGGCTCGTGGCGTGTGCCGGACGAGTATTTGTCCTCCTCTCAGGGCTACTCCACCGAAGCCGCCCTCAGCGGGTGAGCCTCGGACGGAGATCTGGATCTGCGCGGTGGGGCGGGGCGGACGCCGGGGACGGGCTCGAGCCCTTGTTTTACCCCGGTTTTATCTCGCCCTCGCAGACGCCCGCGCGTCTGACCCGGGGCAGTCTCCAGTGGCCTCCCAGCTACCCGCCCTAGCCGTTTCCCTCCCGAAACCCGCCTGGACCTGGCAGCCCCAGTTCCTCTGGCTTTCCTTTGTGCTTTACGGAGAGCCGAGAACTGCGACTTGAGCACTTTGGCACCTCTTAGGAGCTTAGGCAAATTACATTAATAAGGGGTCAGCTCCGGCCCTCCGCCTGTTCTGTAAGGTTCTCTGTTAGAAAACTGTCTCCTGTTGGGGGAACAGTAGAGATGCTTTGATAAATAAATGAATGGTTTTGCATTTTCTTTGAATCCTGCTGTAGAATTCTCTTCCCTCCTCCCCAAACTTGCATTTGTCTGGCTCCTTTGCGTCCCCCTGGAGCATTTAGAGACCTCCAAGACCGAGGGAAAGCATTGTCTCCCTTGTGACTGACTTTCTGCAACTCCGTTAATAAGACATTACTGCACTTAGATCTTTTCGCTTTCTTTTCGCAACCCCCAAAGCTAACAATTTTAGCACTTAATAAATGTTGAGTACTGTCCAAGACAGGTTCTGAGAGATGCAGGGTTCATAGGTTTTAGGTTGGAAGAGACCTCGGTAGTTAAATGGTTTCATTTTACAGATGAAAAAACTAAGACCCAGAGAGACATAAGTGACTCGCCCAAGATCGACCTGAGAGTTAAGTAGCCGAGCCAGGACCCTACAAATTCCAAATCTGACCCTTGTGGTTGTGGGAAAGGGAAGCCTCTCCCTCTAAGGCAGCTTTTTGCCTACAAACGACTAGACCACCCCCTTCAGAGAAGAATTCTGATAATTAAGAGTATACATTATGCCAGTGAGTTGCTTTGAAGCCTGCTAGATTCTTTTGACTTTGTTTCCACTACAAAGGCTTGGAGAGTAAGCTCTCCACCGGCTCTTCTGTCTTCTGGTTCAAGTTTCTACTTAGCTGATAAAACGAGTTTGGTTTTTTTTTTATTCTCAGCAATCCTATGAGATTACCCCCATTTTACAGATGAGTAACCAAACTAGTTTTTAGAGAAATAAAAGAGACCTGAACGGGGATCAGGTCAAGAAATGAGGTTGCCAATTCTGTGTCCCGATTCTAAACAAAGCTATAATGTATATTGTGTAGGGCATAGGACTCCTTTTGGGAACTTTGTAAATATTTTAAAATGGAAAGATATCCTTTTGCTATTTGTGTCTAAGAGCGCTTACAAATTAATGGAGGATGACTTGGGAGGCAATTTTTTTTTCTCCCACGAAGTTTATATGACCACTTGTCTATTAATGTCGTTTTGGTTTGGATTTGTTTTTTGACATTTTTTTTTAGAGCTATCATTGAAGCATAAATGGTAGAAAGATTCGTTCATCATTTAAAGCAAATCATTTTTTTTAGGAATGAAGGCTAAATGCAAAAATCAACAAGAGTATTTAACATTAAATTCATTACTGCCTTCCACAGACTTCACCAAAATTCACAAAGTTCAAGGTTGATATAAGAACAAACCTTCAGGGTTTTGTCAGACAGTGGATCCTAGTGTGAGAGATGGTATAG
Source organism: Gracilinanus agilis (assembly GCF_016433145.1). Taxonomy (NCBI): domain Eukaryota; kingdom Metazoa; phylum Chordata; class Mammalia; order Didelphimorphia; family Didelphidae; genus Gracilinanus; species Gracilinanus agilis. Next base: position 134,446,707 of record NC_058133.1, read on the forward strand.
AAAGATTTTTAGCCTGGTTTGGAGGCCAGGCTTCTAATTCTAGTTCTAACTAACTGGATGGCTGTAAACAATTTACAGTGACTTTAGTTTTCAAATCTGAGGCATTTTACAGGAACAAGCACTGGCATTAGGGGTCAGGAGAATTCTGTATTCCAAGTCTAGCTCTGGGTCAGCAAGGTGACAAAGTCACCTAGAATCAGGAAGATCCAAGTTCAAATTCATCCCTCAGACACTAGCTCTGGGACACTAGGTGAGTCATTTAAGCATATTTGCCTCAGTTTTCTCATCTGTAAAATGAGTTGGAGAAAGACATGGCAAACCACTCCAGTGCCTTTGCCAAGAAAACCCCCAAAAGGGCCACAAAAAGTCAGAACTGAAACAAGCAATCAAAAAAAGAATAAATCAGGCCCCGATTTGTGGCACCAATTTCCTAGGTGTAAATGCTCACACTGAAAAATATGCCAATTGACCTTGAAGAGCAGGCTTCACCACACCCCTGGTCACAGATTACCTGTACAAAACATACTCTAAGTCAAGATCAGGATCCCTCCATGACACTTCATTATGAAGTTCCAGAAGCAGTCTGAACAAACCTCCCAAGGGCATTGGCAGCTGGACTCCTCTTGCCAGTCTCTCTGTTGCCAAGGATCAAAGGAAATATTTTAAGAGAATATGCTGGGAGGAGGGGAGGATTTGTCCATCACATCTGTGGGTGGAAATGGTCTAGAGCAGGGGTCGGCAACGTATGGCTCTCAAGACATATCTGGCTCCACCTCCCGACAGGCCAGTCTGGGCAGAGCCCCAAGCTGTGCCCCAAGGGGCCCTTCAGCCCCAGCCCCATATTCCAGCGCCTTCCCCCTCCATCCTCCTCCTTCCGCAGGTGTTTATGGCTCTCACAGCCAAAAAGGTTGCCAACCGTTGGAGAGGGAGGAGAAATGTATGGTAGAGAAACCAGTTGAAGGCTCTTGCCTTGGCCCAGGTGAGGGGTATATAAATCATAACAATAGCTTTTACATTTTCGAGCATTTTCTTTGTAACAGTCCTGTGAAGTATTTACTAAACTTTAAGTCACATCTAACACTTCGTGGCCTCTTTTGGGGTTTTCTTGGCAAAGATGCTGGAATGGTTTGCCATTTCCTTCTCCAGTTCATTTTACAGATGAGGAACTGAAGCAAATAGCAGAAAGATTTAGGTCCCCAAAACATAGGATGGATAAGCAAAAATTGCTTATCTCTTACTTTGTATTGCCCCAGACAATAAAGATTCTAACATCACAGAAGAGTGGTCTATAAGTGCTGAGAGAAAGTTTCACCAGGAATTCCCTGCATTAATGAAATCATAGGTCAGGAAGAAAAAAATTTTTATTTTTAAATTTCCATCTTACAGTTAAAGCTCAGTGAGGTTATTTAGCTGGCAGAAAGTCGCACAGTTATTAAGTGTTAAAACCCGGAATTCAAACCCATAGTTTCTCATTCCAAGTGCAGTGTTCTTTCAGCTTAAATGTAAAACCAGCTTAATAAACTTTATAAAGTCACTCTTCTCCCAGCTAGGTGTAGTCCTCAGTACAAAGGGCAAAAGAATTGTAAACAGTTAAGTTCCTCTGTCCTCTCTAGAAAACCAAAAGCACATTACTGAGGACTTTCGTTTTTTTGAGAATGTTATATGAATAAAGACCTTGATCTTCTTGTGTAAGACTATTTCCTGGGCTTTGCTGAAGCCATATACAGAATCTGAGCACAATAATATGGCTCTTAAAAACTCTTTTTTCTAATGGAATTCATTACAATAGGATTTTACCCATAGTGCCACTCTGGAATGTACTCTAAAAGAAAAAAGAAAGAATCAATAAGGCATCAGGAGCTTTTTGCTTGTGTGTGTGTGTGTGTGTGTATGTGTGTGTGTGTGTGTGTGTTTAATAAGGAAGACCAGAAAAGTAGGATAGTTTTGAAAGCTACATATTGAATTTATTATACATTTAAAAAGAAAAGCAACTGAGAAATCTACAGTTTCATGTACAGTTCCCTTTTCCTGTTCTACTATGACAATATCCATTTTATTTGGCATTTGTTAAGTTCAGAATAAAAATAAATTACTTTTCTTTTAAATTTAATTGGGGGCAGGTAGGTGGTTCATTGGATAGAGCGGCAAGCCTAGAGATAGGAGGTCCTAAGTTTAAATCTGCCCCCAGACACTTCCTGGCTGGGTGACCCTGGGCAAGTTACTTAACCCTAATTGCCTAGCTAGTCTTCTCCTTCGCCTTGGAACTATTATTTAGTGTTAATTCCAAGACAGAAGATAAGGATTTTTTTTAATTGTTATTAATTAAAAGTACTCAAAATTAGTATAAGAATTAGATAACTTACTCCTCTACGAGCTAAAGCAAACCACATTAGGTTTTTGTACCTCCATTTCCTTATTAGTTATAATCTTCACCAAATTTTAGGACTAAATAAGAAGTAAAAGTCACATAGCTAGGACATATTAGATTTAGAGTTGAAAGGGCCCTTTGAGATCATCCAATTGATGGATCATCACTCCATTTGATAAGGGAACCAAGACCCAGAAAGTTTACATAGCAGGTGATAAGGGGCAGATCTGGAATTTGATCCCAGATCTTCTGACTGTCCCCATAGAGTCTTTCCTCCCATTTTACGTATGCCAATTACAGTAAAAGTTTTACTGAGGACTGCCCAGGGGGCAGTCAGTCAATTCTGATTCGTCACCCACTATTGTACATGTGGGTCACAGACCTCCCCTACTTGAGGATAAGTGGGATGTGTACACTTTTGGTGATTAAATCTAAAAATGGGCAAGGGGAGAGTTAATCACATATTCACAACCCCCCACTGTGATCATTTGAGAGACTAGTCTCCCCAATTGTTCATTTGACATAATCATCTTGTATCCCTAAAAATCTTCTAACTACAGGGGTATACAATATTGCACCTTCTAAGAGGAAACTACCTCTTAGTTGTCTACCCAAAGTTAATGGAGCTAGTGAGTGGCTGACCTGTGACTAAATAGAGGACTCTTTCCTATCCCAAGTTGTGCCATTTGGCTGCTGTTCTCTTTTTCTGTATAGCTTTATATTAAGCCTGCAAAACTAGGGGAAAACAGAGGGTTCCCTTTGGGAAATGACAATCATGTTGTTCTCCTGGGGGAAGACTATCATGACTTGGCAAACCAGATAGCAATCACTTATTAGAGTCAATGGGGGCCCTGTAGCAGGTGTGACTAAATACAGGTCAAAAAACCACAGCTCTGGGGCAGTTAGGTGCCTGAGATGGAAGATCCTGGGTTCAGATGTGACCTCAGACATGTCCTAGCTGTGTGACCCTGGGCAAGTCACTTAACCCCAAAAGAAGAACATAGCCCTTGACTGGAGTTCTTCCTCAACTCTTCACTTAGTAGAGATTCGTGTAGTAGACCTAGGAATGAAGGGAAAGAACGAAATAAAACCTTTCAGTCTCATATTCCATTATAACAGGAAACAGAGCCTCTCTTCTTTCCTATCAAATCTTACCTTTTGTTAAGATTCTGCTGCATTTTTCATCATGAATTCTTCAAAACTGTTTAAGATAAGTCTCAAAGTACTTTGTAAGTCTGCAGATTGACTAATAAACCATAGCTCAGAAGCCCCCACTGATGTGCTTGCTTTTACAAGTTGGCCCAAAGACATAATTTGTTCAAAACAAAGGCATTTGTGGAAAAAACATAATAGGAAAAGTATAAGTCATTTCCCCCCATAAACCTGAGGCATACTGTTCCACAAATGTACACCCACCATTAGGAAGAGTACACTCATGGAGGAACAAATACATAGCAAAAATGTATGGCCAGGACATGTACATGAAAGACACACAAAAACATACAGCCAGGGTGCATATGGAAAGGGGTAACATGCTCCTAACACTATAGGACCACTATCCGTCTAATAGAGATTCCATCATGCTGGTCCTCTAGGCATGTTCCCCATCGGTCTCCTATGACATATAGTCTCTGCTAGGTATTGATCCCTGCTAGTATCACATAGCTGCTATTTGATAGTGTTCTACTGGCTCCAAGCATTAGTCATTTCCAGACTTGGCTCCCCTAGACAGAACCTTCTCTCTTTTCGAGCTTTTGGCTTCACCTTCATCTCACCTCACCCCCATAAAAGGAAGAACAGACTTACCATCTCTCTGCCTAAAGCCCAGAAAGTTAAACTCCTAGAAAAGCAGAGCTATAACACATCAAGTCAGCAAAGTAAGGAAAGATCCCTAGATACTTTTTCTCATCATACTAGCAAGTGGAGGAAGAATTACATTTGTTCCAATTGTCCAGAGAGTACAAATGGATACAATGGGGGAAAGTAGCAGAGAAACCAAATTCAGCTTAATGTCTAGAAAAACTACCTAACACTGAAACTATCCAAGAATGAAAAGGCTTGCCTTAAAAATGTGGTGGTGGGGGGGAGGTAGATGGGGAGGGAAGGAGAGAGGGAGAGAGGGACGGAGAAAAAGAAAGAGAGAGAGAGAGAGAGAGACAGACAGACAGACAGACAGACAGACAGACAGACAGAGTCAGAGAGAGAGAGAGAGAGATGATATAGGAGTAGTATTAGGAACTGGGGAAATGAAGAAAAGTCTCAGGAGGTGTCACCTGAATTGAGCCTGGGAGGAAGTGATCTAGGGATTCTAAAAGGAAAAGATGAGGAAAGACAGCATCCTAGGCTTGAAAGACAGCCTATTCAAGGACTCAGGGATAGGGGTGGAAGGGCACCTGCAAGAAACAACAGATTGTCTGCATAGAGTACACCAGGGAAATATTGTGAAATATGTCTGGAGGAATAGGTTGACAACAGACTGTAAATGGTTTTAAGTATCAGCGAAGTTTGTATTTTATCCTAAAGGCAGTCAGTGTTAAAGCTTCACAGAAGCCTTGTGCCTTAAGACTATCCATTTGGTAATTTTTAGGATGATGAACTGGAAAGGGATAAGACTCAGCTCAGTGGAACAAACCAGAATTGATTATGATCTGTGCTAAGGTTGTAGCTGTGTGAGTATAGAGAAGGAAAAGGATATGAGGAATGTGGTAGAAGTAATAATAATAGCTATCACTTATATGATGGTTTAAGGTTTGCAAAGCAGTTAAATGTATCTCATTTAATCCTCACAACAACCCTGTAATACAAGTGCTATCCCCATTTTACAGATGATGAAAATAAGGCTTAAAGTGGTTAAACGACTTGCCCAGAGTCACAGGACTCATCATTACCTGAGTCAGGATTTAAACTCAGGTCTTTCTGACTCCCAATGCCAATATTCTTTGGCACAGTCACATATGCCACCTGCCTGGAATCAATTAAATTTGGCATTTGTTTAGAAATAGAAGGGCAAGAAATGAAGGACAATGAACCTGAGTGACTAGTATGATAATAGAGTTCTGTTTTTTTTTTGTAAAGATACTTTATTTTACCAATTATGAGTAGTAGCAATTTTCCACATAAGTGTTCTGAAGTTATATGATCCAAACCCTCTCACTCCCTTCCCTCCCTCTTCCCAGAGATGGTAAGCAATTTGATCTGGGTTATACATGTATTATCATGCAAAACATATTTCCCTATTGTTCATTTTTTTTTTAACCCTTGTACTTCGGTGTATTGTCTCATAGGTGGAAGAGTGGTAAGGGTGGGCAATGGGGGTCAAGTGACTTGCCCAGGGTCACACAGCTGGGAAGTGGCTGAGGCCGGGTTTGAACCTAGGACCTCCTGTCTCTAGGCCTGACTCTCACTCCACTGAGCTACCCAGCTGCCCCCCCTATTGTTCATTTTTAAAGAAAATACTCATATAAAACCAAAACCCCAACATAAAAAACAAAAACAATAAAGTGAAAAACAGTATCTTTTGATCTGCATTCTGACTCCAACAATTCTTTCTCTGGAGGTGGACTGCATTCTTTATCATGAGTTCCTCAGAATTATTCTAGATCCTTGTATTGCTGAAAGTAGCTAAGTCTTTCACAGTTGATCATTCTACAATATTGTTATTACTGTATACAGTGTTCTCCTGGTTCTACTCACTTAACTGCATCAGCTTATGTAAGTCTTTCCAGGTCTTTCTGAAATAATTTCGGTTCATCTTTTCTTACAGTACAATAGTATTCTATCACCATCATATACTACAATATGCTCAGCCATTCCCCAATTGATGGACATTCCCTCAATTTCCAATTCTTTACCAACACAAAAAGGACTGCTATAAATATTTTTGTACAAGTAGGTCCTTTCCCCCTTCTTCTTTTTTTTTTTTTAATTTTAAACCCTTGACTTCTGTGTATTGACTTATAAGTGGAAGATTGGTAAGGGTAGGCAATGGGGGTCAAGTGACTTGCCCAGGGTCACACAGCTGGGAAGTGTCTGAGGCCGGATTTGAACCTAGGACCTCCTGTCTCTAGGCCTGGCTCTCAATCCACTGAGCTACCCAGCTGCCCCTTCTTTTTTTTTTTTAATCTCTTTGGGATACTGACCTAGCAGTGGTATTACTGGATCAAAGAGTCTGCACTGTGTGTAGCCCTTTGGGAATAGTTCGAAATTGCCCTCCTGCGTTGTTGGATCAGTTCACAACCCCACCAACAATGTATGAGAGTCCCACTTTTGCCACATCCTCTTCCACATTTATCACTTTCCTTTACTTTCATTTTAGCTAGTCTGATAGGTATGAGATGGAAGATGGTTATGTTCTTAAAGAGAAATAGGATTATTAGGAGAGGAGTTGGTTTATGGCAAAAGAAAATGAATTCTGTTTGAGACATTATGAATTTGAAATGCCTATGGGACATTCGGTTATAGATGTCCAGCTGGATAGACACTTGGAACCAGAACTCAAGAAAGAGTTCAAGGGATAGATATATAAACCTCTACATAAAGAGGAACCCACAAGAGCTGATGAGATCTCTGAGAAGAATGAGACCCACCATAGAACCATTAGGATCCCCCCATGCATCAGAGGTGAAGTGCTGTGCCACTGTTTTCTCTGCCAAAGAGAATGATCTTTGGAATGGAAAGAAAAAAAATGAGAATTGATGCCCAAAATGTGTAAGACTAGAGTAAGGAAGTACTTAACTACCCTATAAGAAGTCAAGTTACTTTGCATAGATAAACTTCATCCTGGAGCACTGAAAGAACTGGCAGGTTTGATTGCTGAAATACCATCAATGCTATTTCAAATATTGCAGATAATAGAAAAGCTACCACAGGGCTGGGGAAGGGTATAATGGTGTCCCAATTTTTCTTTTAAGTAAGAGACTAGAATCTGCAAACTATAGGCCTGTAAGCCTGAATTCAATTCCTGGGAAAATTCTAGAATATGTCATTAAATAGATAGTGAACATCTAGATAAGTGAGTGATGGATGATCACTAGTAGCCACTATGGCTCCATCAAGAACAGGCCATGCCAGACTAACTTCATTTCATTCTTTAAAGGGGTGACTTAACTACAAGGGAATGCTATATAGATTATAAGTACATTTAATTATAAATTATATGATTTATCCAAATTTTAGTTTAATAGAATTAAGATACCTCCTCCCCCTCCTTTGCTGAGAATAGTATTCCACAGGTTTGAAACATATATGTTTTTAGATATTTTTTTTAATGTGTTGATCGGTTTTGCTGATTTTTCCTTTCTCTTTTGCTTAAAATGTTTTTTTGTGATTCTCTGGGTAGGGACACAGGAAGAATACAAAGAGAAATTTAGGCCATATAAGAACAAAATATGATTAAATTTCATTTTTTAAAATGTATCTCATGCTATCATTGTGGAGAAGATAGATAAGAGGTAGGTAATATCCCCCCTCCTGCTTTTCTAGTCTTCTTAAACTTGACTGGTTCAGTCAATTCAGTTGTGTCTGATTCTGTGAACTCATTTGGAGTTTTCTTGGCAGAGATACCAAAGTAGTTAGCCATTTCTTTCTTGAATTCATTTTACAGATGAAGAAACTAATGTAAACAGGATTAAGTGACTTGCCCAAGGCCAGATAGTATCTGAGGCCAGATTTGAACTCAGCTCTACACACACAATGCTGTCTAGTGAACAAAAATGTAATATGTGTAGAAAGTCTAAATAGGTGCTATGTGAATACAAGATAAGGTTCTGAAGGACTATACCACATGACATTTTTCTTTGATAGGTTCTCAATTCTAAGTCATGTATACTGGGTATCCGCACACTGAGCTACTATAAGACTTCATTGTATTCCTCCTGAGGTTCACATTTCCGAGGCATTGTGGGTCATTTCCTATTATGAAATTTGCTGTAAAGGTTTTGGGGTTTTTAAAAAAGTTAATTATGCATTCTTTTTTTTTTCTTTTAAGATCTATCTCACTGAGTATTGAAATTGCAAATAAAGATGATTGCAAGTAGTTAGAATTGGCTCTATTGTCGCCAGTCCTTTTAGATTATCTATGAATGGTGAATATTTTAACACAAATGTCTAATTGAGACATCAGGAAACCCAAGCAATGATGATTCAATAGTGTTGCTCATTCTGAACTACTATAGATGTTGTGAAAAATCAGATAAAAATACAGGATCTTTTCTCAATAAAGGAAATGCCCCCAAAACATGTTTTTAATGGCTACAGATAGAGCAGTAGGTTAGGAGTAGAGAACAATGCCTACTGGTATATTCAGTGTTGTGAGGCACATACCACTGCACCAGAAGTTTCGTGGGTACAAGCCCTTGACTACCCAGCTCTGTCCTTGAGTAGCAGTAAGAGCAGGCTTTACCATAAAGCCCCACCTGCCCATTCTTAAAAAAGTTTTTCTTTACTCAGAGTCTCTTCTCTTATATCACTTCTTTTTTTTTTTTAAACCCTTACTTTCTGTCTTAAAATCAATATGGTGTATTAGTTCTAAAGCAGAAGAGCAGTAAGGGCTAGGCAATGGGGGTTAAGTGACTTGCCCAGAGTCACACAGCTAAGAAGTGTCTGAGACCAGATTTGAACCCAGGACGTCCCATCTCTGGCCCCGACTCCATCTGATGAGCCTCCTAGCTGCCTCCTCTTATATCGCTTCTGATCACAGTCCTCATTTATATTTCTAGCCTACGTAATTCCCCCTGCTTTTCCCTAATGCAGAATCCCTTTACCATCACATAGCCTCCTCTGTAGTCTGATGGATGGGTGGAATGTGCCAAGCCAGATCCTTGAAGAGCATCCGGGGTGCTAGAGTCCCTCGTGTGACTTCTGCCACGAAACATCATTCATTCATCTACACAGAGAATATTCTTTGACCTGAACTAGAGGCAACTGGGACAAGGGAATCTATTCAAATGCATCAACTCAAGGAGTCCTCAATGCCTACCTTGATGGAGCATCCTTTTCTGTCATGGAAAAGCAGATCTTTGCTAACAGTAGGGCCATCCATAGGGAACAGCAAGGAACAGGTTTGTCTGGATCACGGGGGAAGAAAAATGAGGTGCTAAGAAAGGTAGACTGGAGCCATATTGTGAAGGACTTTAAATGCCAAAATAGAGTGGCTTATATTTCATTCTAGATGAAGCAGTTAGGGACTATAGCTGCTCCTTGAGTAGGGCATTGGCATGGTCAGGCACATGCCTTAGGAATATCAGTTGGCAGGGGTATGGAGGATAAATTGGGGCAGGGAGACCAATTTGGAGGCTACTACTACAGTCCAGGCAAGAAGTGCCAAGCACTGATGTATTTCCATAATGTGTCTTGACCTTAAGGAGGCTGTTTCTAAAAATGATGTAGATTTGTGGGTGAGATAACAACAAATAGAAGGTTCAGGCATAAGGATTGGTCGAGACAGGATGCTGCTGTCAAAACAGACCTGGATTTGGAAATAAGGGATCTGAGTTCAAGTTCAGATTCTGCCCCGTACTACCAGAGGACTTTGGATAAACAACTTTACCTTTCTGGGTCTCAGTTTACTCCTTTGTACAATGAATGTGCTAAATGATCTTTAAGGTTACTTTCTGATCTCAGAATTCCAGAAAATAAATCAGACAGGAAACTATTCATGGTACAGTAGGAAAAACGTCAGATTGGAATCAGAGGTCCTGGGTGCAAATTCCGATTCTGTCACTTGCTATCTTTGTCACCTTGGCAAGTCACTTGATCTCTCTGGGTTTTAGTTTCCTCATCTCTAAAATGTGAGAATTGGATTCAATGACTTCTAAAGTCCCTCTTAGTTCAAAAACTATGGAGCTATGATCCGACTTCTTGAATTGTAACCTGAGTTGTTCTCACTAAATCCTCCTGCACTATGGTCAATAGTGAGCAAGAGAAGAATCTGAAAATTTGTCTCTCTAGTGTTACATGCTCTCTATCCAAGATTTCTATGTATGGCATCAGAATTTTACCAACTACTGCATTAGCCTGGGTTACCTATCACCCTAAACAGGTATTTAATATTTTCAAGATTCCTTTTCTTTTACTTGAAAAATAAAGCATTAGGTTAATGATAGTAGTTATGTAATAATGAAAATAACAACTATAACAATAATAACTAGCATTTATATATCACTTTGAGGTTTATAAGCACTTTACAAATATTATCTCATCTGACCCTTACAACAACCCTGGAATATGGGTACTCTTTTTATCCCCATTTTACATATCTGGAAACCAAATAGACAATAGTTAAATGACTTGCCCAAGGGCACACAGTGAGTACATGCCTAAGCCCTTGAACTCAGTCCTTCCGGACAACAACTTCCCAAAGTGTCTGGATACCAGGGATAGTTTTATTTTTATTTTTTTTATTGATTAATTAAGAAAATTTTTCCATGGTTACATGATTCATGTTCTTTCCTCTCCTCTCCTATAGCCAATGCGCAATTCCACTGGGTTTTACATGTGTCACTGATCAAGAACTATTTCCATATTATTAATATTTGCACTAGAGTGATTGTTTAGAGTCTACATCCCCAATCATATCGCCATCCACCCATGTGATCAAGCAGTTATTTTTCTTCTGTGTTTCAGCTCAGGGATAGTTTAGAATGTCATATTCAAAAGAAAAATGATACCAAATTTTATAGACTTTTCCTACAGTTTCTGCCAGTCCTTCCATTGTCAACATGTATGCCTCTAGACACTTCATCCTCACTGTCTTCTTCTTAATTATCATTTTCTCCATATTTCCCTTATTTATTTCAGATGGATCTTTACAATGTACATGAGGATTTAGAACAAATTGCCCCACAGCTGTATAGCAAACACATCTTCCAGCATCTATTTCCTCCTCTGAAACTCAACCGGAACCTTACTATTGTTCTACTTGGCATCTGCTGACGGAACCACACTCAGTAAGAGCTTTCACTCTTGCTTTTTAGGGGAGAAAAATTGTGTTTTGCAATTTATGTCTCCTCTCCTTCCCTGCCCCCAATTATCCTGGGTTGGGTCACTGGATATCATGAACTAGTAAAGAAGGGGTGTTTTGTGGAGTATTAATTTGCCAAGTATGTTGCTCTTTAGTCATTGATTTAGGTACCAAATTAATCTCCCTCCCCAAAGAGATGAGGAGCTTCTTTAGAGGAAAGACTATGTCATAGGATCATAGAGTTCAAATTGAGAACATAACTGAGTTCAACTGATTCATTTTACCTCAAAGAGGTTAAAGAATTGATCGCGGTCACACGAGTAGTATAGGTTGGCATCTGGCCAAGAACTGAAATTTGCCGATCCCATAGTATTGAGGGTGGTCACTCAACATTTATTTTTTACTTCCTGATTAGTTGGTATCCTTCTTCACTGTTAGCGGTAAGCTTGATGCTGGTACCCTGTTAGTTCAGATTTAATGTTGGAATGAAATTAGGCACTGGTAGATCCCTGAAATGTTAACAAAGGTGGTTTATATTGTACTTAGCCATAACATAGCAAGGATATAGGGACACTAAGCTTTAGTAGAAGCAGGAACCTCATATCTGTTTGGGAGGACATGGTGTGGTAGCCCTCGTTGTCTTCAGATATCCACCAATTAGGAAGACATTTTATGACCCTAGGTGACCAGGATGCCCCATCGTCTCAGCCAGAGGCCATTAGGAAACTCTGTAAAGAGAAACACACTCCCAGCCACACTCCCAGCCAATCAAGTCCTGCCTTTGTCATTTTTTAGGGAAAACCCAACCTAACCCTGGGAATGGGAAGAGCCCTAGTGGATACTGGTCCAATTAGCCATGCTAATTCATTAAAATTTTATTTCTAATAAAAATTTTTTTAATTATAAAAACTGGGTAAAAGCAAAACATAATTATAAGGGCAGCTAGAGGGCTCAGTGAATAGAGAACCAGATCTGGAGACAGGAGATCCTGAGTTCAAATCTGACCTTAAGACACTTCCTCGCTGTGTAATCCTGGGCAAGTCACTTAAATCCATTTGCCTAGTCTTTACTACTTTTCTGCCTTGGAACCAGTATTTTGTGTTGATTTTAAGACAGAAGGTAAGATAAATATATAAATATACACATATATATAAAATTAAATAGGGGGCAGCTGGGTAGCTCAGTGGATTGAGAGCCAGGCCTAGAGACGGGAGGTCCTAGGTTCAAATCCGGCCTCAGACACTTCCCAGCTGTGTGACCCTGGGCAAGTCACTTGACCCCCATTGCCTACCCTTACCACTCTTCCACCTATAAGTCAATACACAGAAGCTAAGGGTTTAAAATTTAAAAAAAAAAATCTAAATCTAAAATTAAATAAACTGTAACCCTTGTGTCTGAGGTTCACATATGGCAAAGTATATACAAGAACTTGCATATACTTTGTGGAATTTTTTACTTTTCTCTCCACATCCTCATCCAGAAAATCTGGGAACCTCCATAGGATGCCATTAAGGATATTGTCACCCAGTTCCCTTGCAAACAAATGGTTCACAAGGCTCAGAGAATTAACAGGTTCATGACATAGAGACGTCAAAGAAGACAATTAAGAGCCTTTCATAATTCATGGGAAATAACAACCGGAGTCCCTGACTGCATTCCCTAGGGGTCTCTGTAGCCATAGTCACCTAGAATCGTGCCCAGCTTAGGCTCCCTGGAGCTCCTGCCTCTAACACAACTCCACAGCTTGCAATTCTTCCTAATGCTGTCAGTGTTCCTTGATGCTTTTCCCCAGGGGTCCTGTGGCTAAGTTTTGGCCTACAGAGTTCTGGGTTGCCCTCAGGAGATGTCAGGTTCTGCACTCTCTTCACCACTTCCTATTGTGGTTCCTGCTCTGCCCTGCATATATCACTGTCGTGCCCACAGTCCTCCAAGAGATGATTGCAGTCTTGGCTTCTGGAAGAGTTTATGAATCTTAGCAACTGTTCAAAAAGACTACAAGAAGCTGCAACTGCTTTTTCCATCCATTCCCTGCTAATCCTCAAAATATATACAGGCTCCCAGGGAACCCCATCTTATTTTTCTTTGTGTCTCCTCCACGGTTTTGCACGGTGCCTGGCATATATTTGCTACTTACTAAGACATAAGATTTGTTTTTAGTGGCAGCTGGGTCTGGAGTCAGGAAGACTTATCATCATGAGTTCAGATCTGGCCTCTGACACTAGCTGTGTGACCCTCGGCAAGTCACTTAACCCTGTTTGCCCCAATTTCCTCATCTGTAAAATGAACTGGAGAAGGAACTGACAAACCACTCCAGTATCTTTACCAAGAAAACCCCAAATGGGGTCATGAAGAGTCAGACATGATGAAACAACTGAACAACAGCAAAGACATAAGATGTAGAGCCAGAAAGGATATTAGAGAATGTCTAATCTTAATTCCCTTGACTAAAAGGAAATCAAAGTCATATGGAGTCAGGTTTGCCAAGACAACATCCAAGGAAGTAACAACAGCAGAGATTTGAACCCAGGCTTCCCGACTCCAAACCCTTATTTATTTTTCCACTGTAGCAATGTCTTGTCAAATGCCAAGCAGTTTGCTGGATGAATTAGCCAGCAGATGGTACAACCATATTGACCATAGCCAGCAAAATGGATCAGAATAGCTGGCCCCCAGAAATAGCTAAATTATTTTCATCCAACATGCTGCAAGAAAAGACTGATCAAATAAGATAAAATACATAAAAGATTTTCTAAACCTTAAAATGCTATGCAAACCTCAGTTATGAGTATTTTTATTTGTCTAGTAGGGGTTAAGTCACATATTAAATTAAGAGCCTGCCTCAGAGCCCCAAATGCTCTTCAAGACATACCTCTGGCATAATCGAGGACTCTGGGCAAGTCACTCCACCTTTTCATATTCTAGGCAACTTTCAAAGAATAGAGCTAAAGAAAAGGTACCATCTGCATTGGTAAAGGGAATCCCCTCTTCAGGAAATTTTCTATATCAGTGAAATCATGGGTCCATCATCTATCTATTCCTTTTTATTTGTCCAGATTTCATTTCCCTGATGTAGAGTATTCCCTATTAAAGCAACTTCCTCCATTGATATCTTGGGAATTTCCTGGATCTCTGAGAATTTTAATGACTTTGGGGCAGCTAGGTGGCACAATAGATAAAGCACCAAATCTGGAATCAGAAGGACCTGGGTTCAAATCTGGCCTCAGACACTTCCTAGCTGTATGACCCTGGGCAAGTCACTTAATCCCATTTGTCTTGCCCTTTTGACTTAGAGTTATTACTAAGACAGAAAGAAGTAAAAAAGAAGAAAAAATAATTTAAAAGATTTGCTCATGTTCACGCAGATAGTTTGTATCAAAGGCAGGACTGGAACCTAGGACTTCTTTATTCCAAGATTAACCCTCCATTCATTATGCCTCTCCAGCTATTATTATTATTATAGAAAATTGGACTGACCTAATCTTTGGTTACCATCTTAATTAGAAGACAGAAATCCTTAACTACCCAGCCAAATGCAGATTAGAAGGCAGCCTTTATAAAACACCTAGAATTTGCAGACTCTGAGGCCACCATGTAATTGGGAACAGCCAGTGCCCAAAGAACAAAACAAATCCTTTCAAATGGGGAAATGGACACCTGGTGACTTCTCACTTCCCCATCTCGGCATACAAACCCCAACACTAGTCTTTTCTCTAACATTTCTTAAAATACAGAAAATTGACTCCAGGAGTACCTTGCCCCAAAGCCATAAAGCAAAGTAGATCTTTTCTCCACCAGGCATCCTACACATCCTATCTTCCCTCAGGGAGAAAAAAAAGATCATCTTTATAGGATGAGGAACTGACTTCAACCTTGGGGAAGAGCAATCCAGACCTCTGATTCCCAGGAGTCTCCTGGCTTCCTCTGCCCTCTGGCTTTCTGCTTATACCTGGGGTTGCTTGATTAAATTTGCGCTTTAGTGACCCAGTGAATTAGGTGGCAGACATTGTACTTTTAAGCAAGCTATTAGCCACTGGAAAAGAAAATGTTTGGATGGCATACTCAGGAGTCGAGTGTTAGAAGAATTGATTAATAACTGGTCCCTTTCTTAGGCTCCCTCTGCTGGTATGAACAGCACTGGATGCAAATAAGAATAATTCTGAAGCATGTCTGGGCTGTCCTTGTGACTGAGAGGGTGGATAGTTTACAGTCACAGAGAGAAAATTAGGATGAAAAACAGGAAAGAGGGAAATATTTCTAGTCTGATGGATGCTTCCCGCTGAAATATTAGAGTTGAAAGGCAGAACAAAATTGAGGCCTACCCTAGTGAGTATATTCTAAGACCTGCTCTGCTCGTTTTTTCTCCTAGAGAGTGTGAACTGTGCACATTGTTTACGGATGGTGTGGAGCCTGGGAAGGTGTCCAAGAACCTTATCTTTCCCACCAGCTTTCACAGATGGTAGAAGAACTACAATCTTTTGGCAGCTTTGTTTAGATTTCTTTTAGGCCTGGTATGCACCTGAGGAGTTCAAAGAAGAAAATAAATAGGACCTTCTTGTTTTCTGTTAAAACCAGCTAACCAGCTGAGCAGCAGCTTTTAATACACTGGGGAGTCCCAACTCCTCACCATGCCTTTCCTCTTCTCTTTGTCCCCTGACCCCGCTCTCAGAGGAGAATTATGAAAAAATCAACAAAAGTCGTCATTGGCAAAGATGGCTATTTTTCTCATTGTTCTGAGTCTCTCTTTTAAAATATATTCTATTGATAGCTTTTGCTTTAACATCATCTAGATTTCCCCTTGTATCCTGCCCCTTCCTCCACCCAGAGAGCTGCGCCTAATAACAAAGAAATTTTTGAAAGAAAAAAAGAGAAAGTAAAAATTAAAAATAGAAAAAAAAACCAGTAAAATTGATCATTTGAAAATTGTACTTTTGTTTACAACATTCCAAAACCATGGACCCCACTCCTCCTCCTCCTCCTCCTCCTCCTTCTACTACTTCCACTCCTCCTCCTCATACTACTACTACCACTACTCCTCCTCCTCCCACTACTATTTCTACTCCACTCCCATAGTTTGAATTCTCCCCTTCTGAAGGTAAATGGAGTTACTGAACAAGCAATCCTCCCCTTTCTGTGATATCTGAACTATGCAAATAACTTGTTGGCTTTGTTTTTCCAGCTAGAATACTGCTCGGGACCTATATGGGCAATCTTCTTCTTTTTCCAAGTAGAACTAGGAAACCTCCTTATTCTTTCTAGAAGGTCTAGATCCTTAAAATCTTGAACCTGAGAACGCTTGAAGGAGAAGGAGTTTGGGACTACCCACAGGGGAACAACCCAGGCTAGCACTGCCTAGTATATTTTCCGTCTCTGGCTAGAAGTCTAGACTCAAAGATTAAACTGCCTATTGAACTTTTAAAAATACCTTCCTGCTCCCAGGAGTTTGGAGTTAATGAACACTGTCCTTGAACTACCCTATTGTGCCAAATGGGTATGCATATATCTGCCTGCACCATGTGCTTCTGCAGGAAATCTATCAGTGACTGGATTGCTGCTATCTCTTAGGTTGGGCAAGTCTTCTCTCAGTATCTCTTCTTTCAGGTCTTCTGTAAGCACATACAACTCTTCTGTGTCTCTACCCCAAAGCAGTCATTTCCTGGTGGAAGGAACTATAATTGTATACAGACTTCCAAGACCAGTCCTGATTTGCTATAGGGTCCCGAACAGAGAAATGTAAAGAAGTGTAAAAATGACTAATCAGTCAGTTTGCTTTTATAGACCACAGAAAGAGATTGCTCCTTCCACAAGAGTTCCAGGGGATCAAGTACCTTAAAGGCATCCCTGGTCATTGGGAACCAAGTAAGAGTTCTTTATCCTTTCACTAAGGGACCAGATGGTATGTTGATCCTCCCTTTGGAATTGCTCCTCAAAAGTCACTATCCATAGACTCAAGTCTTGTAATTTTTTTAAAGTTATCTTTTAAGTTAATTTCTTTAAATCTAAATTTAACAAATGCTAAATGAAGTTAGCATTGCTACATAAGAATGAGGATTGTAAAAAGTCATTTGCCAACTGACAAATGATCAAAGGAAATAAACAAGCACTTTTCAGATGAAGAAATCAAACCTATCAATAATCATATGAAAAAATGTTCTAAATCACTCTTGATTAGTGAAATGCAAATTAAACAATGATAAGGTACCACATCACACCTATCAGATCAGCCAATATGCCTGAAAAGGAAAGCGATAAATGTTGGAGGGATGTGGCAAAACTGGGACTCTCACGCATTGTTGGTAGAGTTGTGAATTGATCCAACCATTCTGGAGGGCAATTTGGAACTATGCCCAAAGGGCCATAAAATTGAGCATACCTTTTGATCCTATAATACCACTACTGTATCCCAAAGAGATAATTAAAAAGAGAAATGACTTACTTGTACAAAAATATTTATAGCAGCTCTTTTGTGGTAGCAAAGAATTGGAAATTAAGGGGACGTCCATCAATTAGAGAATGGCTGAACAAATTGTGGTATATGTTGGTGACAGAATACTCTTGTGCTGTAAGAAATGATAAACAGATAAACAGAATAAAATGATTTCAGAAAAACCTGGAAAGATCTACATGCACTGGTAAAGAGTGAAATAAGCAGAACCAGGAGAACATTATACACAGTAACAGCAATGTTGTATGACAATCAACTGAGAAAACTTGGCTACTCTCAGCAAGGCAATGATCTGGGACAATCCTGAAAGATTTATGACAGGGAATGTTATCCACCTCCAGAGAGAGATCTGTTGGAGTCAGATGCAGCTTAAAGCTTACCATCTTTCACATTAGTTTATTTACAGTTTTATTTTGGGGTTTTGGTTTTGTATGAATGTGCTCTTACAACAATGACCAAAATGGAAATGTGTTTTTCATGTTAATACATGTATGGTCTGGCTCAAATTGCTTACCATCTCCAAGTAAGGGAGGGAAGGGAAGGGAAGGAGGAGGATGATTTGGGTCTTAAAATTTTGGGGAAAGTATGTTGAAAATTATTATTACATGTAATTAGAAAAATAAAAGATCTTTGAATCAATCTTTAAAAAATAGAATGAGGACAGTACATGAAACCAAGAATCTGTACTATATATAACTTACTTTTCCTCACCCAAACCTCAGTCGTACGATTTCAAACTTTTTTTTCTTTCCTTTTAATTCCTACTTCAAAATTCACCTTCCAAAGTTTTGGTTTTAATTTATCCCTCCCTTATTTTACCCTTCCTGTTGAATACCCCTTTCCTTCTCTTGATGCCTACCTGCTTACCTGTTGATTTTAATGTTTTTCTATACTAAATTCTGTGTGTAAATATGAGTGTTTACATGTTTTCAACTCTGGTTCAGATGAGAAGGTTCATTTGACCTTCACTTCCCCCACTACTTTCTTTGTATCATCTTGTTTTATATCTGCCCCTAATTAGGTAAAATAATAAATTTCACACCCTCTTCAATCGTCCTTCTCCTGAAATATATTTCTTTTTCGCTTACCTTTTCTTTCTTCACTTAAAATAATCAAAACAGAACAAAATTGTCCCTAGAACAGCTGTCTGTTTTATTTAACTTCTTATATGACCCTTAAAGTCATTAGGAGTCCTGGGAAATACCTGTTGCTTCTCTCATTCCAAATGTAAACACTTCCTCATCTTTTAGTACTTTTCTATTGTTCAAATATATTTTCCTTTTTGCACCTCTGATTCAGTGTTTTTATTCAGCTTTTGTTGTTGTTGTTATTGTTGTTATTGTTTAGTCAGGAATTCTTAGAAGTCTTCCATTTTATTGAAAGTAAAATTTTCCCCTATGGAATTATATTCAGTTTTGCCTTGTAAACTATTCTTAGTTGTAACTTTGGCCACTTGTAATATTAGTTAGGATGGCCTGTTCTTTAAAATGTTAACTATCACGTCTTGTGTAATGCTGACCAGATCCTTGGCATTTGAATTCTTTATTTCTGTTTACCGGCACTATTTTTTGTTGTTGTTTATTCGGAAAGGTCTGGATTTGGGCTATGATGTTCCTGGGATTGTGAAATCAGAGTTTCTTTCAGGAGGTGATGGGCACATTCTTTCTATTTGTACTCTGGTTCTAATTGGTCTGGGCAGGTTTCCTTTTATGATTTCTTGAAATACAGTATCTAATCTATATTTGTTGTTGTTGTTATGGTGTTTTTCTCTCTTCTGTTTTCTAGGTCAATTTTTTTTTTGTTTTTAAACCCTTGCCGTCTGTTTTAGATTCGATACTAAGTATCAGTTCCAAGGCAGAAGAGCAGTAAGGGTCAGGCAATTGGGATTAAGTGATTTGCAAGTGTCTACTGCCACATTTGAACCCAGGTCCTCCTGACTCCAGACCTGGAATTCTATACACAGAGCCACCTAGCTCCCCTCAATTATTTTTAATGAGATAATTTTTATTTTCCATTTTGATTTTGTTCTCATATTTTCTTGCCTCCTAGTCATTTACTTCTGTTTCATCCATCTAATTTTTAGATAGTTCATTACTAGATTTTTGTAACCTCTTGTACTTAACTGTTAAGTCTCCATTTGATTTTTTCCTCTAGAATAGTTATTTCATCAATAATATCCTTTTTAAAAATTCATTTTGTCTTTTTTTAGGAATTCAGGTAGAACGTGTGACTTAATTTAAGGCTCTATATCATTAGCATTATAATAATATTTATAGAGCACCTACTGTATGCCACATACTGTGCTCAGCTCTTCACAATTATTATTTCATTTGATCCTCACAAGAACCCTGGGAGACGGGTTATTGTTATCCCCATTTTACAGGTAAGGAAACTGAAGCAAACCAAGGTTAAATGACCTGCCCAGGGTTACTCAACTAGTAAGTTTCCAAGGGCAGATTTAAACTGGGGTTTTCCTGGACCCCATGCCCAGTGCTCTATCCCCTGCACCATCTAGCTACCACGTAGTCACTGTGGAGATATTCTCTTCCTCTAGGCCTGGGTCATCAACATCCTTGGAGTCACAAAATTTCTTTATCATCAGTGTCTTCTGTTTATTCACATTTCTAGCTTACTCCCTGAATTGGGAACCTCCTCTTTGGAACAAGCACTCAGGTCTCTCACTTGAGGGCCCTGAGGTGTCTTGGTGGGAGTACTGTAGGGCTGTTAAAATTGGAAGTCTTCTTAATATTTTGATTACCTTCCCCAGATTCTATAGCCTGGACCCTCTCCATAGTGCCTACAAGTTTCTGGGTGTTCTCTTTGCCTTCCTGGATTGGAAGCAATATCTTTATTTCTTAATCATTATTCAGTCTGGCATGTGTTCAATTTATCTTTCCTCAAGTATGTGTGTGGGAATTAGACTTTTCCAGACTTTGCCACCATGACTTGGTTGACTTCTTTCTCACCCTCACTTTCTTTGGCCATGCTGCCCCTTTCTCCCATTGGTGAGGTCCTTTGGGATAGACACAAGCTGCCCATGCTCCATTTCTTAGCTTCCTACACTACAGACTTTGCCATTGTATCCTTACACACCTGCCTCTTTCTCCTTCCCTCCTTTTCAGCTCCCTTTTACATATTATCTCCCTTCCATTAGAATGGAAATTCCATGAAGGCAAGAATGGTTTTTCTTTTCCCTTGCATTTGAATCTCCAGTACCTGGCAAATTGTAAGTGCTTTAAAAATGCTTTGAAAATGTCCATCTATTCCACTCTTATTCACTCTGCCATCTTGACAGGAAACTGGTATTTCCCATCATCTCCAATTGACTGAGGAAATCATCAAATTGGTCAACTCTCTTTATAACAATTCACAATTA
Organism: Gracilinanus agilis; assembly: GCF_016433145.1. NCBI lineage: Eukaryota > Metazoa > Chordata > Mammalia > Didelphimorphia > Didelphidae > Gracilinanus > Gracilinanus agilis. The sequence continues at coordinate 134,467,852 of NC_058133.1, forward strand.
TGTGTTGTTTTTAATATTTATAAAGCACTTTTCTCATAATTATGTACAATAAAGAGTATGTGAATCTTACTTTACCAAATAGGTTAAGGAGGTTGGTGTGGTGAATAGATGACTGAATTTGGATTCAGAGGACCAGCGCTCCATCCCAGGTCTGCTACCTTCTACCTGTGTAATACCCTCCGTCATATGATTTATTTTTTCTTCTCAAGATGCTGAGCATAAATGGAGAAAAATCACAAAATCGAGGTAGCCTTACCCACGGCAATTTCACATTGTATAACTCTACCTATACCCTTGCTGCTACTCAGCAGTCTGACTTAACCTTTATTGCTTCTGACTGACCAATGTCTATTCCAGACCTTTTCTTTCCTTCCTCCCCCACATGATATATGGCCTCACAGAAGATAACATAGACTTTTACATTCCTGAGAAGGTGGAGACCATCCACCATCAACACCCTCAGCCCCAATATTCCATTGCTTAAAATGTCTCAGTTGCTTTATACCCTTTCTCTCCTCTCTTCAAAAAATAGACATCTTTCTTTTCGTTAAGGTCAATCCTTCTATTTGAGCCCATTATCCCATATCCTTCTTTAACTTTAAAAATCTCATTCTCGTAACCTTCTTTTCTCTTTCATGAAGCTTGTCTTCATCTCTACTGACTCATTTTCATCTTCCTGGGAACATCCTCACATTTCCCCACTCCAGTGCCTTTCTCTGAGTCTTCTTGCTATCCAGATGCCATCACTTCTCCACTTCACAATCAAATTTCTTTTACTTACTGTACTAAATAAGATGTAGTATATTCAGGTAATGAAAGATTATAATGCAATTAATAATAACATGTAGTATAACAATTTTATATTATTATAGCATACATAATTACCATTGATTTTATTATATATTATAATCATATTTTCATAGTACAAAAGAACTTGATATATATGCATATATATATATTTAACCCTCACAACAGCCATGTGAGGAAAGTATTATCTTCATTTTACAAATAAGAAAACTGAGGCTGGATGACCTGCTGAAAGGTCACATAGCTAGTAAGTATCTAAGACCAGAATCCAACTCAGGTCCAGCACTCCATTCATATAGATTCCTCACTTATCCCTGAACTATGGATGACAAGTATGTGGAATAGATAGAAATGGGGAGAGGCTTTTATTAAATAAAACAAAATGAATAAAAGCAGGACCAAAAGACCAGAGGTCATGCTAACAGAGAAAAGGAAAAACCAAAGGAAATGAGTGGGTAACCAAAAAATCTTGTTGGAGACTTAGAAGGAGTGACTGAAGAACTGTTATGAAATATTATACACTGAAATTATTTTTTAAAAATAGTTGCAAAGCACACTTAATTAGTTGGATTGATATTTAATAATAAGGTCATACTAAGTAATTTTAAAATATATCAATAACCATTAGCTCAATTTCCTTCTTACCCACTGAATTCTTAAATCTTTGCAATGTTTTATATCCCTACTATACTATAGAAACTAATCTCTCAAAGGTTACCCAATGACCTAATAGCCAAATCCAATGGTCTTTTTCATCAACTCATAGATGTAGTGCTGCATAAGGATCTTAGATCATATCTGGTCCAACCCTCTCATTGTACAGATGCAGACACTGAGACCCAGAGAGATTCAGTTATCTGCCCAAATCACACATGTAATGGCACACCCAGGAAGTGAACTTTTTCAGTCTTCATTCTCCTCAACTTGCTCAAGGTCCCCCAAGCAACATCACTTGCCAGCTTTATGCCCAGGTCCACTAATCAATGCAGGCCCTTTCCACCACTCCAGGCTTATCAACAACCCAAGTTAATATATTTCTCCTATATTTGCTCATCCTTCTGACTGCTATTTTTAATTGTAGCAACACCATCCACTCAGTAGGCCATACCTGCAACATTGAGTTTATTTTATACTATTCCCTCTCCTTTCACCACTCATATACAAGGTTATCAAGCCCTGTCCATTCTACCTCTATGATATTTCTTCTATTCTCATTAAGTTCTTTTTTTAAAAAAAAAAAACCTTACCTTCCGTCTTGGAGTCTATACTGTGTATTGGCTCCAAGGCAGAAGAGTGGTAAGGGTAGGCAATGGGGGTCAAGTGACTTGCCCAGGGTCACACAGCTGGGAAGTGTCTGAGGCCAGATTTGAACCTAGATCCTCCCATCTCTAGGCCTGGCTCTCAATCCACTGAGCTACCCAGCTGCCCCTTCCCATTAAGTTCTCACAATTGCCTTTCTTTTATTTTTTTTTAAACTCTTGCCTCCTGTCTTAGAATCAATACTAAGTATTGGTAGCAGGACAGAAGAGTGGTAAGGGCTAGGCAATGGTGGTTAAGTAGCTTGCCCAAGGTCATACAGCAAGGACATGTCTGAGATGAGATTTGAACCCAAGACCTTCCATCTCCAGAGCTAGTTCTCTATTCACTGAGTTACCTAGATGCCCCTCACAAGACTCTTTCAACAGACCTCCTATCTCCACTGTCTCCCAGATGATTCTAGCAATCTGCTCCTAAGAATAGTAAAAACCTGCATCTTATCAACTGTGCTTTCTTGGTCTGGGACAACATCTTAAGCTAGAGTATTCATCACTCTTTTGCTGAATGAGAACTTCCCCCCACCCAGTTTTGTTTTGTTTTAAAAAAGGATCCTCCCTCTTATAGCACAGGAGTTCCGGAGAGCCCCATAGAAGGAAGTGTTAAAGCAAACATGTAGACTGTGCAATTCTCTCCGACTTTCAGAAGCTTTCAACTTTCAAAAAATGACGGTTGTGCCCTTATAACAAGACCAAAGCAAGGAAACTACAGGTGCAATCACTAGGATCAGTTCCCATACCGTCTGCCAGTGGTCTGGTGACCTTGAACACACTCCTCTGTATCAGTTCTTATTCCAGAAAGCATGGGATGATGCATTGTTCTAAATCATGTTTTTAAATTATTCAAAATGTTTGAATGAAAGATTGCTGTGCATGATATTTGGTTATTAAGAAAGAAATTGCTTCAGAGCTACTTACTGTATGGGATGGAGAGAGAGGAGATGGTGTAGTACAATGGAAAGGATGCTGGACTTGGAGTCAGAAGTCTTGGGTTTGGCATTAGAGAACTTGCTTTTGAATGCTGATTGCCACTCACTATCTGTGAAACCTTGGGCACATCATTTCCTTTCTCCCAGCATCAGTTTCTATATGCATAAAATGAGAGGGTTGAAGCAGATGACCCTTCAGGTCCTTTTCAGCTCCAAATCTATGATCCTGGACCACACTCCTGGCACTGTCATCTGACCTATTGATTTAACATAAGACTCCTGGGTCTTGTCATTTACTGTGCTTCTGGCCACTTAGGACTTCTGGGTCTTTTTATTTTCCCTTTAGTTGACCTTCCCTTTCTTTATGTCATCTCCTCCACTTAGAAGGTGACTTCTTTGATAACAGAGATGGGTTTGATTTTTCTGTTTGCATCCCTAGCACTTATAACAGTTTGGGGGCATATAATAAGTACCAATACATGTTTTTTTCATTCATACATACATTCATTTCATAGCTCGCATGATATTCAGGAACTATCAATATAAGGATGGTCTTACAGAAAACCAAGAATACAATCCATGAAGTGCTGGAAGGGTAATAATCATGTGATCCTGAGATTTTGGAGGAAAATGACCTAAATGAGTGTGGGAGGAAATTTCCATAAATCTCTGATGCGTTTTAGTCCTGACTCTCCCACTGATAAGCTGTATGATATGGGCACGTCAACTTCCTCTCTCTGGGATTAAGTGTCTTCCTCTGTGTGATAAGCAGGGGATGATCTCTATAGATTCTCCCTAGTTTAGCAGTCTATTCTTTCTTGATTTGGCAGGCTGCCTAACTCTGGTACTCGACCCCAGTTATAGCCTTCCTGTGATGTTTCATATAATAACCACAGGAAAGAGATCTCTCCAGGGGTGGTTAGTTCTCCTAACATGAATCCCATCCTCTCCTGAACACTTTACTCTCTTAGCCGTCTCACCAGAAAGAGTTTTTAGGGATCCAGATGAATGGAAGACAGAATGAACTGTCTCCCAAGCCTAGAATGCTCTTCCTCCTCACTTCCCTCTCTCACAGTTCCTAATTTCCTTGAATACTCCAGATTTTGTCACCTGCCTTCTTCCTTTGCCCTTTTCCCATTGTTGAGTTCCTCTCAAACCTCCATTTTGAAGAGCCCAAACTAGCTTTGCTTAATAAATCTTTATTGACTTGACTTAAATATATATATAAATTAATATAAATATAAACTAAAATAATATAAATATATATGATATATGTATATCATCTCCTTTATGAGTCTTTTTCTGGCTCCCTGAAATCCCCCAATTTCCACTGAAACCTCCCCACAAAAATTGCCTTATATTTATTCTGTATGTATGTTATATATGTTTATATATACTTATACTGTCTCCACTGATAGAAGGTAAACTCCCTGAGGACAGGGACTCACTTTTGTCTTTGTTATTTTCAATGTTGAGTTCAGTGCCTGGCATATCGGTGCTTTAAAAATGCTTGTTGCTTGATTGATATTAAGAGTGGAGTCACTAACAAGCTTCTGTATTAAATTTCAAAGTTTCAAAGGTTCTGGAATCATAGACTCATGGAATATCTGGGCTGGAAAGATCTTCCTAGACCATCTTATCTGGCCTCTCCGTTTGACAGAGGAGCTATTGCTCAAGAGAGAAATAATTCCAGACACTAATTGTAAGAAGTTGCAGTTCATTCTTGGGCTTGAACAAGTGGTTCTCACCTCTATTCATCACTTAGATTGGATGGAATCTCGTGAATTCTCTCATGCTCAGCCACATGGAAGCTCATGCATGTAACTCTGCCATTTCCAACACTTTACTTTTGGGTTCAGTTCAGTCTTTACATCCTGGACTAAATGATCGCTGCCAAGAGAATGCATACAACAGGAAGTGGGAAGGACTGGGCCTGGGGCCAACACATGTAGGGGTCTGTCTAAGAAGAGATGCTAAGTGCAGACCTACCATCTGTGGTTTGAGTTTAGGCCTTAATGTGAAAACCAAGAAGTGAACCCACGTAAGTGATTGGTGGAGCAGCATCAAAAATGGGTTACTCTCTCTGAAGAACATTTTTATGGCTGCAACTTCTGCTTCCCCACCATTTCATCCCAGGTTTTGCAGCTGTTTATAAAATCATAGAGCATTGGAAGTGTTCCCCAAAGGGGATAACCTCATCACAATAGAAAGTCCTAAAGATTATCTGTAACGTAACAGTTCACTCAGGAAAATAAACCTTGATGCTCCATCTCTGTGGACCTCACTGTTGCACGAGCTGAGAAAGAACAGTATCCAGACAGTCAGGCATTGAATTGGATAGCTTACTGGACTTGTAGTCAAGAAGATGCAGATTTAAATCCAAACTCTGATATTTACTAGCTGTGGGATGATGAAAAATGGGAATTATAACAATATCTGGGGGCCAGCTGGGTGGCTCAGTAGATTGAGAGCCAGGCCTGGAAACAGGATGTCCTGGATTCAAATCTGGCCTCAGATCCTTCCTAGCTATGTGACCCTGAGTAAGTCACTTAACCCCCATTGTCTAGTCCTTACCACTCTTTAGCCTTGGAACAAACACACAATATTGCTTCTAAGACAAAAGGTAAGGATTTTTAAGAAAATTTAAGGGTCTTTATGATAAAAGGGGAAAAGTAGTGAATCTGGTGTCAGAGCCTGGAGGATCAAATCCTACCTGTCAGTCCCCCTCTTTAGGCAATTCTCAGGTTCTTCATCTGTAAAATGAGGGGGTTAGACAAGATCGTCTCTAAGGTTCCTTTTAATCCTTAATCCATGATCCTAAGTCCCTATCCCCAAATTTATTTTGAGGATGCTTCCCCTAACTCACAAGTCACTAGCTCTTATTTCAACTGGTCTTGGCATTTATTGAGCTAGGCACAGGGCAGAGTTCCAATTGGGCACATTTCATCCTGGCAGTGTCCTGTCATCATCATTCCATCTCACCCTTCCTGACCACAATTGAAGAAAATGAAAATGATCTCTTGTATTGAAAAAATTTGGGTGCTTTGCCCCATACAGCAGAAATGAGAAGATGACCAAAGCCAAGGAAGAAAAAAGGGAGCTAGGGTCAGCTGCCAGAAACATAAGAGTTTGGCCACTCTTCTTCTGAGATATTATTAGGATAAAGGGGAAAGTTTTTGTTCACTTTAGCCCCACATGCATTAATGAAGCATCTATTCTAGACCGAGCTCTGTCGGGAAAAATCCAAAAGCCCTCCAAGCCCAGGGCTTCCCCTTTAGAAGTTTACAGTATTTGAACTACTAGAACCAGTCTTCCTCCAAAGGAAGTCAACTATAGGCAACAGGAAGATGCCAAGATGACAAGCTGAGTGATGGAGTTGAAAGTGGTCATTCAGCTTATGTGAGGTTCTTTCTAGGATGGGAAAGGCAAAGCTAGGAATCAATACTTAGCTATGAAGAAGGATTAGTTGGAAACCTTGGGTGAAGAATCTTCTCTTGACCCTAGACTAGCATGTCCCTAAGAAATATCCAAGTGACCTTGCCTTTCACCCCAGAACTCTCACTTTTCTTGATTTTCTAAAACAGAGGTATTAAAGCTAATAGGCCCTTTCATGCAAGCAAAACTCCTGAGTAGGGCTATAACCAGCTTAAAATGTAACTGGGTAATGTTTAACAAAATAAATAAAAATACAGCACAATGCAGAAAATGTTAGTTTGTGGTTTCTATGTCACTCTGCAGCCAGCAGAGATCCATTTTTATTTCAGTTTGACACCACTGTTCCAAACTATCCCTGACCACTGACTACTTAAGTCTCCAAGGTTCCTGACCTTCTGCATCCCATAAATCTCCTCAGTGACACCTGTGCCTGATGCTTAATCATATTTTCCCCCTGTTCAGACATAGCCTCTGTAACTTTATGGTTGATTTGGTATCTTAATCCCCTTTTCCTTCTACCCTGTCTGCACAAACATTATACTGCTTGATTACCTTTTCTAGGGTTTATTTACAAGGAAATTTGAGAAGTAATACTTATACCAATGGCAAAGCTCTTAGAACTAAAGGTAAAAGAAATCTGATAGGTAAGATGGCATAATGATTAGAGGACTGTCTTTGCAGTCAAAAGGGCTTGGATTCAAGTTTAGCCACTGGAACATACTAGCTATGTGACTCTAAACAAGCCGCTAAACCAGATAGCTCTCCAGGGTGACTGGAGAACAATGGAGATCTGCAAAGGTCCTCAAGGAACTATCCTCAAAAAGGAGTTCCTTACCTACATCTGAGAAATCAGAAATTCAGACACTCCAAAAGAAGACGTGTACTCATTCCTAGACTAGCATTTAAGATTTCTAACCTAAACTTAAACTAAACTGTGGGATTTAGAATTGAGAAGGACCTCAGATTTCAGATAGCCCAAGGGTTCCTCATTGGACTCCAGGGTCCTTGATGATCTTCAGATAGATTGGGGGGAATCAATGAAGTTGAATAGGAAAAAAAATTATATCATTATTTTCACTAACCTCTTCACTGAAATTTCACATTCCCTTCAATTAAAAAAATTTTTTAAATATTCTGTAAAGGGGTCCATAGATCTAACCAGACTGCCAAAGTCATCCATGACATAAAAAAATATTTAAAAGCCTTGATCTAGTCTTGCATCTTCCTTTTGAGCCCTTCTCACACGTGCATCATCAGTACCTACCCCAGGTCTGAAGCAATCAGTGGTTCAGTACCAATCAAAAGCGGAATTTGTAAGCTCCCACTTTTTTTTTTGCTTTTATTTCAGCATCATAGTTATTTTGGGGATATATATCTCTCCTTCAACTTCCCAGACCCCCATCAAGACTTTCCTTATAACAAAAAAAAACAGTTAAGCAAAATCAACTGACACATCAACCATGTCTGATGTCTAGACATGGGAACATTCTGTAGCTCCAAAACCAAAGTCACCCATCTTAGTAACAAGAAGGATAGAAATCTATTTTCTCTTCTTTTCTCCAAAACCAAGAAGGGTCACTATAATTATGCAACATTCAGTTTCATTTCATCATCCCTTTCATTTATATTATTGTAACCATTGCACCTATTATTTTTCTGGCTCTATTTATTTTTGTCTATATTCATTCAAACCTTCCCACATTTTTCCAGAATTATTCGCATTTGTTTAATCTTCACAGTATCATATTCTAACGCATTTATATAGCCATTTCCCAAAGAATGAGAACCTACTTACTTTAGGTTTTTTGCTACTATGAATATTTTTATATTTATGAGACTTTTCTGACTTTTCTTTTTGTCTTAGCCTTCTTTGGGACCAAAGCCAAACAGGAAGGATATATTAGTTCAAAGCAAAAGACTTTTATTCAAACAGCATAGTAAATTAAGTGACAAGGGGAAAAAATGTCCCCATAATCACATTTTCTAGTGTGTTATGTGAAGATGGAATTGACTCTCCCCTTGCCTACTTTTAAATTTAATCAGCCAAAAGTGTAGACACCCCTACTTAATACTAAGTAGGAGAGATCAGCAAGTCAATTACTAAAGTGGGTGACAACTGCAGAAGTGACTGACCACCCCCCTGGGCAGTGCTAAGCAAATTTAAAGACTGCAATTGGTCCTGTAAAGTGGAGGAAGGGACAGGAAGTAACATTAAAAAAAGGACTATAGAAGATGATAAACTTCCTGTGGAAGAGGTTTTTGTCCTGGATTTTGGGGTTGGAGGATCTTGGACTAGGATTGTGGCTTGGAGCTGTGAATTGGACCTGGGACTCTGGCTCTTGGACTGCTTCCGGTAAGACCTGGATCTTCTCCCTTTGGAGCTTTGCTTGGGTGAGTGAGAAACTGACTCTCCTTTCCTGGCTTCTGGAGAGATTAGCTTCAGAGAAGCCTCCCCTTCTTGGAGGAGGCCACATGGGTTGAACCCTTGCTTAATTCACCACTGAGTCCTCTGGCTGAGGGGTTTACGAGCCCTTCATGGGTTGAGCTGGGGACCAGAGCAATATTTAGGGTGATCAGCTAGACTACTTACTCTACCCTCTTTCACATTTCTCTACTTTCACTCTTTCCACTTCTTTGTAAATAAAGTTACTGAAAGTCAATTTGACTTGAGTTATAATATTTTTAAATCAGTAGCCACAGTACTATCTTTAAATTCTCATATATTTAGTCCATCTTTTACATTTTAATTCCTTACAGTTATCACCACCAATAGGGAGAGGGTCCATACACAAATGAACATGTATGGAATATTTATGTAGGTAACATGTACAGCCAGAGCAAACAAGAGTTCCTATTATGTGACTTTTAGTCAAAGTTTCCAGCCCTGGTTAGCACTCTAACTATGGAATAGAGAAATGTCTTTTAATTCTTATCAGTCTTTATCCCCTCAAACCAGTATGATGACTTTATCCAACAAAAAAGAAGCTCTTTGGGGTTGGACTGATGAGACTTTCCTCAGCTCCCATAATACTCCTGATAAAAGCCTGCAAATTACCCTGAGAACAAAAACAAAAAAGGACTAATTGAAACCTTCTGAGCTATTATATCCATTATTCTAAATGCCTGACTTTGTTATACATACCAGCCAGTTGACAAATCTCTCACCACATTACAGATGGAGAAACTAAGGCCCAGAATGACAAAGTGATTTTCTCAAGTTTCCATGGATAATAAATAGAAGAGCTAAGATTCAAGGCTAGGCCATTGAATTTCAAATCAAGTACTCTTTCCACTACATCATACCATCTTCTGCTGAAGTTCCCTAGACATAGCACAGTCTATCCATCATCTAAGCCAGAATATCAACCCCTTCTTGGGCCTTCCAGTGAAGAAAAGTAGCTTTTCTTCCAGAACATTACTAAGCCAAATTTAGGATTAATTCACTTGGGTACACTTGATTAAAACTTTATTCATTTTATAGATTGGATCCCATTTTCATATAATCAGGAAGTCTCCTGTTGGCATGACCTTACTTCATATTGTTCTACCCACATTCCTATATAATCCCATGACTCACTAACTTTCCTCTTTTTTTCCTTTCTCAAAGGAAATAAAAAACATGCAAAATAGACAAATTTCCAACACCTGAAAAAAAAACAGAATAATGCAGTATAGATTGCCTCCAAATTCCCAAGAGAAAAAAAAAGCCCTTTCTGTATGCTATGTAGTAGAGCAGTAACTCTCAATGTGTGGTCCTGTGACATCTAGGGAGATCACAAGTTCAAGACCATTTTCATAATAATATAAAAATGTTTTCTTTTCAAATACAGTAAGGATCAATAGCTACACTGCACAGAAAATTGAGGGAAGGGTCCTCAATAATGTTTTTTAACTCTTACCTTCTACCTTAGAATCAATACTATGCATTGGTTCCAAGGCAGAAGAGTGGTAAGAGTTAAACAATGGGGATTAAGTGATTTACCCAGGGCTCTCAATCCACTGAGCTACCCAGCTGCCCATAGTCCTCAATAATTTTTGAGAGTGCAAAGAGAACCCCAAAATTTGAGAACCATTGTTGTAGGGGATCTGGTCAATGCTAATTTGGAAGGATTAGAAGAAATAGTGGAGGGGGGAAAGAAATCAACAATAAATACAACTGGCCTGGAAAACTGCCTGGAAGGAGACCACACCTTTCCTCTACATTGGGTTCCAAGGGTTTCTCATGGTCATCTTTTGATCCATTCAGAAGAGAGAGAGATTGAGTGGCAAGAAAAGAGCTCACCCCAAAAGGTAGATTTACCATGACTCCCTCTTCTCTATCGGTTATAGACAATCCCCCAACTGCCCCTTACTTCACATCATGCAGATTCATAAATCCAAAGAGTGGGCAGGGCAGTATTTTTCTTCCTACTTGAATATTTATTTAGTATCTGGCAACATATTTCCCCTGGAGACTTGTTTCTAATCTCCTTTATGATTGCATACTTACTATTAATTGAACCTCGCAGGGCAATTCTAGAAGGTAGATTACCTAACCATGAGAACCACCCTTCCCCCAACATTCCTCAATAAAAAACCAACTGCAGCCTCTGGGAAAGTGCCAAGATTGGGAGGCAGAATTCAACAGAGTGCTCTACTTGGAGTCAGTAAACCCAGGATTGAGTTCTGGCCATGTCACTTAACTGAGTGATCCTGAGTAAGTAATTGAATGTCTATCACAAAAGCACTTTATAAACCTCAAAGCCTACATAAATGTATATAAACATGGATTACTAGCATCATCACATGGTAGGACCTGTAAAACATCATTCCAAACTAAAATAACCAGGGGGCAAATTTCAGAGACGCTTTGATCCTAATTGAAATTTATCCAAGACTTTAACACATCTTCTAAATACCTAAAGCAGACAGTATGCCAGGGAGATAGAGATGCTTGAGTAAAAACCATCTGAAATAATTAAAAGGGACTTCTCAGATAAGATTAGAAGGTAATTTACTACACTATACCTGTAACTTACCGCATTATTCATGTTTCCTGGAAGACTCTTTCCCAAGTTTTCATGGGGTTTAGTGTCTAAGAACTAACAAATTTATGCTACCAAATTCTCAACTCCTTCAGTTCAGGAAGGCAATCCTACTCCTCCTTAATTGATTTCATATCTAACTCACCACAGCAGCTACTATTGTTATATTATTCTCTTCTCAAACTTTCCATATTACTCATACTTCATTTTGCTTCACACTTCACTGAAAAAACAGAAGCTACTCAATCAGAGGTCCTGCTGCTGACATCATTTCTCACTAGGTCCTCTTTCCTTACAATCTCTGATGAGATGGAAATCATGATGGCCAAGGTCAACCCTACTGTATATGCTCTTGATGCTAGACCCCATCTTCTCAGTAGATTGTCCCCACTTCCTCTTTAACCTTGAACCTCTCCCTTATTTCTCTGTTGCCTAGGAATAAGCCCAAGTCTCTCCAGTCCTGAAAAAATTCACAAGAGTGTCACCATCAAATATCAGCATCCTATATCTCTTATCCTCTTTTCATCTCTAAAAGCCGCCTATGATCATATCTCCACTTCCTTTCTTTTCATCTCACTCTCCTCTGTAATCTGGCTTTCCACCTCTTCATTCCACTGAAACTGCTGTCTCCAAAGTTCCTAGTAACCTAATTGCTACATTTAATGGCCTCTTCTCAATTCTTATCCTTGCTGACCTCTCTGCAACATTTGACGTCCACCACCTTCTAATACTCGATACTCTTTCCCTTTGAGGTTTTTCTGACTCTTTTCTCTTTTTTATTCTTTTCCTATCTTGCTAACTACTCTTCATTATTTTTTGCAATATCTTCATTCATGTCACATGCAATAACTGTAGATATAACTCAAGGTTCTGTCCTAAGCAGTCTTCTCTTTCTACCACCTTCTGCTAAAGTTCCTCAGACATAACATGGTCCATCCAGAATCTAAGCTAGAACATCACATCCTTCTTGGCCCTTCAAGTGAAGAAAAACAGCTTTCCTTCTAGGAACATTACTAAGTTGAACTTAGTATTAGTTTACTTGGGTACACTTGATCGAAGCTTAATCTGTTTTATAGATTTGATACCATGTTCATACTATCAAGAAGACTCCTGTTGGCCTGACTCTAATTCATATTGTTCTATACACATTCCTATATAATCCCAACTTTCCTCTTTGCCTCCTCTCTCAAAGGAAACCAAAAACATGAAAAGTAGACACATTTCAAATTCCTGAAAAAAACCAACAGAATAATTTAATATAGATTATCTTGGTGATTACTTTCTTGGTGATCTCATCAACTCCCATTATCTCTTCTTCTTTTTTAACCCTTACCTTCCATCTTAGAATCAATACTGTGTATTACTTCTAAGGTAGAAATATGATGAGATTAAGTGACTTATCCAGGGTCACACAGCTAGGGTATGTCTAAGACCAGTTTTGAACCCAGCACATCCCATCTCTGAGTCTGACTCTCAATCCACTCAGCCACCTAGCTGTCCCTCCATTATATGTTCTGTAGAAGTGATCCCCAGATCTATTTATCCAGTTCTAGAATCTCTCTTGAGATATTGCTATTGGATATTTCAAACTGGATATCCCTAGGCAACTCGATTCAAAAATACAATTCATTGTCTTTTCTCCTAAACCTTTCCAACTTCTGAACTTCCATATTCCTGATGAAGGCATTACCATCCTTCCAGTCATAGTTTGCTTCCTTAGTGTCATCCTCAATCTCTCTTTCTTGCTCACCCCACATATTTCAATTGCCGAATCTTGTCATTTCTTTCTCTACATCTTTGGAACACATCCTCTTCTCTCCACTGGCACAGCAACCACCCTAGTTCAGACCCCCATCACTTCTCTCCTAGACCATTACTACTTAGTCTTTCTGCCTCAAGGCTCTCCCCACTCCAATCCATCTTATATTCACCTACTAAAGTGATTTTCCTAAATCATAGGGCTGAAAAAGTCACCACTCTACTTCTTAAACTCTAGTGGCTCCCTATTACCTCAAAGATCAAATATAGTCTCTTGTTTGGCATTTTAAGTTCTTTACAACTTGGCTCCTTCCTCCATCTCCAATATTCTTATATTCCTCTCCCATCCATCCACTCTACAACTCAGCTTCATGAGCATACTTGTTTTCCTCAGACAAGGCACCCCATTTCCTTTCTCCATTTTTTGCTTCAGCTGATCCTCATGCCCACATACTCTCCTGTTCATCTTCAAACTCTTGGAATTCTTGGCTGCTCAAGTGTCTCTTCCTTGAAGAGGCTTTTCCTGATCCCCCCAGTTGCTGATGGCATTGTCACTAAGGTTACTCCTATCTATTCTGTGTTTCTCTTGTGTGTTCTGATTTATAGATGTTGGCCCTCCCATTACAACATAAGCCCCTTAAGGAGAGGGACTATTTTTCCTTTTTCTTTGAATCCCCAGAATTTATTACAGCAATGGCCATGTAGGAAATATTTAATAAATGCGTATTGATTGAATGATTGACTCACTGAGAGAATAGCCATGTCAAAAGTCACAGGTGAGAGATGCTTTCACCAATTTAACCAATACCTTTTAAGGGACTCTAACAGAACGAGAACCAAAAGAAAAAATATATGTAGCAAGGCTTGCTTAGGCTCATCCAACATGAAGGCACTCTGCCTACCATAAAGGTGGGGGTAGCCTCCTTTGATTGGCTGTCTGAAGGCAGAGCAGGCTTTGTTTTTTAAATTGATCAAACTGAGGCAGTCTCTCTCTTTCTCACTTTTCCTTCCCTCTCTTTTTCCTACTCAGTGTTGAGAGTGAAGATGAGAGCTCACTCTCAGTAATGGGTACTACGGATGGAGCTAGTAAGAGGGGAAGGATGTCCTTTCCTTAGTCTTTCTTTTATCCAGGCAGGTCTCGGGTCTCTGTTCTGTCTTGCTTGCCCTTCTCAGTTGCAAGAATGGTGGCAATAGACTCCACTGGACCCAGGACTTCAAGCAATGGAGATCTTAGAGCCAGGATCCTAAGTGAAAACTGAACTCCAGCCCTGGCTTCTCCGGGCTTCCCTGCTGGCTTAGCCTCAAGCCCAAGAAGGGATTTTGGAACTTCAAGGAAGATGAATAGATTGATGAAGAGGGAAGGGAACAACCATTTAATAATTGCCTACTATGTTTCAAACATTATTCAAACACTTTACAAATATTATCTCATTTGATCCTAATAGCAACCTTATTAGTTAAGCTCTATTATGATTTCCATTTTTCAGCTGAGGAAACTGGGGCAGATAGCAGTTAAGTGACATGTCTAGGATTATAGCTATTAAGTGTCCAAAATCACATCTGAACTCAGGGTTTCCTGATTCCAGGCTCAATGCTCCCTCTACTGTGACACTTAGCTCCTTCTAATGGGTCACTTCACTGTCAAAAGTTTCATTGTCAAAAAGAAAACTACTTATGAGGAAGGAGCAGGGATACATTCTAGGGTAGTGATGGGCAAACTTTTTAAAGAGGGAACCAAAGGAAAGGAAATGTTCATCTGTCAGTCCGTTTCTAAGGCAACTCTTTCGAAGTTTCACTGTATCATATCCTACTCATTGTATTTGTCAGATTAGGAATAATGTCCCATGTCCAGATAGAACATTTCAGGGGGATGCAACTGGCCCACGGGGCCACAGTTTGCCCATCACTGTTCTAGGGCACTAGAAAAAAAGACTTATAGATCTTAACGTTCAGTGATAGAGAAAAATTATTCTGCCTCTTTCCTGGCTCTCTGCTCTCTTCCCTTCCTCCAGCTAATTCTTTCTTTCCTCCATATTTTCCCCTCCTCTTACCATTTCTCTTTTTTCCTCCTTTCTTCTCTCTCCCTTCTTTTCTTCCACTCTCTCCTCATCTCCCTCATCCTTTTCTCTCTTCCATCCTTACCGTGTCATCCTCCCCCAACCTTCTGGCCTCTCCTTTTTATCTATCAACATGAGGTAGCCATTCTCTACTCTCCTTTTCAGGAGTTTCTGCCCCTCAAAGACCATTTCTCCACACGCTCACTCCTTGCTCTTTCCTCTGTGCCCTGGGCCATCTGCTTGGCAGGATCAGGGGCGATGTTCTGGATCAACCATATGCTAGAGAGAAGGAAATGTACAGCACCCCACTGAAGGACTTGTACCAAATGTCCAGCTCTATATCTGTGATCCCATGATCCAAATCTGTAAAATGAGGACAATATACTTGGCTTCCCTCCCAGAGAATTTGTTAATAGACTCCCAGGAGGGTAGCACTGGAATTCCCTAGTCTAGAAGCTGTCTTAACAGCACAAAGACTCTCAAACTCTTAAACGTGGTCCTTTAAATAAAATGGCTTTTCTTCTGTTCCATTAATTAAATAGTGTTTCATTTCAGGGGAAGGAAACTCCTAGGCATATGACCAAAGCTTCAATTAGCCTAAATCAGCATGATATGGCTCTCCTTTGCCACTCTCTGAATCATAAGAGGTGTTGTGCCTTGTACTCAAGTGCATATCAGTGAAAAAGAGCCAAATTCAAGGAGCCTTTGTAAAGCTGACCCAGTTAAGTGTCCTGGGACACAGCAGAGAAAGCCTCATTGGTTATGCTGGCCTTTGTAAATATAGCCTGTAACTTTCTCAAATTCCTCAGTTCCCAGAAAAATCTTTCTTTTCAACTGACCCATAGCATCATTTCCCTACAGTTGGAAGGACTCAGAGGTGGTCTAGTCCAACTTCCCCATTTTACAGATGAGGAAAATGAAGCCCAGGGAGGTAAATGATTTGACTACCCATTTATCTTGTTAGAAGTAAAATTTGGACATAGGTCTTTTTAATTTTATTTTGAGGCAAATGGGGTTAAGTAACTAGCCCAGGGTCACATAGCTAAGAAATGTCTGAGGTCAAATTTGAACCCAAGTCCTCTAGACTCTAAGCCTGGTGCTCTATACACTGAGCTACCTATCTGGCCCTGGACACAGGTCTTCACACTGATTCCATGGAGGTGAAAAACTACCAATTTACAGGCAACGATGATAACAACAGCTCATTTCACTTTGCATCAGTTCATACAGATCTTTTTATGTCTCTTTAAAACGTTTTCTTCACTTTTTTTCAACTAGATCATATCTTGTTCCATTCATGTACCATAATATGTTCAGCCATTCCTAAATGATGGGCACCCCCATAGCATCCAGTGCTTGGCCACTGCAAAAAAAATTTTGTTAAAAATATTTCTGAACATCTAGGACCTTTACCTCTTTCTTCTATCTCCTTGGCATATAGATATGGACTGAAGCTAAGTCTAAAATTATCTCTGAGTGTTTTGGCGCTGCTGGACTAGTTCAGAACTTTGGGCATTGAATGAATCAATGATTCAAGCCTTCCCTTGTTCTATACTTCCCACTCTGGTCACTTGCTTGTGACCAGGTAGAATTTGTGATCTAAATGATCAATGGCTATTTATTAAATACTTTTTTATGTGCCAGGAACTATGCCAAACTCTAGGAAGAGAAATATAGTAAGGCCATCTCCCCAAACACACAAACACACACACACACACACACACACACACACACACACACACACACACACACAAAAGATAGTATCTCCTGGGCACTTTGTCACAACGGAGATTACAGGAAAACTCACCAGTGGGAGGAGAAAGCTGTAAGGGTAGAGGGTTCTTCCAGAGTGAGAAGGCAGATGAGGCAGATAGGGAAGAAGTCCAGGGAGTCAGGAGCAGAGCTGAGATAGGAGAGGAGTAGACATGGCTGGCCTGGGCCTTTCCTCAACATGGAGGTTCCAAGGAAGAACTGCACCAATGGGGAGGAGGGGGCTCCAAGGGTAGAAGTTCCTTCCAGGATGAGAAGGCAGTTGAGGAGTGGTGAATTCCAAAGAGTCAAAAGCAGTCATTAAAAAACAACAACAACAAAAAATGGATGGCTTGAGAGTGAAGTTCTTCAACTCAGATAGTCTATAATTTTGTTTCATACCAGATATCAGCCTTGGGAGTGATGGGTTTCCCTCCATCAAAGGTCCATTATTTCAGGAGCTCTGTGCAACAGCCATATATTTTTAAGTGTCTTCTTCTTCTACATTGACCCTGTCTTCCTGAGGATGAAGAAGTTTATTAGTAGCCATGTGCCAGAGTCACAAAGCACCTAGTTTCCATCATTGTTCAACAAAATATTTCTAAGAGGCAGCTAGGTAGTACAGTAGCCTAGAATCAGGCAGCTAGGTAGTACAGTAGCCTAGAATCAGGAAGACTTAGGTTCAAGTCTGGTCTCTGACACTTCCTAATGTGTCCCTGGGCAAATCACTTAACCCCATTTGCCTAGCCCTTATCCTTCTGTGATAGAGTTGTTACTAAGAGAGAAAATAAGGGTTTAAAAAAAATAAAATATTTCTACCTTTAGAGCCCATCGTTCTATTTAATTCGTTCTGAAGCAACCTAGAAATCGCTTCCCAGGTGTCACAGAATATCTGTAGCACTCCCAGATCAGTAAAACTTGCTAATGGCTACTCATTTGTTTGATTTTCTACCTTTCCACCTCCACAATATTGCGTTAAGAGGAGTATTGAACCAACAGTCCAGTCCATGCAAAGCACAATATTCTTATGCTTAGGTAGTTCTTTCATAATTGTGATTTCTCTCTGTGGATGTCCAAGTTAGGCATGTTTTTAAAGATGTTGCTGCTGCTGTTCTTGTTGTTCGGTCATTTTTAATCACATCAAACTTTTCATGACTCCTTTTGGACTTTCTTGGACTCCTTTTGGGTTTTCTTGGCAGAGACTTGAGTGGTTTGCCATTTCCTTCTCCAACTCACTTTACAGATGAGGAACAGAGGCAACCAGAGTTAAGTGACTTATCCAAGATTACCCAGGTAATGTCTGATGTTGGATTTGAACTCAGGAAGGAGTCTTTCTGACTCCAGGTACCCTAGATGACCTACTGTAATTTCTTCTTTGATTGCCTGACCACTACTCAATCTGATGATTTTTACTGGACTGTTTCCTCCTCGTGTGCTGTATTAGCTTGGACTCTGTGGTGGTATTTTATAGCTCATAAAGCTCGTTAATCCCCAAAATGCTTATACTACCTTATACTATACTTCATACTTTATAGTAGCATTTTATAGATGAGGAGACTGAGCAAGGATTAGATCAGTTCATAGATTTAGAGCTGGAAAGCAATAACGCCCATTCTTTCATATAGCTTATACTGTAACTGGGCAGTGAAAACTATCATCTAAGAAATGGGGTCCAGTATATAGAGTATGTAGATGCCTGATGAAAGGAATATGTTGTTGTTCAGACTCGTCTGACTCTTTGTTACTCCATTTGGAGTTTTTTCTTTTTTTTACCAATTATATGTGATATTGAATTTTCATTTTTGGTTTTCTAAGCTATACTCCTTTCATGGAGATTCAAGAATTGCCTGAGCTATCATTATAAAACAAATAATCATAATCACACTCCTTTAGGACTTTTAGGTGGCAAAGTGGCACAGTGGATAGTGTCAGGTCTGGCATCAGGAAGCCTCATCTTTGTGAATTCAAATGTGGCCCTCAGATACTTATTAGCTGTGTAACCCTAGACAAGTAATTTAACACAGTGTGCCTCAGTTTCCTCCTCTGTAAAAATGAGTTAGAGAAGGAAATGGCAAACTGCTCTAATATCTTTGCTAAGAAAAACTCAAATGGGGTCACAGAGAATCCCACATGACTCAACAACAACAAATAGCTCTTTAAAGTTTACAAAAAACTTTGCTCATCAATTGTGGACAACAATATGAATACCTTGTGATGGTGGGTAGGTCAAATATCATCTCCATTTTTCAGAGGAGGGTATTGAGGTTCAGAGTGATTAAGAGATTTATCCCTGGTCACATAGCTAATATCAGAACCAGGATTTAAAATACACGTTTCATGAGACCATGAAGGAAGCTAAGGAAGGAAGGAGGAAGGGAGGAAATGAAGGAGGGAGAGAGGAAGGAAGAGAGGGAAGGAGGGAGGGAGGAAGGAGGAACAGGGACAGGGGGAGGAAGAAAGGAAAGAGGAAACGGTCTCAAACCTACCATGATGCCCTACTCTTAGGTAGATGTTTATTAAATGTTTGTTTAATAAATTTGGGTCTTGAACTGTTACAGTTCTATAATTAAGGAAAAGTATAGGGTAATTTGGCTTTTATGTTTCCTGCTAAAGAGGCTCTCTGGTTTGTCTGTTCCTGGGAAAACTAGCCTGCCTAGAAGGCCCTCATTTTCTTAGAGGGGCAAACTTCCTAGGAGTCCCAAGGGGTGGCAGTTTCCATGGCTGGATGGCGCCTTCAGTGTCTGACCCTCTAGCCCCTCTCTTAAGCAGAGGAAAAATCTTAAGACTCCTTACCTGATCATCTAGAACTTCAGAGATGGCCTAGTACCCAATAATCCAGGTATATCTAATTCTACTGAGTTTTTAAGAACATCGAGTGGATAGAATGCCAGGCCTGGCATTGGGAGGACCTGAACTCAATTCTGGTCTCAGAAACTTCTCAGCTTTGTGAATGTTCTTCTACCTTAGAATTGATATCATTTCTAAGATAAAAGGTAAGAGTTTAATATGTTTTTTTAAACATTTATTAATATTCATTTTTAACATGGTTACATGCTTCATGCCCCTACTTTCCCCTTCACCCCCCGCTCTCCCCTCACCCATGGCTAATATGTTTTTTTAACCCTTTTCTTTTGTCTTAGAATCAATACTAAGTATCGGTTCCAAGGTAAGGAGAGTGATAAGGGGGTGACTTGCCCCAGAAATGTCTGAGGTCAAATTTGAACCCAGGACCTCTGGTCTGGCCTCCCAATTCACTGAGCCACCTAGCTGCTTCAGAAAATAAGAATTTTTTTTTAAAGAAACTAGTCTTCCTGTGAGAGTTAATGAGTCTTGTGTCATAGGAAAGCTCTAGATGTATACAGGGTGTTCCTAGCCTATTTGGGCCTTTGCCTCTTCTCCTGGCCTACCAACAAGAAGTTTTCACTGGATTGTATACTCTTGTCTTCTTAGACACACCTCCCAAAGTTTCCTCTAAAACAAAGGGCAAAATAATAATAATAATAATAATAATAATAATAATAATAATAAATAAACAAACCAATTAATTAATTAGTTAATTGAGTGGTTGATGGGTGATTGGATGGATAAATAAATAAATAAATAAATAAATAAAGCAAAGAGCAAAAGAACCCTGTGATAACAAGATGGGGCATAGCGTAGCTCCCACTGGCTTGTAGGACACCATATTCATGTTCTGTTGGAGTTAGAATGGAAGCAACCTGGGATGAAATCCTCTGACAATTATTAGCTATTATGAATGGTGCGACCATGGGGAAGCGTGTGGACTCCTTGAACCTCAGGTAATTCTCCCTTTTTAGAATTGGGGGGTGGGGGTAGGGTTGTGATCTTCCCCAGGGGTGGGACCTCTGACATGGGGAGTTACCACACACCAATAAAACCAAAGACCTTTCATTTACTTGACATAATCTCCTCCAGGCTGGATTATATCCTTGGAAACCTAACAGCCACCTTCAACAAATATCTTAGGTAACTCTCCATACCACAGAGACTGTGTGTAACACTATCTCTGATTAGCCTGTAATTGCTACCATTTACAGAGCACTTTAGGGTTTGCCAAGTGCTTTACAAATATTATCCCATTTGATCCTCACAACAACCCTGGGAAGGAGGTGCTATAAGGAGGTGCTATTGTTGTCTCCATTTTATAATCGAGGAAACTGAGGTAGAGAGGATTAAGAGACTTGCCCGGGATCACCTCATTGGTAAGTGTCTGATGGTGGATTTGAACTCAAGTTTTCCCGAGTTGCTTTTTCCCCACTGTACCACACCAGGTTTAAAAATAACAATAATGAAAGTAGCAGCTCACTTTGATCATAATTTTAGAGCCATAGAGATCCTAAGAGGTCATCAAGTCCAACCTCTTCATTATTTACAGGTGAGAAAACAGAAGCTCAGAGAGATTAAGAAATTTACTCAAAACTCCAAATGGGGTCACCAAGAGTTGGACACAACTGAAAACAACTGAGTAATAAACAATAAAAAGGCCTCTGACCCCAGCTTCTTGCCATTCCACCACAATGCTTCTCTGAAATACTCCATCAATGTCTTGTTATGCTACGGAGGTGATGCTGGACTCTTGAAGGTCGTGGCAGCAGAGGACAAGCTCTAGCAGGCTTCAAGCACAATCTGCCAAAGAAAACCTTTTGCCTGCCACATCCATCGCCAGGCAGTGGATTACCGAGAGATGCATTTTCAGCCAAGGAGACCTTGATTCGATGTTGGTGGTGGGAGTACCCATCCCAGTGAAATCTCTGAAACACTGAAGTAATCATTACTTGCTCTTATGTCACCATTTATAGATTGCGACTTTCCTTGCAGCGACCCAATGCAGGTCATGTAAGTATTATTACCACCATTTTTACAGATGAAGAAACTGAGTATCAATAAGTCCTCTCTGGCTCTGCCCCTTATTACCAGTGGGATACTGGGCAAATCACTTTTTCTTTCTGGATTGTAGAGGTTTATTATTATTATTATTATTATTACTATTTTTATTGGTATTAGTAAAAGTAATAATCCAGTCCAATCCAATAAACATTTATTCACTATATCAGTGCCAGGCACTGTGCTAAGTGCTAGGAATATCACAGTGAAAAAAACAGTCTCTGCCGCAAGGAATTTATAATCTAATGACAAGAGACAACATAAAGAAGGCAGGAAAGGTGGAGAGATGCCATGAATAATTAATAACATGTATAAAATTACTTAGTAATTTAATTAGTAATATAATATACATTGTATACTATGTAACTAATATTACATTAGTTACATAGTATACATTGATATATATAACGTGATAGTATACATGGTATACAGTATTTAATTATATATTTTATAATATGTGATTTATATTATAAAATTATATATTCTAGACTATGCTTATGTAATGTTATATATAATATGGTATATATTTTTCTTTTAATATAGTAGTCATTTGGCATTACTAATGAGTAAAATAGCATTAGCAATAGTAACACTAAATATGACAATTGCTACTACTATTGCTACTAAGAACAATGAGTAGCTAATATTTATGCAAAGCTTTATTGTTACATTAGCTGACCTCAAAGGATCCTCTTGACTAAAGTCACAAAATGAATGTGTCAGTCTGGGGTTTGAACCCAGGTCTTCTTACTTAAAATCAAATACTCATTATAGGATTTCATTATACTTTCATAATGGGGGTCTAGTGTACAAATGTACAAATGCTGTCAACTTACTCTGAGTCCCTCTCCACCTGGAGGATGCTGGGGAGATGGCTTTTAGGGGAATTCTGATCACACAGAAAGTTAGTGTGTCTCAGAGAGTCTATGGAGGAAGCATAGCTATTCTGTAATGGGTTCAAATTGGTTAACCATGTAAGTGAGAGGAGCCTCTTTCTATTGGCTGACTCCCCAGAATGGTCAGTGCCTGGGTCAGCTTCAATCATCTCTGTACTTCATTCCAGTGTGAGGGAGCTCAGGGAGTCAGAATTCAGATCAGATTTTGCAAATGACTGCATCAAAGCCTCATGGAACAAGGGGTGACCTTCCAAAGTGACCTTCAGGACCCCAGGGCTGAGAAAGGACTCAACTGGCAGTCAGACTTTATCTAGTCATGAACTTGGAGGGACCAGTGCTACAAGGGAACTGAGCTACAGTTTGAGCCTACCTCTTTGGAGATCAATGTCATAAAAGGGAAAGTGAGGCTTTGAGGAATTGGGGGGAAATGCTTATATTTTTGTTCTGGCTATATCTTTGAAGTGAATATCTCTTTGTAAAAGTTCATTGATTTTATTTAAGTGATTAAATGAAAGGAATGGTGCTAGTTGCTATCCTCTCACAAATGGGAAGAACACAACCGATGGGGGCTCAATCCAGTGGCAGAGCACATACCTTGAAGTTCTAAAGAATGATGGGGAAATGGGAAGTATTTAGTCCGGGAATCTTCATCATTCCACCTCCAGGGATTAGCCTACTTCTTAGCGGGGCTAGAAGTCTTGACAACTACTGCATTACCATTCATTTGACCATGTTGGGCCTACACAGACAACCATGCAATATTTATGCTTTTTAGTTGGCTAACTCAGTTGTTCTCCAGGAAAACCCAAGTAAAAACATATAGGAAAAGGAAGGAGGCTCTTTCCATGGAGACATGAGTTCCTGTACCTTTGGAGAGGAGTCCCAGAGGGCTCCTATATCTCTGTGACCTCAGTCATGGTCTCCTTTAAGTTGTGACATCTCTGAAACCCTATTGGTGAGGATGGACCCCAATAACCCTAGGATAAGGACTTCTGACAGGCAGAAATAGAAATTATATTGCTTAGAATCATAAGATTTTTTAAAAGTCATAGACTCAAAGGATTTTATTATTAAAAAGTTTTCAAAAATCATGAAATCTTAAGGTTGAGAAATTTGAGAAAGAACCTTATATTTCATCTAATCCAAAGCCCACATTTTATTTACTTAGTTAATTTTTGAGACTGAATCTCCCCATATTATCCATGCTATAAATACAGTGGCCATTCATCAATCTGATCCTATATGCTAATCAGGAGGAAGACTTTGGCCTTCTTTTTTCCATCTTGGGCTATTTTACCTCTCTTTAAGCAGATTAACCATTGGCATTTGTTGTTGTTTAGGTGTGTTGAGTTGCATCTGACACTTCATGACCCCATTTGGGGTTTTCTTGGCAAAGATACTAAACTTGTTTGCCATTTCCTTCAACTCATTTTGCAGATGAGGAAACTGAGGCAAACAAGGTTATGTTAAATGACTTGCCCAAAGTCACACAGCTAGTAAGTGTTTTGAAGCTATAGTTAAATTCATAAAGATGAGTCTTCCTGTCTTCGAGACTGATATTCTACACTGTACCACCTACCTGTCCTATTGGTATGTATATCACCATATCGGTGCCAGATTTAGCTTAGCCACCATTAGGCTTTAATTCTACCTCAGTTCAGAAATCCTAAACACAAGGGACTCACCTGCCTCAGTATTTCCTAGTAGCAGAGATTATAGGGGTGCTCCATCAATCTTTGTCACATATTTTAAAAAGGAGGCTGAAGTCCAGAGAAATTAAATGACTTCCCCCAAGATATGAGTAAGTAGTAGAGCTACAAATAGAGCTGAAGTCTTAAGAAAGCATTTTTTCTTGTTGGCATTTCAGACTTGTGATTTAATTGATGTAGGAAACTCCTGGGTTTTACAGTGGATAGAGCACCAGGTCTGGAGACAAGAAGAGTCATCTTCCTGAGTTCAAATCAAAGAAAAATATCCAGGCAAGCAAAGTCACTTGTCCAAGGTCACAAGGTAAAGCATCAGGGATGGGATATGAGACCAGATGCTCTGACAGAAGAGCTAATGAGTACTTTTTCCACAGAATCCTGCCACCTCCAATTGTAGAAATAATAATAATGATAATAGCTCACACTTGTAGAGTGCTTCACATTTTGCAAAGCACTTTATATGCATTCTCTAAGTGCACACTCACAACAATTCATCTTGTTATTGTTTAGTCACGTCCAGCTCTTCATGACCCCATGTGGGGCTTTCTTAGCAAAGATACTGGAGTGATTTGCCATTTCCTTCTCTAGCTCATCTGACAGATGAGGAAACTGAGGCAAACAGGGTTGAGTGTCTTGCCCAGGGTTGGACAGCTAAGAAGAGTGTGGGACCAGATTTGAACTCAGGAAGAGGAGTCTTCCTGACTTCAGACTCAGTGCTCTATCTACTGCTCCACCTAGCCACCTAATAACTTATGAGGCTGGTGCTATTATTTTCCCTTATTTATTGAGGAAACAGACTAGGAAAGTTTATGTGATTTGCCCTGAGAGTCACACAACTCCTAAGTATTTGAGGCATCACCTGAGCCCACACATCCGAGCCCAAGACCAGGATTCATTCAACTCAAAAACTCATCGAACTCTGTCTATAGACTGTGGAAGGGGATGCGGCTGACTCATTTTAAACTATTTCCTCACCAGACTGGCCTTGACTATCCTGTAATAGGATGCCATTTGAACTGCAAATGTGTAGAGAAAATCCTGTGTTCTGCCCTCCTCTCAGTGCCCATGCAGTACCAGTCAGGTCTGGTTACCCTCCTCAAGAAGGCTATGGGGAGAAATGAACACCGTAATAAGAACCTCTTGGAAATGAGTAGCTGAAAGACTCCTTTGTAAAAGTACAGAACATTATCTCACTTGACCTTTCTTTAAAAAAAAAGGAAGAAAGAAAGAAAAGAACTTGGTTTTCTCATCCCCCACAGTGCCTCAACGGTGACTTCTTGGTGCCACATTGATTAGAGTTGAGAGCAGCTAATTCAAATGAATAAACTTTTGTTATTAAATACCTACAACCAGTGAAGCCACTGGGAATACATAGATAGAACACATACCCTGCCCTCTAGGAGCTTACAACCTAATCTGGGGAAAGATATAAATGTCTATGAAACAAGGAAGAGAGAGAGAGAGATGAAAAGGTGATGCAGGAAAAAAACAACATGATGAGGAATTTGAGATGGGAGAGATGATTTTCAGCCAAGGGAGAGAACGGCCCTCAGTTTAAGGAAGGCCTTGGGAGCTTGGCAGGATTTGGAAGGAAAAGTCACATTAGAATTTATCTTGTTCCTTCCTTCCCCCAAGACAAACTTTAGAGATGGGGAAATGACATCCCAAAGCAAGGAAATCACTTACCTTAAGCCACTCAGAGAATAAGAAGCAGAGTCAGTATTCAAACTTAGGTTTTTCAGACTCTAAATCATGTGTTCGTAGAGGCTTCATGGCAGAGGTGGCATCTGAATTGAGCTTTGAGAAGACAGTGAAGGTTTCCATTCCACGTACTGGGTAATATAAAAAAAAGCTTTAGAGCTACCACCAAATCCTTGGCAAAATGGTGAGAAAGCCCTTTAGGTTCCATTACAGAGATGGAGAAGGTTAACATATCG
Organism: Gracilinanus agilis; assembly: GCF_016433145.1. NCBI lineage: Eukaryota > Metazoa > Chordata > Mammalia > Didelphimorphia > Didelphidae > Gracilinanus > Gracilinanus agilis. The sequence continues at coordinate 134,494,368 of NC_058133.1, forward strand.
ATGACTGGATATTCCTAAATTAGAACAATCCCAGGAATTCTGGACTATTTTGGAATCAAGCTTGATTATAGCCATAAAGTCTCTTGAGCAATTAAAAGCACAATTCAAAAGGCAAGAGTCTAAAAAACCCTTGTAGACCTGCCACACTGCCCTATGCACATAGATTAAGCTAAATTGTGCTAAATTGTGCCTTCCTGCCAAATGTGGTCTGAGACAAACAGAGGATCCATACAAAAGTCTTACAAAGGGATGATTCCCCACAGAACTCAAGACTTTGAACCATGGCCAAGCTTGATGATCATTGTGATTACACAGTATTTAGGCTTGTTTTATTTTTTTTAAGACCCATTTTTTAATTTCATTTTTCTTCAAATAATATTCTGGCTTTAGGTCATGCAATGCCATAATAACTGAAGGATTAAAATTGCAGGTTTCCCAAAAGACAATGAAGGATATGATATAACCTTATCAATGAAGGAAAAGAAACTGTATACAACGGTGCCATGAGAGAGACTACAAAAGGACATGAGCCCAATCAGGTAGTACCAGTGGATAGCTCCTGGCTTCAGCTGTTATCCATGAATTGAGAATCCCAGAGGAGGGCCTTTCTTCATGGTGGATGGACCATTTGCAGTGGGTTTATCGATGCACAGATGGGTTGCCATCCGCTCTGATGGGAGAGAATGCCTGCATCATTGAGGTCATAGATCTATGGAAGCATTAAATAGATGTATAATGTTCTAGAGGGTCTTTGTGCAGTTGTCTGTTATTTGAAGCTATTATTGTTATTATATATTATATATATATTATTGTGTTAATATATATCATATATATTAAAACTATCCAAACATTTATGTATGCAAAATATGTGTTTATATTCTAAACATGCTGAGAGGATTCTATACTGTAACGAAAAGAAGGTCAGCTTTGATTTCAGGCAAGTCCTTTCTCTGGTCTCTACTCCCTGGGCACCCTGGGCAAGTTGCATAATGTCTCAGTGTCTCCAGCCAAGTTTTTTAAGGTTTCAAGTTATAGATAATTTGGGTTGGAGGCTATTTCCACACAGAAAGTTTCCAATACTGCGGGAACCATATAATAGGAAGGGGTAGACATAGAATTCCTGTCTCAGGGTGCCTTCCTGGGGTTCCCTGCCTACCCAGGACCTTTTGTGTGATAGGAATATACATACTCTATGAGAGGCACTAAATATACTTCCTATGTGTTTCGTTTGAATGCTGGCACACAATAATTACGTGAGCCTGAACAAATTATCTAACCTCTCTCAGCCACTGTTTTCCTCATCTGTAAAATGGGGCTAATAATGATACCCGCAGCACAGTGTCCTCATGAGGCTCAGATAAGTAGTGTGTGTAAAGGTCCCTGGGACCCTTCCAATGCTACAGAGACATCCATTTTTATTATTAGAAACCGGGACGGGGTCGTAGTTTGAGCCCGGAGCATTCTTGCTCACTTGGTGAAGAAATACGACCTGGGTGGGAATGACTCCTGCAGAAAAGGCTGGGCAGAGCCTGGTGCAGCATCTGATCTATTATTCATTAGCTCTGGATGACAAATGCAGTGTAACTTTCAGCCTGACAGTCCTTTGGGCCTGACAGACAACGTGGCGGGCTCATTCCAACCCCAACAGGGCAGCAATTTATTCAGGCTCAAATTAGCCTCGGGGTATTTTGGACCTGGGACAGCTCTGGGGGAGACCAGTCTGGATTTCTGAGCTAAGCTTTTCCTGTCCTGCTCTCCACCCAGGCCTCCCCAGACCCCCCTCCCAAGCAGAAATGGGGAGAAATGTCATTTGGGGGATGGGGGTGGGGGCTCCCGCTTTCCCCTCTCCTCTCCTCTCTCCTCTGCCACAGGAAACAAAGAACCCGAGTCTCTAGGATGAAGAAAGCCCTTCTTCGGGATAATAACATAAGCGCCAGAGGCAGCAGATCAGCCCTGCCCAGACGTAGTGGTCCTCGCCCCCTCCCACACTCCCCCAGCCACCCACCTTGAATGGAAACAGAACCGTTTCTGGCTTTTTATAGACAGCTGTGGGTCTGTTTACTCTCCTGGGCTAATAGGAGTGTCTGGCTGTGGAGGCTGCCAGAGTAAGGAACGGTCACGGGCTTGTCCCATCCCCTCCACTGGACAAAGTCAAAGGGAGAAGGGTTCTGAGGCTGTGAGCATCCCTGTCCCACGTGTTTCAGCTCTCCTACTAGTGAGTGTAGGGAGGATGGAAGATGAAACTTCTTTAGAGCTGGAGGATCATTTGTTTTAGAAGTAACTGGGGGGAGGGAGGCAGCTAAGTGGTTCAGGGAATGGAGAGCCAGGCCTAGAGACAGGAGGTCCTGTATTCAAAACTGACCTCAGTTTTTGCTAGCTGTGTGACCCTGGGCAAGTCACTTAATCCCTATTGCCTAGCCTTTACCACTCTTCTGCTTTGGAACCAGTACACAGTATTGATTCTAGACAGAAGGAAGGGTTTAAAAAGATTGAGGAATTGAAGCTGCCTGGCCACTGCTTCAATACCTCTGTCCTGGGGCAGTGAGGTGGCATAATAGATAGAGGTCCTGGGCTCAAATCTCACCTCAGACACTTTCTAGCTGTGTGACCCTGGGCAAGTCACTTAACTCCAATTGCCTGGCCATTGCCCTTCTGTCTTATAGTTGTTACTAGGACAGAAGATAAGGATAATTAAAAAACAACAACAATAACAACAATAACAACCTCTAGTCATCTATTTGTACAAGACCCAAAAGGAATCTGGGAAGGGTACAAATGAGCCACCTCTGAATCTGTTGGGATTGTTCAACAGGGGAGACTAAATATCTCCTATCTCCAGCCAGCAAAGGATAATCAATAGACCTGAGGCCATCAAGCCCAACCTTCTCATTTTACAGATGAGGAAATTAAGACCCAGAGAAGCCAAGGGACTTAAACAAGATACCCAGGCAGCAAATGGCAGCGGCAGTATTTGAACTTAGGTCCTTTCACTCCAATTCTAGGGTGTTTTGCCCCACTATACTCTGCTGTTTAATTTCATTTTGGGGAATGCCATCCAATGCTCACCCTACTTAATACTTCCTGATTCTCTTAGAAAAAATATTCATGATATTCATGTATTGGGTTTCTGGGTAATCCGTAAGCCCTTGGTTTCTTTAGAAGATAATGTTATATTATCAGAGAGAAAGGCAGCTTGGCAGAATGGATAAAGGCTAGCCTTAGAATCAGGAAGACCTGGATTCAAGTTCTGCTTTTTATTTTATTTTATTTAAGTCCTGTTTTTGACATATATTAACTGTATCATCATGAGCAAGTTATTGGCTGGCCCAGTGCCCCAAGCAACTCTTTAGGACCACAAATTACACATAACTTGCCAATCTGCCTCAGCAGAGGAAGTTTCCTCACTAGAATTTCCTAATCCTGATGAAATCAGAGACTTGTACAATAAATTAAATTAAATGTTATCCTCCCACAGGATCATAGTCATGTATTTAGAGGAAGGTCCCTAGATGTCCTCAAGTCCAAGTCTCCATGAAACTCAGAGAAATAAATGACTTTGCCCCACGTCAAACATGACACCTGGGTTGGAACCCAGGTCCTCTGATTCTAAATGCAGCATTCTTTCCACTGTTCCATGATGGAGGGCCATCGGCTGAACCTTGGAGAACTTGTTTCCTTAAACAGAGTAGCTTTTGGTATAATGAGATCAGAGATAAACCTCTCTTGTAGTGGAAACTATTTTTATTGTTCAATAAAAAGATAGATAACGAGCATTTATTAGGCTCATACTATGTGCCAGGCAATGATGCTAAGTGCTGGGGATATAAGCAAAAAGAAAGATAGATTTTGCCCTCAAAGAATTTCTCTTCTAATAGGGAAAGATAACATCTAAAAAAAAGAGCTGGAAAGAAGCTGAGTGGGATGAGGGGGTACCTATTGTGCTTGTCCTTATAGTCAAGCATGGTCAAGAGGAAGGATGAAGTTTGACTGCCCTGGGTCCTACGCCCAAAAAGAAAAGAACTCACCAAGGGAAAGGGGGACTGGCAAGGCAGAGGGATGCTGCCAGGTAGGAAGACTTTGGCTACAGAGGGAATTCCCCAATGACAAAGCAGCTGAGCCAGGGTGTCAAAAGGACTAGAATGCTGTAAAACTGGAAGATAGGACCATTCCTTTGTTTCCCTGTGGAAGGGGGCAAGAGCTGCCTTGGAAGCCCCCTGACTTTAGTTCAGTGGAAGAGATGAGAAGGGCTGACAGCTCTGAGTCAGAGAGGAACTGGGGGGCTTGGCCCCCGGGATGCCCACTTGGAAAGAGGAGGTCTAGGGGGCAGCTGGGTTGCTCAGAGAGCCAGGTCTAGAGATGGGAGGTCCCAGGTTCAAATCTGGCCTCAGAAACTTCCTAGCTGTGTGACCCTGGGCAAGTCCCTTAACCCCCATTGTCTACTCTAGTCCTTACCTCTCTTCTGCCTTGGAGCCAATACATAGTATTGACTCCAAGATGGAAGGTAAAGGTTTAAAAAAAAAAAGAAAAGAAAAGAAGAGGAGGTCTGGCCTCTAGTTAGATAGAAACAGGGTTATTTGAGTCACAAGCTAAGAAAGTGACCAAGTTAGTGATCCATATTTTGTTAACTTAGCCCTACAACACCATTTATTTCCCTCTCTTTTTACTTTTTCTCCTTAGTTATTAGTCCTTTTTGAAAACCCTAAACTCTCTGAACTAAAGTAAATGTTAAAAAAAATACCTATACCTTTGAGGCAAGACTCAGAGCTTCGGGCCTGGGTTCATTGCTTTACCAGATTAGACTTCTAATTGACATAACCCAGCAGCTGGTAGCTCAGTGGATGGAGAGTCAGGCCAAGAGATGGGAGGTCTGGGGTTCAAATCTGGTCTCAGACGCTTGCTATCTGTGTGATCCTGGGCAAGTCACTTAACCCCCATTACCTAGCCCTCACCACTTTTCTACCTTGGGACCAAAACATAGCATTGATTCTAAGGTGGAAGGTAAGGGTTCAAAAAAAATGCCCATAACTGAGGCTGAAATAAGCCTCAGGACTAGTCAGAATTCTAGGAGTCAGGGTCCCTGAAAGAGAAAATATCTGCAAGAAGTAAGGGAAAAAAGAAGGGAATACGCATTTCTCTAGGACCTACTATATACCCTGTGCTAGGGACTTTTTGCCAGTGTTTCCCATTTGATCTCCCCAATAACCTTCAAGCTAGATGCTCTTATTGTCTCCATTTTACAAGTTGAAGAAACTGAGGCAAATAGAGGTTAAATGATTAGTAAATGTCTGAGGATGGATTTGAATTCATATTTTCTTTACAGATTCAGCTCTCAGGTTTGGGTTTTCTTGTTTATTTTTTTTTTTTTCATTCAACAAGAATTTGTTATATGCCTAAAAGGTGCCAAATGCCCTGCTAGGCACTGACAACCAAAAGCATTCAACTGGATGTCAAACCCAGAATTACTTTTTTTTTCCACATTATTTATTTTTTTAAGAATATTTTCCCAAGGTTACATGATTCATGTTCTCTCTCTCCCCTCTTAATTTTTTTTTTTTAGAGTAAAAATAAACAAACAAACAAAAAGTCAAGTAGGCCTGTCTTCGAGGCAAGACTGAGAGCTTCTGGCCTGGGTTCATTACTATACCAGACTGGACTTCTATTTGACTCAACATAGAAATTCAGTCTGTTGCAATACCCTTTCTCAACAGACTTCCACCTTCTTGCTTGGCGAAGGCCAACCTAACCAGAGCAGGCCTTCCTGTTCCACAAGCTCCTCATTAGGGGGAGATTTGCCAGTTTGTTTACAACCTGTCCACCGAAAATCCTTTTGGAGCTGCAAAAAGGAAACTGTGCAGGCCTCCCTCCTCCCCTCAGTACCCCCCTGAGATCCCCCCCAAGCGCGTGCACGCGCGCTCTCTCTCTCCCTCTGTCTCTGTCTCTCTTCCTCTCCCTCTTCCCCTCCCCCTCTCTTTCTCTCTCTCTCTCTCTCTCTCTCTCTCTTTTTCTCTCTCTCTCTTTTTCTCTCTCTCTCTCTTTCTTCCTTTCTCCCTCTGTCTCTCTCTCTCTGTCTCTGTCTCTCCCTCTCCCTCTCCCCCTACCCCCCTTTCTCTCCCTGTCTTTCTCTGTCTCTCTCTCTCTTCCTCTCCCTCTCCTTCTCCTCCTCTCATTCTCCCTCTTTTTCTGTCTCTGTCTCTGTCTCTGTCTCTGTCTCTGTCTCTCTCTCTCTCTCTGTCTCTCTCTCTCTCTCTCTCTCTCTCTCTCTCTCTCTCTCTCTCTCTGTCTCTCTCTCTCTCTCTCTCTCTGTGTGTGTGTGTGTGTGTGTGTGTGTGTGTCTCTCTCTCTGTCTCTCTCTCTCTGTCTCTCTATCTGTCTCTCTCTGTCTGTCTGTCTCTCTCTCTTTCTCTCCCTCCCTCCTTCCCTCCTCCCTGTCCTTCCCTCAGTCAGTGGTTTCTCCTGACGGGAGAAAGCATTCCTCCCCCATTAAAGGCCCTATTTTTTTGCTCCCTTCCTGTGTGTATAGCTGGTAGGAGGAATGTTGAATTTTCTCCAACTGGGCAGAATTCTTTTGCCTTTCACGGCCTATTTGGGCCATTTTGGACAGATTTGTACTGCTTCTGGTCTGGAAATGAAGAATTAGAATAATTTTGGCTTTGCATTTGACGTGGCTATGGGATTGATGAAGTGTCAAGGGACACAAGGGCCTTTTCCCTGACATTACCACAAAACTGAATTGACCTTTTTAAAAAATATAATTTCAATTAATTGGTTGTTATTAATTTATCATTTTAAGTTAAATGTTTAATTTTATTTTAAAATTAATTTTAATTAAAATTTAATTCTTTATTTCATTTAAAGTTTATTTGATTTTAATAATTAAAATAAACTATTTAAAATTAAATAAATTGAATTATTGAATTATTTATTAAATTAACTTATTAAATACATTAATTAATTAAGTTAAGTTAAATTTAGTTTAAAAACATTTTCTTTTTTGTCCTAGTAACAAATCTAAGACAGAAGGACAAGGGTTAGGCAATGGGGGTTAAGTGACTTGCCCAGGGGCACACAAACTTCAAAATGTCTGAAATCAAATTTGAACCCAGTCCTCCTGACTCCAGGCTTTGCCCTCTACCCACTGTACCCAGCTGCCCCAAAAGGGAACTGATCTTAAGGAGTTCATTTGAGGGCATTTCTCACCGGTACATTTTTTGTGGCTGGCCTCCTACAGAATATTTGCTAGTTATAGCTGTGCCATTGCACAGTCATGCCCTCAGGTTAGCTGCATTTGGACAATTTTGCTGTTCAGTTGTTTCAATTGTGTCCAACTCTTCATGACTCCATCAAAGGGTTTTCTTGGCAGAGATCCCACAATGGTTTACCATTTCCTCTCCAGCTCATTTTACAGATGAGGAAACTGAGGCAAACCAGGTAAAGTGACTTGCCCAGGGTCACACAGCTAATAAAAGCGTCAGAGGCCAGATTTGAGCTCAGAAAGATGAGACTTCCTGACTCCAGGCCTTGCCCTCTATCCATTGCTCCACCAGCTGTCCCATATTGGGACTTAGGGTCATACATTTAAAACTGGAAGGGACCTTAGAAGTCACCTAGTACAACTCCTCATTTTATAAAGAAACTGGGGACCAAAAAGTGAAGTTTTGGCCCATGGTCACATAATAAATGGCAGAGTCAGGATTTGAATTCAGGTCCTCTCACATTGAATTTAGTAGTATCCTTTCCACTGTTTCTGCTTTGAGGCCATTGGCTTTATATACTTTATCCAAATCTGGCCTCCTGGGAGGGAGAAAATCTGAATTTTAAAATGTCAAAAAACAATGATCAAAAATTATTTCTACAGGTAACTATAAAAAACAAAAAATAAAAACATTGAAAAAAGTCTGGCTTTCAACCCTTCCTATCTGTGTGACCCTGGGCAAGTCCCTTCACCCCCACTGCCTAGTCCTTACCCCTCTTCTGCCTTGGAACCAATACACATTATTAATTCTGACATAAAAGGTAAGTAAGCAAGTGTTTTAAAAAACAAACAAATGAATAAATAAATAAAGTGTACTTTATCTTTCATCTTGCTGAATTGGGCCTGGCCCTCAGCATACACACACATTTGGAGAAGGGACATTCCATTCCTCTGGAATCCATTGGTATGTAACCAGAAGGGTTTCCCCAGCACATTCCTCCCCAAACTTTCTAGGGAAGGGGTGCTCTCCCCATTTTACAGATGATGGAATCAGAGAGTTTGAAAAGGAGGGAAAGGAATAAGCATTTAGGGCTCACTGCTGCGGATGGGCCAGCCATGGGATTCTGAATCCACAAATAGCTCATTCGATCCTCAGAACAACCCTGGGGAGGAGGTGCTATGGTTATGCCCATTTTACAGTGGAAGGAGATTAAGGCAAATAAAGGTTAAGTGACTTATGGAGGGACCCTGGAGAGGGCTCTGTCCCTACTTTCATAGGTGATTGCAAGGGCTGATTCATTGGTGTCTTTGCTTCCTTTGTCTAACAGCCATGCCTGGCACCTAGTACTAAAATGCACAGCAAGAAACCAATCGAACATTAATTTAGGTTTTGCATTGTGCCAGGCATGGGCAGCTTGGTGCTGCAATGGAAATAGGGCTGGATCAGAGTCACAAAGACTCCTCTTCCCAAGTTCAAATCTGGCCTCAGATACTTACTAGCTGTGTGACCCTGGGCAAGTCACTTCACCCTGTTTGCCTCAGTTTCCTCATCTGTCAGATGAACTGGAGAAAGAAATGGCAAACCACTCTAGGATTTCTACCAAGAAAACCCCAAATGGGGTCATGTAGCAACAGACATGTCTGAAACAACTGAATCACAAAAAAAAAAAAAATGTGCCCGACACTGTGCTAGGTGCTGGGAGATCAATGTAAAGAAAGAACAATCCCTAATTGCAAAAAGCTTACATTCACCTGGGGAAGACATGTTCATATAAGACATAGGTAGAGCAAAACAGAAAATGAATACAGGTAAATCGAAATAAAGTAGTTCAATAGAAGGCAGTTTGGGAAGAAGGGATTTGACAGGCAATGGAGACATTGTGACCGCAGCCAGGTCCTGGATCCTAAATTCAAACACTTTTTTCACTTTAATTGAAAATGAATATTCGCAGGTTTTTAAACCAGAAGAGATTGGAGAATGTATCTTCTTCTTAGCAAAAGCGGAGGACTATGGATGTGGAAAATGCATATGCTGTCAATTTTGGTTCATGTGTTTTTAAGTCCTTTCGAAATATTTTTTTCCTCTTTCATTTTTATTCTTTGTTGTAAGGGAGAGTTTTCTGGATGAGGAAGAGGGGATATACTGGGAGATTAAGATCATATAAAGGCAAAAACTATCAATAAGTTTCCCCCCCCCAAAAAAAGGTAGTTATATAATCAGTAACCTATAGAACAGTGATTTGCAAATAACTGAGGGACTTTGATATCTTAATGTTGTCTCTCTGCCCCACAAGAATCCTAAAGATGTTATACTTTCTGTTTTTTGTTTTTTTAAAGAAAATTAAGTCTGCTTGGGTTTGGGACTTTTCTGCCTACAATCAGACTGAATAAATAAATGTTTCTTGCCCAGTCATTTCAGACTCTTCATGGCCCCATTTTGGGTTTTCTCGGCTAAAATTTTCTATATGAAGAAACTGAGGCAAATGGGATTAAGTTGCTTAGACAGGTCACGCAGCTACATCTGAGGCTGAATTTGAATTTAGCAGCTTAGCACTCTTATTTCCTGAGCCACCGGTTGCTGCTCTAATTAACAAATGAGGAAAAGGATATACTCAGTGTAGAGATTTGCTCCTATCTCTGGAAGCAGCCCTGAAATTATAGAACGTTTTTGGGCTTTTTCCTTCCTCTTCCAAGCTAGGAGTCCATGGAGGCCAAGCTTTCACCAATATACGAAGCTCACAATGTATTTCCTGCTCTGTATCTTGAGGAAAAAGAAAACAGGCTAGAGATCTCCTGGGCTCTCTTAAGTCTTGGGCTGCACAGAGTAGTGGAGCTAAGAGATGCTACAGGAGAAACAGGGAAGGACCAAATGCCCTGGAGGGAACCAGCCTCTCCATGAAGTTTCTAGGACTGCTGCCCAGCCTTCAATACCTTCTGCCAAGGAGGAAGAGTTGTGCTTGGGCATCCCCAGTAAATGGGACAGCTGGCCAGAGAGACTCATTACAAATTTGGCCAGAGGACAGCCATGGGAATTCTGCAGGAGTAAATCCAAGCATGAAGATAAGCTGCCTCCGTTTTTTTCCTACTCTTTTTCTTTGCTTTTAAAAGGGAGAGAAAAAGAGTCTGTGTTATTTGGAAGCATATTTGCTGGAGGCAAGTGACTGGGTCCTCTTAGCCAGACACCTGGAGAGGAGTAAAAAAAAGGATCCAGGTCAGTGATTTTAGTGGTTGAAAGTGCAAACAGGATGGGAGGGTGAAGGGGCCAATGCTTAAAAAAAAAAAAAAAAAAAAAAAAAAAAAAAAAAAAAAAAAAAAAAAAAAGTAGTTTCTGTAGCTGTCCAGATAGCTGGACACATTTCAGATCGAATTACAGAACGTTTCCTTCTCTTCCTCCTTTAGGCAAAATAACCCTTACTCATTCTTCATAGAAAAACACTGTGGTCTAAGGTGGCATTTCAAAAGAGACTCAGTTGACCAGAATCTGGTACAACCCGGATGGTGAAAGGCCCACAAGTTCATGCTTTATAAGGATTGATTAAAGGAACTGAGAATGTCTAGGGGGAAGATGGGTGATCCAGTGGAAAGTATAGTGGATTTGAGGTCCGATCCCCAGGTCTGATTCATACCACCTTTGTAACTTTAGGTAAATCATTTAAGCTCTTGTTAAATTTTTGTTTTTCAGTTAACAAACATTTCTTTTGTCTCCCTCCTCTATTCCCAATTTAAAAGAAAAGGAAAATTATTATGATGAATACACATCTCCAAAAACTATAGATAGATAGATAGATAGATAGATAGATAGATAGATAGATAGATAGATAGATAGATAATTTCACATCCTGATTCTGTCTCTGTCACAAAGTAGGTAACCTGTTTCATCATCAGTTCTCTGGAGTCATGGCTGGTCATTGTATTGGCCCTTGTTCTTAAGTCTTTCAAAGTTGTTTGATTTAGGACTAATCTCTTTGAGCCTCAGTCTGCAAAATGGCAGCCCCTAAGGTCCCTTCCAGTTCTATACCTATGAACCTTTGACAAATGTCTTCAAGTACCTGAGGGGATGTGGCAGGAAATAGCTTTGCTCTATTTGGTCTACAAAGGCAGAAGATGGGTTAAAGTTGGGTAGCTGAAAGGGCTCCACATGTAACAAGAGCCCCAAGTGTAGAGAGAGACCATATATATATGGTATATATACACACACATATATACATATATATGTATATATGTATATATATATATATATATATATATATATATAAAGGAGGTTTCTCAGGTGGCCAAGGCTGTCCTTGTATGCCTTGAAGGGAGGCAAAATAGAGTCTTCTCGAAGGGAGACTTTAATTCCCAACATGAGAGGAAGCAGGAAGTTGGGGTCAGAGGCTACTACTCTGGTCTTCTCAGAGAAAGGGGAAATGAGGGTAGAATTTTATCTATCCGCTCCCTTAAATAATATTAATCTAAAGGATCTAACAAGATTTAATCTAACTTCTAATTATTGTATCTCATTGTAATTGAGGGAGGGGGGACCCTGAGATTTATCTCTATCCAAGGTTAATCCCTTTCCCACCTAATACTAATTCCATAATGAAGACAAAAAATTAATAGCAAAGAAAAAACTCAAATGAGTAGCAAAATAGAAATAAAAGAAGATATGCATAGGAAAATATATAACAGACGACACAGAGTGAAAGAGCTCTCCTATTGGGAGTGAGGTTACTCAGGTTAACCAAGAAAATTCTGGATCTCACTCCAAGGGGAAATTCTCCAAAGATTAAGCCTGCCGACTCTTCTCATGTCTTCTCAACCTTTTCCTTCTGTAACCTGGAGTTGGCCTCTTCCATCTTCTCTCTCTAAATTAGAAGCCAGAAACACCTGAATTGGCTAACATGAAAAAATGTTCTGCATGATTTCACATGAATATCACATTGCTTGCCTTCTTGATGGGTGAGGGAGGGATGGGACAGAAGGAAAAAATTTGGAAGCCTCAATTTTTTTTTAAAGAATATGAAAGGGGGCAGCTGGGTAGCTCAGTGGATTGAGAGTCAGGCCTAGAGACAGGAAGTTCTAGGTTCAAATCCGGCCTCAGACACTTCCCAGCTGTGTGACCCTGGGCAAGTCACTTGACCCCCATTGCCTACCCTTGCCAATCTTCCACCTATAAGTCAATACACAGAAGTTAAGGGTTTAAAAAATTTTAAAAAAAGAATATGAAAAATGAATAAATAATAGATTTAGGAGAGAAATAAAATAGCTCCACCCTGGGGTGCCTAATTCAGACAGTGAACCACCCTACCCAAACCCCATATTTCTAAAGAGGGGTAAATTTCTAAGTTGTGGCGAAGGAAAAAGTACAGGGCTTCTGGAATCAGATGAACTAGGTTTGAGTCCCATCCCCCAAATCCTGAACCCCAGTTTTCTCCTCTGTAAAATGAGGATAACAATAGTGTGCATAGATAGGGCTATTGTGCTGATCAAATGGGACTGAGTACAAAAAGTACTTTGCTAAATGACTACAAAATACTGTGCAAATGTCAGATAATATGATGATTGTGAAGCTCTGGCCAAGTGACTCAGCAGAGATGGATGAAGATTTTAACCGCTTCACACACAAGAAGTCTTCAGAACTGGGAGGGTAGCCTAAGAGGTCACAGAGTCGATCCTTTTACAGGCATTTCTCCTTTTATTGGGCTTCACACATACTGCATTTTCTACCAACTGAAGGGTGGTGGCAACCCTACATCAAACAAGTCTACTGGTGCCATATTTCTTTTCTTTTTTAAACCCTCACCTTCCATCTTAGAATCAATTCTGCATATTGGTTCCAAGGCAGAAGAGCAGTAAAGGCTAGGCAAAGGGGGTCAAGTGACTTGCCCAGAATCACACATCTAGGAAGTATCTGCAAACAGATTTGAACCCAGAGCTTCCCATCTCTAGATCTGGTTCTCAATCCACTGAGCCATCCAGCTGCCCCACTACTGTCGTTTTCCTAATAGCACATGCTCACATTGTATCTCTATCCCATTTTAGTAATTCTTGCAATATTTCATACTTTTTCATTGTTATTATGTATGTTGTGGTGATCTATGATCCGTGATCTATGATCCATGATCATGATGTTTCTCTGGAATTATTTTAGGATTCCACAAAGCAGGCCCATGTGGACAGTGAATTTAATCAATAAATGTGTGCTTTGACTGTTCCATCTACCAACTCTTCCCCCATCTCTCCCTCTCCTCAAGCCTCCCCATTATAACCCTATAATGGCCTCCAAGTGTTCAAGTGAAAGGAAGAATCAAGCGATGGGGCAAACTTCATTGTTGTCTTATTTTAAGAACTTGCCACAGTTACCGCAGCCTTCGGCAACCATCATCCTGATCAGTCGGCAGTCACCATCGCTGAGGCAAGACCTTCCTCCAGCAAAAACGATCATGACTCCCTGAATGCTCAGATGAGGGTTAGCAATAAGATAGTTTTAATTAAGCTATGTCCATTTTTTTAGACATAACATTATTACACACTAAATGGACTATAGTATAGTGTAAGCATAACTTTTATATGCACTGACTGGGAAACCAAAAAATTTATGTGACCTGCTTTATTGCAATATTTGTTTGCTTTATTGGGAGGGCTGGAAGCCAACCACAATATCCAAATGGCTTTGATCTATTAAATAACTTACCTCGATTTCATCAATGCACCGAAATCTTTTTCACTGTCCTTTCAGGCAATTTGGAAAGCTGAGGAACTAGAAAATAGAGCAGGGAGGGTGGATTTGGCCAGATCCAAAGAGTAAGCCTTAAGGATTCAATCTGAGGCTGAGAGGCAGCCTCTAGTGGGTGCCCCAGGTGTCCAGGCTTGGCCCCAAGCACTTTAACATTTTTATCTACCTCTTAGATGAAGATGCAGATAAGCCAGGGTTGGCTCTTTTGAGGGCCAGATATGACTCTTTCTGCAGGAGCCATAAAGTCCTTTTTTTTTTTTCAGGTGTTGTTATAGGAGCGGCACTGTGAGCACTGTAGGGCTCTCACGAAATTACATTTAAAAAAAATGTGGTGTTTATGGCTCTCATGGCCAAAAAGGTTGCTGACCCCTGAGATAAGCATTTATTTATCAAATTTGCCCTAGACACTAAGCTAGGAGGGAATCTGGAAAATGCCGGATAGCAGAGTCAGGTTCCAAAAAGAACTCAACAGTCTAGAATGGAAGAAAAGACTTGGATGTCAGGATTTGGGATGGTATGAGTTAGGAAGATTTGGGTTCAAAATTCACCCCAGATTTACTACCTATGTGACCACGGACAAGTCTTCTACTCTCTCTGGGTTTTAGTTTCCTTCCTTAGAAAATGGTTGGACTCAGTGACCTCTAAAGTTCCCTTCCACAGACCTGGAGATAGGAAGTCCTGGTTTCAAATGTAACCTCAGATAGATATTTGCTAGCTGTGTGACCCTGGACAAGTCATTAAACCCCAGTCCTTCCTGCTCTTTAATCTTGGAATTGATACTTGGTATTGATTGTAAGACAGTAATAAGGGATTTAAAAAGAATTAAGTTCCCTTCTAAATCTACCATCCTATGATTTATCCTTATCCAGGAAACTTGATGGACCAAAAGGGAACCCAAAGGTGAATGCAACAGAAAGATCGCCCAGATGGACCCCCATGTGTTGGGACAGGTGACAGAATTTGGCAGTTGCATTCATTGCTTCATTTAAATAAATTTATGGAGGACCTATCTGTGTAATCACAACAGCTCATGCATATATTTGCAATGCCCTCTTTTTCTTTTCTAAGCCTTCCTTTTGTCTTTGTAACAAATATTTCTCTCAAGCACTTTCTAAAATTCTTGGGGAAGTCCCTGGGGAAGGTGGGTGGTGCATGGAGGACTAAAAGGCTTTCCTTTTTTTTTTTTTTTTTTTTTTTTTAAAAAACCCTTACTTTCTATCTTATGAGTTCCCAGGCAGAAGAGCCAGAAGGGCTAGGCAAATCGGGTCAAAGTGATTTGCCCAGGGTCACACAGCTAGGACATGTCTGAGGTCAAAATAGAAACCCTGGCTTGGCTCACTGCCACCATTCATTTTTAAAAAATAAATTTATGGAGGACCTATCAATAATAATAACAGCTAGGACATCTATTTCTAATGTCTTTTATATAAAATTATCTATTTTGGACCTCAAAACAACCCTCTTAGGTTGGTGCTATTAATATCTCCATTTTACAGATGAGGAAACTAAGCAAAGCCCTTAAATGACTTTTCCAAGGTTATACAGCTAGTGTCTACATCAGGATTTGAATCCAGGTCTTTCTGACTACATAAGCTCATCTCTTTGATCCTGTTTCTTGTTGCTCACTCAGCCAAGATGGGTAGATTCAAGGGGAGGCGGGCTGGCAGGCTCCAGAGCAAGGTTTCCCTGCTTCCGGGGCTCAGAAATGACAAACATGATCCACAGAGCCTGCCAGGACCCGCCCAGGTTTGTGGTTTGGGGCTTTGAGATCATTTCCTCTGTCAGCGTCTCCCTCCCTTCAGTGATGCTGCGGGTACATCTGAACAGGAGACTTGTTTACAGCTTACAGCTCCGCGGGAGAAGTCTTTGGGGAGGCGGATAGATACCTCGGAGAGCAGCGAAGAAGGAGAGATGGGAGGCCGAGGGTGGATGGGGCGAAGCTTTGTTGGAAACGGTCTGTGAATCAGGAGGGACGAGTCCCCTCAGAGAGGGCTGCTGGGTGGGTGAGGTCAGAGCCTGGGGTCTTTGCTGCGTGGAGGGGGTGTTCACGGGTCTCTTTTCTATACATTGTGCATTCCTCTCTGCCTCGAGACACTGATGCCCCTGGTGGTTCTGGGAGATACAAAGAGGGATTCATCGACACTCCACTCCAGGAGAGTGAAAGAAAGAAGAGATGGAAAAAGAGGAAGAATGAGCCTGAGGAAGAAGGCAGTAAATCATAGCTGGTCAGTCAACAAGCATTTATTAGACACCTACAGTATGCAAGATATTCTTCTAAGAGCAGAGAATACCAGGAAAGGCAAACCTAGAGCTGAAAAGCACCCCAGAAGCCATCTAAGACTACTCTTTTTTGCAGATTAGGAAACTGAGGCTTACCAAGGTGAAACGGATCACAGGATCTAGAACTACCTTACCTACTGTTTTTTACTGCTGCACGGTAGCTCGGTGGATAGGGTGCCAGGTCTGGAGTCAGGAAGACTCGTCTTCCTAAATTCAAATCAGTCCTCAGACATTTACTAATGTCAAAAAATATATATATTATTTTTGTATTCTGCAGGTATGTGGCACAATGGATAGAGCACTGGGCTTAGAATGAGGAAGACACCTTCCCAAGTTCAAATCTGTCCTCAGACACTTACTAGTTGAGTGACCCTGGGCAAGTCACTTAACCCTGTTTGCCTAGCCCTTGCCCTTCTGTCTTATTGTTACTAAAACAAAAAGTAAGGGTTAAAATAGACAAACGAATAACAAGTAGAGCTAACTCAGGCAGATATCAGCAAGCAAATTTTGGAGCTGTGAAGGAAAAACCACATAAAACAATATGGCTGTGGTGTCCCTGTATTACAGTTGTCATAGATGAACCATGATATTCCAGAGCTAAGTGGTTTTAGCCAAGAGGTTATCCAGTCTGTTACAAGAGACTCCTGGGAAAGAAACTCTAAGAAGCAGCTAATAACACATTCTAAACTCTTAACACTGAGGTTATACATTCTCAGAGATTGAGACCTCCTGAAATGATGAGAATACAAAGGATTCCATGGGATTCAATTATAACTCTTGGAAGTGTAGAATATTACAACCTTTTGTGTATAAATGCTATTTTATCTCCCCCCCCCCTTCTTTGTTATTTGTTTCACATCTTTTACAATTGGATTTCTCTCTCTCTCTCTCCCGCTATCACCCCGAAAAGAAGAGCTTGCATTGCCCAGGGGCTTGGCCCAGGAGCTGAAGGGTGCGGGCAAAAGAGAATGGGTAGCCCACACTCTGAATTTATTATCCCACTCATTCTGATTATTTGGGTCCTCAGAGCATGGTTTACTCTCTCCCCTCAGTACTCTTGGATTAGACCTGAGCAGTTGTCTTTTTAATGCTCCTGAGCCTTTGATGATGAGCGTACCCTATTATTGTCAGTTGATATCAATTTCTCAGCCAGATAATTTATCTTTAAAAAAAAAACAAAGCATCTCTACCTTCTGTCTTAGTATCAATTCAAAACAGAAGAGCAGGGAGAACTGGGTAATCAGGGTTAGATGACTTGCTCAGGGTCACATGGATAGGACGTGTCTGAGGTCAAATTTGAACCCAAGTCCTCCTGACTCCAGGCCTGGTTGCTCTGGCTACCCTACTACCTATCAGCCCTGACAATTAGCCCTTTGAAAGGAATATTTTCTGATCCAGGACAATTCTGAGGGACTTGTGACAAAGAATGCTATCCACCTTCAAAGAAAGAACTGTTGGAGTCAGAATGCAGATGAAAGCATGTGATTTTTCACTTTAGTTTATTTGGGTTTATGTTCTGGGGTTTTGGTTTCATATGCATATATATGTCATACCTAGATCTTTCAAAAATCAATGTGGAAATATGTTTTGTGTGATAATACATGTATAACCCAGATCCAATTGCTTACCATCTCTGGGAAGGGGGAAGGAAAGGAGGGAGGGAGGAAGTGACACAATTTGGATCTTATAGCTTCTGAAAACTTATGTGGAAAATTATTATATGTAATTCATAAAATCAAAATTTCTTTGGAAAAAAATGTTTAAAAGAAAGGGATATTTTCTAAGGTGGTATTGTAAAACCAATGATACAAAGTATTCCCCTACAAGTCTGTGACATACTTTCCCACAAATGCACACAGAGTTTAGGGTTAAGAAGGCTCGGTCCCTGAGGGGACATGTGGCAAGAGGTATGAAGTCCTTTTGCTGGAATCTTCCTTTAGGTATGATGCGGCTTTTCTGGCGAGCTCTTTGTAGAGCCTTGAATCTACATCGAATTTGTCCTTGACTCTCCGTGTAGATACTGCCTTCAGGAATAGTGCTATAGGAGCAGCAAGGTGGCTCAGTGGATTTAGAGACAGGAGGGTCCTAGATTCAAGTCTGGATTCAGATACTTCCTATCTGTGTAACCCTAGATGAGTCACATAACCCCATTTGCCTAATCTTTACTACCCTTCTGCATTGGAACCAATCAATATACAGTATTAATTCCAAGATGGAAAGTAAAGGGTTTAAAAAAAGAGAAATAATGCTAGACCACCAGTGGGAAGATGGGGAGCCCAAAGTCCTCCAGACCCCTAGAAACTCAAAAGGTCACTCTCTAGCCAAGGGGGAGGCAAGAGGACCCAATCCAAGGCCAAAGCACTTTCCTCCCCACTCTCTTAAGGGATTCGTTCTCAGGGGTGGCTCTCTATCCTTTAAGACACTACCTAGTTGAACTTCTTGGGTTGTGGACTAGCTCCTAGCATTATACAGGTCTCCCAGGGCATTTACCAAATCTCTCAATCAATCAGAAGAGACTAGTTGAATTATCTTTGACTGATTCAAAGTTCAGTGATTCCATTGGTGAGCCCCTTCCCTTCTGCCTCTTTGCATTCTTTCTCAAAGATCTCATCATCTTCAATGATCATCTCTACATGACTGATTCCAAGAACTATCTTTTTAACCCTTGTCTTCCCTGAACTCTAGTCCACCATCTCTGTCTACTTGCCATTGAACATCTTTACTTGAATCTCCTTCTCAATCTGTTGGAAATGGAAGTCATCATCTTTTCCCCAATCCTGTTGATGGTTTTGTTCTGTCATATCTGACTGCTCATGACCCCATTTGGAGCTTTCTTGGCAAAGATACTAGAGTGGTTTGCCCTTTCCTTCTGCAGCTCATTTTATAGATGAGGAAACTGAGGCAAGCAGGGTTAAGTGACTTGTCCAGGGTCACCCAGCTACTAAGTGTCTGAGACCATATTTGAACTCATGAAGATGAGCTTTCCTGATTCTATGCCCAGTGCTCTATCTCCTGTGCCACCTAGTTTAGGGTATTGCAAGCCCAAAGAAAAAATAATAATATAGTAAAACAAGTGCCATGAAAAATTCTCTCTCATACATAGGAGAGTACATTCTCTCACAAGTTGCCACAGC
The DNA here is from genome assembly GCF_016433145.1 of Gracilinanus agilis. Lineage (NCBI taxonomy): Eukaryota > Metazoa > Chordata > Mammalia > Didelphimorphia > Didelphidae > Gracilinanus > Gracilinanus agilis. The sequence goes on from NC_058133.1 coordinate 134,513,692, forward strand.
ACTAGCAGGAGAGGGACACAGGCAGAGAAAAAATGTGGCCAGGACGAATTGAATACCTTAAATGCTACAGAAATGCCAACATCCTCTGGTCATATTCTGGTGCTGCCTCCTAGCTGGCATCTCTACTAGAGTGATTTCTGCTGCCATCTGCTGGTCTTCCATTCTAATGCAGTCTCTGTTGATCTTGCCACAACTACTATGGTCCCAGCTCTAAAAAGCTTCCGTTGTTGTTGTTGTTCAGTTGTTTCAGTCCTCTCTGATTCTTAGTGACTCCCTTTTGGGGTTTTCTTGGCAAAGATCCCAGAGTGGTTTGCCATTTCCCTCTCCAGCTCATTTTACAGATGAAGAAACTGAGGCAAACAGGGTTAAGTGACTCACCCAAAGTCAAGCAGATTGTAGGCATCTTATTCCCTTAGACTCACTGAGCTCTTTTAAGACATACCCCAGAACTTGGAGATCTCTTAACCTACACATTTATTTGACTTGCAAGTAAAAAACTTCTTTTGACTTCTTTTCAGACCTAAGATGCCAACTCTGGTTCATGAAAAGTAGAGAGTCAGGTTGGAGAAGGCTGAAAGGCTCTGGTGTCAAAGAAAAATATTAATATTGTTTTCTGCAGTTAGGTGGTGCAATGGTTGGTTTTATGTTCCTGAGTTCAACTCTAGCCTCAGACACTTCTTGTGCAATTCTGGGCAATTCATTTAATCCTATTTGCTTTACTTTCCCCATCTGTAAAATGAGCTGGAGAAGGAAAAGGCAAACCACTCTGGTATCTTTGCCAAGAAAATCCTAAATGGGGTCATGAAGAGCTGGACATGAATGAACCACAAAAAAAAAACAATCCTTCATTTCTATACGCTGACCAGAAACAGTTTCATTTATCATTAATCAATCAATTTCAGTCTGGAGTTATTCAATCGTTTCATCATGTTCAACCCTTTGTGACCCCATTTGGGGTTTTCTTGGCAAAGATCCTGGAATGGTTGGCCATTGTGTTCTCCAGTGGATTTGACAGATAAGGAGAGAGATGTCCAAATATAGTTCCTCGTGCCCTCCCACATGATTCCCTGGTCCAAGATTATTTCAGGTAACATGTGAATCTCGAACAAGCTATCTTAAAACACAGTCTAGGTTAGCATCCCATTAACATTTTTCTTAGGCTCATCCCTTCACTAGGGGAGTTATTCTAAATTTTTCCCTATATGTAGCTTGTATAGAGATTTTTGTATATTGTCTCCCCCATTAGATTGTAAATCCCTGGAGGACAGGGACTATCTTTTGCTTTTCTTTGTATCTCCAGTGATCAGTATCCTGCACAATCAATGTTTATTTAGTGAGTGAATAACTAGAGTTAAACAAAGGAACCTTTCACTAATATCTTAGAAGTCTTAATCCTTCCTGAATGGAGAAGGGTAGATTTTAGCCAGTTATTTCTGCTGGATGGAGAGGGCAGTAATAAATATAATGATAGTTACCCTACTTAAGGTATTCCCTTTAATCTACTTCTGTAAGAAAAGCTTTTTGTGTGGGGGAGGTGGCAGCTAGGTAGCCCAATGGATTGAGAACCAGGCCTAAAGACAGGAGATCCTGGGTTCAAAACTGTCCTCAGGCACTTCCTAGCTATGAAACCCTGGGCAAGTCACTTGACTTGGAACTGATAAGACAGAAGGTAAGGTAAGGAAAGAGAGAGACAGAGAGAGAGAGAGAGAGAGAGAGAGAGAGAGAGAGAGAGAGACAGAGACAGAGACAGAGAGAGAGAGACAGAGAGAGAGAGACAGAGAGAGAGAGACAGAGAGAGAGAGAAAGAGAGAGACAGAGAGAGAGACAGAAAGAGAGACAGAGAGAGACAGAGAGAGACAGACACAGAGACAGAGAGACAGAGAGAGAGTGAGAGAGAGAGAGAGAGAGAGAGAGAGAGAGAGAGAGAGAGAGAGAGAAAGTTTTGATCCTCCACATCATCCACCTTCCCAAGGTACTTTTCCAAGAATTTTTAGAAAGTGTTTAGAGAAATGTTATTTCTTAATGTTTCCAGAGCAACTAAAAAGGGGTTTTTATTGGATTTTATGCTAGAGAATTTCATCCCACTTTCCTTTTATTATCCATTCTTTGCCCTCCAATATACCAACAATTCAGAATGTTTATCCTTCAGGCAACAAAATTGTTCTCCCTGAAGTGGGATGGATTAGGAATGTTTAAATGGCCTGCAATCCTTGATTCCTAAAGTCAATAAGACTTATAAAACATCCCAAAGGCAGTCACAAATATGATAGGGGAAGAAGGAAATAGGAATAAGTATTTCTTAAGCATCTACTATGTGCCAGGCACTATGCTAAATACTTTATAAGTATTATCTCATTTCATATATTATTATAAATATTAACTCATTTCATCCTCACAACAGCCCACTGAGAAAGCACTGGTGATGGAGTTGTGATATGATTCAACCATTCTGGAAAGCAATTTAGAGCTGGGCCTCTAGGGCTAGAGAACTCTGCGTACCCTTTGACCCAGCAATTCCACTTCTAGGTCTCTATCACAAAGAAATCAAAGATAGAGGGACTGCATCTATTTGTACAAAAATATTTATGCTAGCTCTTTTTTGGGTGGCAAAGAATTGGAAATTGAAGAATGTCCATCAGTTGGGGAATGGCTGAACAAGTTGTATATGATAGTGATGGAATATTATTGTGCAGTAAGGAATGTTGAACTGGATGATTTTAGAAATATCTGGAAGGACTTATATGAACCGATGCAAAGTGAAGTGAGCAGAACCAGAAGGACATTTTACAGAGCGACAGCAATACTTTTTGATGAACAACTATGAATGACCTAGTTATTCTCAGCAATACAGTGATCTAAGACAATCCCAGAGACCCATGAAGAAAAAAAGCCTTCTGCCTCCAGAGAAAGAATTGATGGAATCTGAATTTAGATCAAAACATAGTATATTTCATTTTCTTTCTTCTTTTTTTCTTTTTTGTTTGAGATCTCTTCCACAAAATAACTAATATGGAAAAATATTTTACGTGACTACATGTTTGAAATCTACATCAGATTGCTTACTGTCTGTGGAGGAGAGGGTTGGTAGGGATTAAGGAAGGAAAAGTAGGAAGGGAGGAAAGATTTGGAACTTGTAATTTTTTTAAATGAATGTTAAATTTTGTTTTTACATGAAACTGGAAGAAAACAAAATATTATTAAAAACAATAACAACAACCCAGTGAGGTAGGTGCTATAATTATTATTTCCATTTTTCAGTTGACTTGTCCAGAGTCATTTATCTAGTTAATTTCTGTGACTAGATATGAACTCAGTTCTTCTTGACTCCAAGCCAGCAGGCTATCCACTGCATCACCTCGCTGCCCCAGTTGTTGTTCAGTCATTTCTGATTCTTTGTGATCTCCTGGACCACAGCATACCAATACTGTCCATTTCTTTCTCCTGTGGATTAAGGCAGATAAAAGTAAAATGACTTGTCAAAGGTCACATAGCTGGTAAATATCTGAATCTGGATTTGAACTCTGGTCTTCCTGACTCCAGACCCTCTGCTCTAACCAATGAGCCAACCATCTGCCTCAGTAGCTAGTTCCCAAAATGCTGTATTTGTATCCAAAACTGCTTCCAGCTAAACTCTCTGATTTGAATCAATTACTTGACTCAGGAATTCTCACCATATGGGGAAGGAAGGTGCAAACTAAACATCTCACATTTTTATGGTGCTTTTAAGGGCAGCCTGGTAAAATGCTTGCTGAATGTAGAGCCAAGAAGATCTGGGTTTGAACTTTTTCCCTACTACTTTCTAGCTATGTGATCCTGGGCAAGTAAGTACCTTTACTGTTATGAACCTCGACTTCTCCATCTGTCAACGGGGGTAACAGAGTAGGTCTTTGGGAGGAAAGTTCTTTATAAAACTTTAAGGGTTGGGGGAAGCTGGGTAGCTCAGTGGAGTGAGAGTCAGGCCTAGAGACAGGAGGTCCTAGGTTCAAACCTGGCCTCAGCCACTTCCCAGCTGTGTGACCCTGGGCAAGTCACTTGACCCCCATTGCCCACCCTTACCAATCTTCCACCTATAAGACAATACACCGAAGTACAAGGGTTTAAAAACAAAACAAAAAAAAACTTTAAGGGTTGACTAAATGTTGGACCTCTAAGTCTAAAAATCCTGTGATCCTGACTTGCCCATGATCATAGATGATCAAAATCAGGACTCAAGTCTCCTGACTCCAAGTCCAGTCATTCCTATATTCATTCAATAGAGAGCATCTGATGATGCTAACCTGATGAGTTAGAATCCCAGAAGAGAGTTGCCATTGCTTAGACTATTTCTTTTCTCTCTCTGAAGCTACAGATGCCATTCAAGTAAGGATCCCTGCCACCGCAGCTCTACCCCATCACACCCTTCCTGTAGCTCTTTCTGGAGAGATTTTGCAATGAACAAAAAGGGAAGAAGGGACCTTTGTGAAACCACAGGAGTCCAAACTTCCTGTTTCTCCAGGCATTAAGCACTCCACAATCTGAGTTCCACCTTTGCAGCCTTATTTCACACAATTCCCTTCCTTACACTTTGAGGTTAGCTTTTTGTTTTTATTTTAACCAAATTGATTTACTCATTGTTTCCACAAGCCATTTTCCAATTCTGGGCATTTATACAGATTCCTCCCCATGCTTGGAAGGTCCTTTTCCTTCCCCCTCCTCAGTGCTACCTTTCAGAATTCTTATCCTCCTTCAGACCCAATTCAGAGCACCTTCTCTGAGATACCGTCTCAGCTCTAAGTGCTCTTATTCCCTGATGACATGGGTATTTTCACATTTGTCTTTGCATCCGCCAGAGCCTAGGACAGCATCCTCCATGAAGTAGGTACTTGAAAAATGTTTGAGGTATTTGGTATCCTTCTTTATTCCTGTAAGCGCTTTCCTATATGTGGAAACAGAAGTCAGCAACCTTCTCCTGCCTTCACAGGAGACAGTTAAACTTTTAAGAAGTTGGTGAGTCTGAGAGCAGCTAGATGGCTCAATAGATTGAGATCCAGGCCTAGAGACAAGGGGTCCTGGTTTCAAATCTGGCCTCAGATATTTCCTAGCTGTGTGACCCTGGCCAAGTCACTTAATCCCCATTGCCTAGCCCAGTGATGGGCAAACTGCTGCCCACCGGCCAGATGCAGCCCCTTGAAATGTTCTATTCGGCCTTGTGACATTATTCCTAATCTGAAGAATACAATGAGTAGGATACAATACAATGAAACTTCTAAAGAGTTGCCTTAGAAGCAGACTGACAGATGAGCATTGCCTTTCCTTTGGCTCCCTCTTTAAAAACTTTGCCCATCACTGGTAGCCCTTACTGCTCTTCTGCCTTGGAACCAATACACAGCATTGCTTCTGAAAGACAGAAGGTATGTAGGTTAAAAAAAAAGAAACCAGGAAGTCAGGTAGAGTTTTTCTGACATCATATGACTCCCTAAACAAATGTCACAAGTACCAGCCATGGGAAAATGACCAGATAAAGTTATCAAACTCTCATTGATTGACTCAGCATGGTGTATTAAGTACCCAGGATACAGAATAGAAGAAGGGTCCCCCAGAAATACTATGGGAGGGAGTGGACCCACAGAATTGAGGATTATTCCACACCTATCTAGAGGTGCTGGATGCATCTGTAATTCTGAAAGCTTATATTCATATAATGCTTTGCACTGTACAAAGTGATTTACTCACAATGATCCTATGAAATAGGTACATCTCTAGACCTTTAATTCTTCATGAGCCCCCATTTTCTTTCAGAATCTTGACCATCCAGAATTTCATCACAGTATAGTGATACAAAACATTTATCTAAAACAGAAATGCAAAATAAGTAATAAGAAGATTAAAATAAGCAGCAATTACTCTTGCCACCCATTTCCCATCAAAGAAATATTTCTTCCCATCTTTTAGGGATAAAAGATTGCATATTCAGTGCATTCTCACCTTGAACCACTAAGTCACTGCTCAAGCCAGGGGAGCAATAAAAGGTCTGTTGGCATCTTGCCCACAAGATGAACACCAAGAGCCCTGCATCTCTCTGCCTAGAACTGTGTCCTATGTATTGGTCAATGAATCCTCAGGATTGTTTCCCAGTGGCTTGTTTCCCAGCAGGAAAGGGATGAAGCTTAATTTAACACATTGCCAAAGTGCTAATGTGTGAAACTCTGAAATGTAGGGTTGGCACGAATGGGGGTGGTGAGGGGGAGGGGGATGACGACTACAACATTTCAATGGGCTGCCAAAGCATTGCAGCATCAGTGCCTCTGGTTTGGCATTAACACGAAGGCACATCTCTGTGTCTGCCAGGCAGATATTCAGGCAAAAGGAACTACAAGCCAGGGACAGCCTCTTGCTCTGTGGCCATATTTTTTTTCCTCTCCGTCTTCTAAGGTTTACAACTACCCCAATCTCTCCAAAATCTTTGCATCTTGTAAGCTAAGTTACTTTGTGACTTTCTGGTTCACCTACTGAATGGTGGTAGAGAATTCTGGGAAAATGTTGTACCAAAGAGACCAGCCCTATCTCCCCAAAAATGACTTATTATCCTTATTTTACACATGAGGAAACTAAGGAGAAGTCAAAGGATAGGGACAAAGTCACATAGCTAATCAATGTTACATCAAGAATTCAAATTCAAGGTTTCTGAATAGAAGACCATTATTCTCTCTACCATAGTGTTTTTCAGAATTCTGCCTCATTAGGGCTACTCCTACTAGCCTGTGGCAGGTTCTTTGGTAGGTTTTGCAGTAGGGACTCACTCTATTATTGAATTAACATTAAGTCTTTTTTATTATCATGCCAACAGACTTCCATTTTGGTCATTGTCATAAGAGTAAAGCCATACATAACCAAAACCCCAAAATAAAACTGTAAATACACTGATGTGAAAGATGACTCCAACAATTCTTTCTCTGGAGGACATTAAGTCTTGAAAAGAGACTTTTCTCATAAAGCTCAGGGGATCTTGGGTTTTCTTCCTCCATAGGTTAGGCACATTCATCTTTATCTCAGGAAGTGATTAGATCTTGAAATCCACTCTGGGAAAATTAGGTCATTTATTTGTAGTGTGCCCAGATTCATTGTAAATCAGGAAAGAGAGTAACCTGTTAAATAGAGTGCTGGACTTAGAATCAAGAAGATCCACATTCAAATCTTACTTCCTACCCCTCACTAGAGCAACTAGATAGAGTAGTGGATAGAGTGCTAGGGCTGGAGTCAGGAAGATTCATCTTATTGGGTGGTTGATAGTTTGGAGTTAAGAAAATGGATGAGAAAATATTAATAATATAGATTAAAGATTCATCTTCCCAAGTTCAAATCTGGCTTCGGACACTTATTTGCTATGTGATCTTGGGCAAGTCACTTGACCCTGTTTGCCTCAGTTTCCTTATCTGTAAAATGAGCTGGATAAGGAAATAGCAAACTGTTCTAGAATCTTTGCCAAGAAAAACCCAAATGGAGTCACAAAGAGTCAAACACAACAGAAACTCCTCACTAGCTGTGGAAGCACAGGCAGGTTATTTCACTTTTCTGATGGCATCCATAGCCCCAGTATCACAAGGTTTTAGTGAGTCTCAAACAAGATAATGTATATAAAATGCTTGGTAAGCCTTAAGTGTCTTGTAAGCATCCGTTATTATAGGGCCATTGGAACAGGTATAGAGTGCACACATAACTGGTCTTCCTGCCTCAAATCTTACCCATCTTCCTTATGCATATGTGTAAAGGTGACAACTAATGGCTGGACAATAATTTTATGAAATTATGTGGTCACCAATATTTATTATATCTCAAGTCAGAAATGTATTTACAAAATAGAGAGGAAACAATAAAGTAGAAAAATGTGAAGGGGATAGAAAATTTGTATATCCTCTCTTAATCCAGGCAGAGATTAATTAGCTCTCAACCAGGAAGGCCAGTAAAGAGTAATCATGTGGCCTCCTCCAAGATGGAGGCTAGTCTCTTCAGAAACTGGGAAAGGAGTCAGCCTTTCACTCACTCCACGAAGTAGTCCAGGAGTCAGAGTCCAAGTTGAAGCCAAGCTCCAAACCCATGATCCAAGACTCAGTCTCCAGCTAAGCTCTCTCAAAGATTCTTTCCAGTCAGGAGACTATCTCCATAAGACTGACTCAAGCCACAGGATTCATGGCTTTTTATGGTGATTTTTCATCCCTGCCCCTCTTCACTGGGACCAATCACAGTTTCCAAATTATTTAGCACTGCCCAGGGGGCATTGTTTGTGGGAACCAGTTCTCACTTTCTGGAGGGATGAATACTCATCAGAAGGGTTCACAAATTCCTGGCTGATTGAGTTTCTGAAGGTGTAAATTCTGATCATAGAATTCACAAATTTGGGACTGAGTTAAAAAGATGGAGCTCTCTAAGTAAATAACTTGTGAGTTCTCTAAGTTATCTTGCTAGCTTCTCCCCTAGTACTAAGTAGGGTGTTCAATCTTTTGTTGATTCAATTCAAAAGTAGACAAAGGAGAGTTAATCCTGTCTTCACAATCTAAGTAGGGGTACTTAAGTTAGTGTTAATTCAAAATAGACAAAGGGAATAAAGGATTCCCTTTCACAAATGTAAATCCAGAGTGAACAAAGAATTCCCTTTTACATATGTATATAATACAAATTCTAAGCAAGGGCTTCCAAAAAGGCTTAGTGAAGTTTTAAGCTAGTGAAGCTTAAAACTGGATACCTTGCAGAGTGCTCATATCAGATTTTATACATGTGTATGTGTATGTGTATATATATGTATATATATACACACATGTACATGTATATGTATAATATAGTGTGTTTATTATACTATAGGAGAAGAGGAAGGAACTATAAGTAAGGACCTACAGAGTACCTACTATGTGCCAAGCATTCAGTTTAGAATTTTTTTAGAAACCTTATCTCATTTGATCCTCATAACAATTGTGAGATAGGTGCTATTATTATCTCCATTTTACAGTTAAGGAAATTGAGGCAACCAGTGGGTAAGAGACTTATATTATATTATATTATATTATATTATATTATATTATATTATATTATATTATATTATATTATATATATAAGTATACATAAGGAAATAAGGGACTTGGCAACCAACATATACCATGAATAATGGAGCAGATTAATGAGACTTGCTTCCTTTCTCCCTCAGATGAGATTTACTCAGATTGGTCTTGGGAAATGGCTTCTCCCTGTGATATAAAATGCCAGTGATGGGCGGTGGTGCTGGTGGGGAGACTGAGGAAAGTCCATCACTCTACAGATATCTTTACCCCTCACAGGAGGTGAAACTAGATGTTCACTGTTAAATGATTCAAAAAAAAATCCTTTCTCCCTCTTGGTCCTAGGCTGGCTTTCAAAAATCCAGAATTGTGTACTTAATTCAGGTTGAGTTTCTCCTTTTATAGGTGGCATAATGGATAGTACACCAAGTCAGGGAGACCCACGTGCAAACCTCACTCCATTCACTTTGTAGCCTTGGCTAAGTCACTTAATCTGTTTGCCTCAGTTTCCTCATCTGTAAAATAAAGATAATAACAGCTCCTACCTCCTAGGGTCAAATGAGATATTTTTTGTAACATACTGAGCCCAGTGCCTGGAACATAGTAAATGCAATATAAATGCTAGTTATTGTTATTATTGTTATTATTATTATTATTATTACCACTACTACTTCAACTTATTAATGTCTGTTAAGGAATATTATAGCACAGTAACTCAAAAGATAATAAGCACAGTAGAGGTTTGATAGTAAGATGAAATATCTATATAAGAATATCTTAAATGTCTAAGACAATGCTTCCTCCCCTACTTTTTTTTGGTTTGTTTTTAAACCCTTACCTTCTGTCTTAGAATCATTACAGTGTATTGTGATTCTAAGCTAGGCAATGGGGGTCAAATGACTTGCCCAGGGTCATATAGGTAGGAAGTGTCTGAGGTCACATTAGAACACAGGATCTCCCATCTCTAGGCCTGGCTATCAATCTACTGAGCCACCCAGCTGCCCCCATGTCCGAATAATAATTATTTTTGACCTAGGAATCTGTGCGCAGATTTTAAGGCATATATGAACTTAGATGGAAAATAAATAAATATTTTTTTTTCTTTTCATTAACTTCTAACTAAAATGTAGCATTTCCTTCAGTTATTTAAAAAGATGAATGTGAGAAGGGTCCATAGACTGTACCAGAATGCCAAAGGGAGCCATGAAATATCCAGAAAAAGTTGAGAATCAGGGCGTTGAGAATCAGAGAGGGTGTTCCCAGTGTTCTGTGTTTTAATGTTCTCATCCCCTAGAGTAGCCCCAGATTCCTCATCCAGATGCACAATTTCCAAAGTGACCTCATTCTCAGATAACCCTCCTGGAAGAACGAAACAAAACAAAACAAAAAAACAACAACAACCAAAAACAACAGAGTAAACCTTAATAAGAGTTTTTAAGCAATCTGAGTTGGCCTTCAAAGTCCCTAGAGGAGGGGAGCCGGATGGCTCAGAGATAAAGCTGAAAGGTCACTGGAGAATGTAAAAATTTTCCAATCATGAGTGACAGAATCCAAGAAGAGAGTCTGGAGTAGACAAACTCCAACATCAATGCCTGCTCCCTGCAATTTTCCAGAATTTTGAGAAAGCCTGGAAGAGTCAATACAGCAATACTTAGCACCTTGGATTGAGGGCAAATGTAGGACACAGAAAGACCTGGGTTTCTGACCTGTTTCTGACATATATTGGCTGTGTATATTGAGGTAGCCAGGAGTACAGTGGCTAGAACACCGGGCTTGGAGTCAGAAAGATCTGAATTCAAATCCAGCTTTGGAGACGTAGTAGCTGTGTGACCGTGGACAAATCACTTAACTCCTGTTTGCCTCAATTTCCTCAATTGTAAAATGGGGGTCATAATAGTACCTATCTTGCAGGGTTATTGTGAGGATCAAATGAGATAATCCAGTGTCAGGCACATAGTAGGTACTATATAAATCTTGTTTTCTGCCCCTTTCCTCTCTCCCCTTACCCTAGGCAACCTTGGGCAACCCTCCCACAGATAAATTGCTGGTCTGCATCAGGGAAAGAAGTTTCTACACCAGGAAGTTCCCACATTAAAGAAAATTACAGGTAAAGAAAAAAAAGTCAAACCCCCAAATGAGAAATTGTCCTATACATAAAATATAGACTAGGGTGAGCCCAGCTCAAACTAGTTTAAAATAGCCGATCGTTAAATTTTCTATGTGAGGATTTACACTTTAGAAATTGGCAAATACTACAACTTAGGGCTTGATTTATTGTGTTTTTGATAGTCTGGAGTTAAGAAAGCAGATGAGAAAATATTAATAATATAGATTAAATTTTAAAGTTTGTTGGGGATACACTGACTTACATTTACCAGCACATGCCTTCCCACACAGACAGCCCTCTAGTCCAAGGGTGGCAGAAGGAGAAAAAAATACCAGCGCTTCGTTTTAGACCAATTCCAGTGTGTTTTAAGCTCCTTGACAGAAAGGACAGACTTTTGCCTCCTTTTGTATCCCACAGTACTTAGCACAGTGCCTGCCACATAGTAGACAATAGCAAATTTAATAAAAGGTTGTGGTTTAAAAAACAAAACAAAACTCACCATCTGTCTTAGAATCTATACTAAGTATCAGTTCCAAAGTAGAAGAGCAATAAAGGTTGAACAATGGAAGTTAAGTGACTTGCCCAGGGTCCCACAGATAGTCTGAGGCTTCGTTTGAACCCAGGACCTCCTATCTCTCTAGGTCTGGCTCTCTATTCACTGAGCCACCCAGCTGCCCCAGGAAATGGCTCTTAATGAGCTGCCTATGACAAGCTTTAAGGCAGAGCCATATCACAATGCTCTGTTCTTTGCAGCAGGACTAGATACCCCCAGCAACTATGTTGAGTTAATACTCGGAATATTGGTCTCAGGGCAGAGTGTCCGGGACCTCCGGCCACTGCCATTGACTGACTCACCGAAAAAGGACAAGCCACAATAAAAGGGCCATGGCCCTAGGGGACTTGTCCTGACATCCCAGCCTGGTCTAAACTGGGTTCTATACCTTGAAAGTTCATAGAATTCAGAGCTGGAAGACCTTAAAGGTCATCGAGTCTAGCCTGGTCATTGCGGAAATGAGGAAAACAAAGTCCAGAAAGATGATACTTTAATAATAATTACATTATTACTATTACTAATAATATACATTTATAAAGAACTATGTACCAAGCATTTCCCAGGGCTTTAAAAATATTATCTCATTTGATCCTCACAACAATCCTACAAGACAGGTGCTGCTATTATCCCCATTTTATAGTGGAGGAAACTGAGATAAACTTGAGTGACTTGCTTAAGGTCATATAGCTAGTAAGTGTCTAAGGGCAGATTTGAACTCAGATCTTCCTGACTCCAGGTCCAGCATTTTATCCACTGTGCCACCTAGCTGCCTCAAAATTAAAATCTGAGTCTAATCCTGCCTCAAAAAACATACAAGCTATGTGACCCTGCATATGTCACTTAACTCCTCTCAATCTGAGTTTCTTCATTTGTAAAAATAGAAATAATAGTACCCACTTCATAGGCTTTTTTTTTTTTTAAACAAAACCCTTACCTTCTGTCTTAGTATCAATTCTGGCAGAAGAGCAACAAGAGTGAGGCAACTGGGGGTTAAGTGACTTGCCAAGCATCACACAACAAGGAAGTATTCGATATTAAATTTGAACCCAGACCCCAGGTCCTTCTGTTGTCAAGCCAGGTGTTCAATCTGCTGTGCTATCTAGCTGCCCCTACCTTGAAGGGTTTGTTTGAGAATCAAATGAAATAATACAGGAATCCCTCCCACACCATGGGGTTTAGAGGCACGGCACCCCTCAGACCTAGAAAATCTGCTTACAGTCTTTTGGCCTTCCCTTTGTACTCGAGAAGGAATCTGAATTTTTTCTTTTTCTTTTATGGGCTATTTATAGCATTTTGCATATTTATGAGTTATGAGGCTTTTTAGATATCTAGTCTGTGTGTTGTTTGTGGGCTTTCGCATTTCTTTCACTAACTTTTTACTTATTTTAACTTTAAATTAGAAATTGTGTATATTTATGGCACTAAGAGACAAAATATGTTGATATTATACAACGCTATACATGTATTTTATGTATGTCCGAGTTTCCAAACTTTTTCTGTCACCTACTGCCCTTGGCATGTTGTCTGCAGCTTCTGCAAAACTCCAAAAAAATTCCAGTTGAATTTATTTTTTCTATTTTTTAACTAAAAATTTTGTCTTCCATCTTAGAATCAAGATTGTGTATTGGTTCCAAGTCAGAAGAGCAGTAAGAGCTAGGCAATGGGGCGTCAAGTGACTTGCCCAGGACCCCAAAGTTAGGGCGTATCTGAGATCAGATTTGAATCCAGGACCTCCCCATCTCTAGGCTTGGCTCTCAATTCACTGAGTCACCGTCCCCTCCCATTGAATTTCTTATGCCACCCCGCAATATATCAAAGCCACCATGGGGAGAGTTGCGACGTGGAAGGAATACCTATATTTGGAAAGCATAACACATATTAAGGTTAAACTTCTTTGCAAACCTTAAAGTGCTCCCTTTATTAAGTTGGCTATTTGTTATCATTATTCAGTCCATATTAGTTCATACCATTCTTCTCGCCTTTCTCTGAATTCATCATTAGTCATTTCTTACAGTGTAATAGCATCCCATTACTTTCATACACTTGTTCAGCCATTTCCCCAGTGAATGAGCCCTCGCTTTGTTTCCAGTTTTCAGCTAACCCCAAAGGGCTGCTGTGAATAATTTGATATTTATTCTGACTTGGTCCAGTTCTGTCTTTGACCTCAAGATGAACCATTTTTCGAGAGGGTTGATGGGATTTGCAGGCCTTGGGCAGCAGAAATAACAAGCATGTTAAAGAGATAAATGGACTGAATGGAATCAGCCAGCTCATCATGGACTAAGCCTGTTTTACTCAGACCAATGATTACCAAAAAGACTGAAGAGAAGAGAGAGAAGAACAGATAGCTGTGAAGCAAAAGAACTGTCTGGATCCTAATTTTAGTTTCCTCACTGACTAGTGGCCTCAGGTAAATCTCTTGCCTTAATCTCTATGCCAGAAAAATAGGAATAATTGTTTCTGAGCCATTAGAGTTGGAAGAGATCCCAGGAGCATCAATGGAGAGTTGGGAGGTTCCTTAGAAATCATCTAGTGCAGTGATGGGCAAACTATGTCCGTGGGCAGGTGGGGTCCCCTGAAATGTTCTATCTGCCCTGTGACATTATTCCTAATCTAACGAATACAATGAGTAGGATACAATACAATGAAACTTTGAAAGAGTTGCCTTAGAAGCAGACAGACAGATGAGCATTTCCTTTCCTTTGGCCCCCTTTAAAAAGTTTGCCCATCACTGCTCTAGTGGAATCTCCTCAATTTACAGATGAGGAAATCTATTCAGAGGCATCATGATTTACGCAAGATCACATAGCAAACAAATGGTCAAGCCAGATTACAAACCCAGCTCCTCTAACTTGAATCCAGAGCTCTCTCCACTATACCTTCATTCCTTTTTTCTTAGAGATCATCTTGTCCAACCCCTGGATCCTACAGAGAAGGAAACTGAGACCTCAGGTATCAATGAATGACTTGTCCCAAGTCACCCAGGTAAGTATGTCTCAGAGACCAGATTTGATCCCAGGTTAAACCAGATGCCCTTGTCCTTACTTCACAGTTGTCTCTCTAGTCTTCCCCAGATCCAAGGGGTTGATGCCTTTTCTTAAGTCCTTAATAAATGAAATGAGATGGAGATGAAGAGGACTTAGAGGAAGACTTCTCCCAGTATTGCTTCCTATCTCCTTCAGAATTCAGGTTTTGGCATCAACTAAGAACATCATGGAAGGTGGAGGTCCTGGAAAGGGGTGGCGTTATTGTTGTTGTTCATCCTTTGTACTGTGTAAAGGGAACCCCTTCCTCCCAGGTTCATGAACTTTCTGCTTGTCCAAGCCAGCCCATTAGCGACCCAGTTACTGGTCCAGGTCAGAGAGACTTTGATTGGCTCCTGAGATGTACTAGACCAGGGCACGGGAAAAGGAAGTGATGTGGGGAAAGAGGATATAGGAATGAGACCATAGAGAAGGGGAGCTTTTTCTCTGGAGATTTTTAGGTGGGAGCTTGTCTGTGATTTGGCATTGGTGGCTGGGGTGGAAGACACTCTTGTGGGCTGGTAAGATTAGGGTGGCAGGCTAGGAAATTTTTTTTCTATTTCCTTCCCTCCTTATTTCTATCTTATATGTTAAAATTAAATTGTTAAAAACTACTATCATCCTCATGACTTAAGGGTTAATTATCTTATAAACAGTGACCACAATAATCTTTTTTTGTAACTAATACATTTCCAAACAAATTTCTAAATATTACATTTAGCATATTACAATTGGTATAATATTATTTTTTCAATATTACAGTACTCAAAGAAGATTGATGGCATCATGATGTTTGCGTACGGATAGAAGGGATGGCAGAGAGACTTCTGGGAGAGAAGAGAAAGTTGAGTCACTGTTAAGAAAAATGAAAACTAATATTGCCTCTCCCCACCCCTAAACCAAATAAGGCACCATTCTGAGAAAATCTAAAAAGGAACCAATGAATGTTGCAGAGTAAAAATACTCTTCGAGTGACTCATAACACCCTTATGATTCATGAAAGAGACTAAGAAAGTGATGCTATTCTCCTGGTCTGTTTGGTTTTTTTCTCATGATTGACATAGGTGCTATAGAATGGGGCTGGGAGATATGCTTAGAGAACTGGGCTGTGCCATCTTCTACCTCTGATACCATCTACTCTTTGGGCTAATGTTGGTTTCATCCAACTTAAATGAACTTATTTAAATAAAACGAGGCCTCGTGCTCTGAGGCCCCTCATTCAGGCAAGGTTAAAATGATCTCAGCTCATCTCACTCTCCCAAGAAGTCCACCTCAGCCGATGCTGTTCTTCCTTGCTGGTATTTAGGGGTATAGTGGTCTCAGTAGGAGGGAGTTGGGTAAAAAGTGGAGCCCAAAGGAGGATGAACAGCCCAGAAAAAGGGCTCAGCAAGTCCTCACACCAAGAGTACCAGTTTTCCCTGAATATCCCATGCACCCCCTGTGCTATGTGAAGGATAGATCCTGGTGAGGAGAGAGACTTAAAGCAGGGAGGCCAAATAGGAGGCTGTTGAAATAGGCTTGACCATTTCCACTCCTTCCAAGTAGAAAGGAATTAAAGCAGGACTGTCTAAGATGGTACAAGAGTCCCAGTCATCTCTCCTCTCGATGCCCCAAGCACCACTCTGGGACTTCCACTTATGCTTATATGCACAGGTGGGGAAGTTTCTGTGTTCCAATAAAGTCATAGGATCAGACTCAAAAAATGTGAATGGGAGAATCAATAAAATAGAATGAGTTTTCCTTTTTCTTAGATATTATTTACTTCTGGTTTCCACATTACTATCTCTCATCATTGCCATGTCCAGACAACTAGTAAGTCATTTGTCCAATATCGGCAACATTTTTGGGTCCACCTTGATATAATTAATCAAGTACAATTTATCAAGCATCTACTCTGTACTAGGCACTGTAGTAGTACGTCCTGGGGTTCTAAAGCCAAAAAGGGGCTATCATTGTAATGGGAGAGACAATGTAGACACATAAATAAATATATTTGAAATAATATGAATTGGGGCAGGCATTAGGAGTAGGAAAGGAGGAGATGTCATCATAACTGGCATCTGTATAGCACTTTGAGGTTTGCAAAGTACTTTACATCTGTTAACTTATTAAGGAAGAGGTCACACTTAAAAGCAAGCTAGGAATTCTCAGAGGTAGAAGTGAGGAGGGGAAGCCTTCCAGGTATGGGGATCAACCTATACAAAGGCACAGAGATGGGAGGTGGAATGTCATCAATAAGTAAGCCAGTTTGGTTAGACCATAGAATGAGGAAAGGGGAGTGATAGGGAACAAGATTGGAAACTGTGAAGGGCTTTAAATACCAAACAGGAGAATATAAGCTTCTTGAGTACAAGAACTATTGGGTTTTTTTTTTTTTAATTCATGTAGATAAGCATTCTGCAACATATAAACTTTCACTTTGCTTCCCTACTTTTTTGTTGTTTTTTTGAGTCCTTTCAGTCATATGAGATTTTTATGACCCCTTTTGGGGTTTTCTTGACAAAGTCCTGGAATGATTTTCCATTTCCTTTTCCAGCTCATTTTACAGATGAGGAAACTGAGGCAAACAGGGTCAAATAAATGACTTGTCCAGAGGCACACAGTTAGTAAATGTCTGGGTCTGGATTTTGAACTCAGATCTTCCTGGCTCCAGTCTCTGCTTTCTATTTGCTATGCCATCTAACTGCCCCGTACTTTATTACCACAAAAGTCTTGCTGTAAATATCTTTTTATTTATGGAGTCTTTCCTGCTGTCTTTTACCTCTTTGGGTTTCTACCAACTAGTTCTTTGGCTAGGTCAAAGGGCACATACAGCTTAGTAACTGCTTTAGAATAATTCTAGGGGGCAGCTGGATGGCTCAGTGGATTGAGAGCCAGGCCTAGAGACAGGAGGTCCTAGGTTCAAATCTGGCCTCAGACACTTCCTAGCTGTGTGACCCTAGGCAAGTCACTTAACCCCCATTGCCTAGCCCTGTAACAAATAAAATTAATATAGAAGGATATATATAAAAGATACTAGGGCTTAAAATTTTTTTTAAATAGAATAATTCTAACTTATTTTCTAGAACACGTGGAGCGCTAATTCTGCCAACAGCTTTAGCATACCTATATTCCCAGGGTGTATGGGGTGTTCAGGCAGGACTGGTCCCTCTGGGAGGGGGACTTGCCAGGCCTTTTTCAGGAATGCTCATCTGCCTTTGGTGTCCATCCATCACCCAACTCTCATCTGTGGCTGCAAGAAGCTGTACCACATCCCCGTAAATCAGCTCAGCAGATGGGCTAAACCAGAATGAGGGTTGCTGATGGACCCCCAATTCTTGAGCGAGGTGAGGGAGGGAGGTGTCTACCCCTAGTATGTGAAGACTTCCCCTGGTGGAATAGGCAAGGGTACGGAATTTGTTCTAAGTTTGCTCCGAAAGGTCATTCACCGCTTCTTGAGCCACCATCACCAGTCACCCTGACTTTTGTCTTGCTACTGGAATTCAATGACTCTGGAAGAGAGAATGAGGCTGATGACTTCATGCAGATCTGCCTCACTTAAATGCAGTTTACACCCAAGTCAAAAAGATCTACATTCTTTCATCTTTCATCTTTTTTGCCAATGGCTCCCCGACTTCAAGTAAATGTTCAGAATGTCCATTAGGACCAAGCAAAGGGAAGGCATAATTTTTTTTTAAATACCCAGGATTCCTCTCTTCTATCCATTTAAGTTCATTATTACCATATGGTTTCACAAGTGCTTTGAATTTCTTTTCCAAGGCTGGGGAATCACCTGGATTTCAATGTGCCTAGACTTAGGTGTGGGTACACCTTCCATTATGGCTCTTTGAGGGTCTTTGAATGAATTTAGCTGGTCCTTCCACAACAGAAACATAATCCATTCATTTTTACTCAAAACCCTTCCAGCTTTGTAAAGTTGCCAAGCCACCATCATGTGTGCTGGACTTTCAGATGCTGGAGTAGGAGCTTAGTGGAGCTATTAACATTTAGAAAATAGTCCTATGGGGCAGCTGGGTGGCTCAGAGGATAGAGCACCAGGCCTGTGGTCAGGAGGACCTGGGATCAGATCTGGTCTCATAAAATTTCTAGCTGTATGACCCTGGACAAGTCACTTAACCTCAACTGCCTAGGCCTTACAGCTATTCTGTTTTAGAGTTGTTACTAAGACAGAAAGTACAGGTTTGAAAGGGAAAGAAAATAGCCCTATTTTTGTCAGTTTTCTGTTTTCTCTCTTTTCTTAAAAGCCAAACCATGGACTACTCTATTCTTAATACCAATAATAGATTTACGTAGTGTCCAAAGAGGACACTTGAAAACCCGAGACAGATAAAAAAAAAAAAGAAAAAGTAAGAGAGAAACATAACAGTGTCAAAGCTACCTCGGCAACTTCCAATGGGCAGGTTTTGCATTTCACCTCCCTCTCTGAGGTATCTATGCATGACAGCGGGGTTGTGATCAAGCTGAAACTGTTCCAGGTTTTAGCAAGTAGGATTCGGGGTCCCCACTGGGACAACCCTGAAATTGATTTTTAAAAAATGATCAAAGGGATCTGAAATAGATGCCTCAAAGGAAGGTCAAAGGAATTGGATTTCACACTCCTGGAGAAGAAATAGCCAAGACTGATTTGCTCTTGTTTTTTTTTTTATTTTGTCACTCAATACAGAAGGGGTTTTACGAAGAGGGACAGACCAGTTGTTCTCTGTGTCAGAACAAACTAGGCTAGACAAAATGGGAAATTGCTACTTGGGCACAAGGGAGAAACCCTTAGTCCTTAGGGTGGTAAGGCATAAAGATGCTATTCTCTTTAGGAAAACAAGAGCAAAGAGTGACAAAAGGGATAAACTAGAATGAACTAAATTCAAATCTACTATAACACTGCCCTCCCCACTCCACTCTGACTCCTAAAATTCAGGACTCTGGACTCCCTTTCCCAGGGTCAATGTGACTGTTTGGAATAATCCATTTTTTGTTTCCTAAAAATAAAAACCTCTTACCTCTTGTCTTAGAAACAAAACTAAATATTGACTCCAAGGCAAAAGAGTGTTAAGGGCTAGGCATTGGTGGGGGGTCAAATGACTTCCCCAGGGTCACACAGCTAAGAAGTATCTAAGGGCTGTAAGATTAAAATTAATATCCAATAACTCCAAGTATTATATTTTATAGGATTTATTAATAATCACTTGAAGTAGGAAAAATACAAGAACAAAATTAAAAGCCTGAGTAAAGAACACCTGAGTAAAATTCTCCTGCCTCTCACTTCACTCTACCTCCACAGCTATGTTTCTGGGAGAAGAGAAGTGAGGATGGAGCTACACAAAACTTATATCCTCCCTATGTTAGCACTTAACATGAGAAGGAACATGGGAAACTGGGAAAGAGAGTTCTGGGGTTCAAAATCTAATTACACAGGGCCAAAAGTGAACCCAGAACCCATCTCTGGACCTGGTTCTCTATCTACCGAGCTACTTAGATGCCCCTGGAAAAGTCAGTTTTGTAAATCATTGCCTGATGTCCCAACCTCAACATTCTTCACTTACAGAGTGAGCCACAAAACTGCAAATTAAATTTTGAAAAAAGAAATGTTGGCAAAGCCAAGATGGTAGGGGAGAGGCAGCCACCCAGCTGAATTTTCTCAACATTCACTTCCAAACAACTTTAAAATAATGTGTCATCAAATTTTGGAGTGCCACAGCCAACAAATGGTCAAAGTGGGACATTTTCCCAGCCTAAGACAGTTTAGTTAGCTAGGCAGAAGTAGTGTGTGACACCACGGTTGGGGCCAACCCTGCAAGGACAAGCCATAGCACCAGTCCCAGGCTCTTCAAGTGGTGGAAATAGCAGCAGCAGGAGCAGAAGCAGCAGCTTCAGGACCTCTCGGCCCAGAGACAGGAAGGGAGTCAGACAAGTGGTCAGAAAGAGATTACACAGAACTCTTTGCTGGCACTGGGTGCAGCTGGCACTGATTGGCACCTCTATTGCCCATAGGCTTTCTGAGTCACAGTTCCAAGGCAGAGAGGAGCTTTAGCACTTGTGGCTGTTGGAGAAAAGGTCCAGTTCCAGGACCAAGAGAAGTGCAGGGTAGCAGGGGTCTTTCCTGGGTAAAGACCAGAGTGCAAACCAAGAGAGCAATAATTACTCCTTAAAGCACCCAAAACTTGGAGATCCCCAGAACTAGCTCTGAAAACAGCAGCATGAAAAAAACCAAAGCTTAGGACAGAGCCTCCCCACTCCCAGGAGAGCAGAGACTAACTTCAACATGAAGTTCAAAGTCAAGATATATGTTGGAAAAATGAGCAAACAACAAAAAAAGGGCTTGACCATGAAAAGCTACTATGGTTGCAGAGAAGACCAAGACATAAATTCAGAAGAGAAGAGTGGGAAAATAACTAAAACCATTACAGAATTACACTCTAAAATGATCAATAATCTCTTAACGGCCTAACTGCCTAATCCAATGACCTTTTCTCAGTCCTCTGTGAAGCCTTTGAAATAGTTGATCATCCTATTCTCCTTCTACTCTCTTCTTTGGAGATTTCCAAATACCACTCTCTCCTGGTTTTCCTTCTAAGTTAGACTATTCTTTCTCAGTTTCCTTTATTGGCTCCCATTCAGATCACATTCTCTAACCATAGGTATCTTATGGAATTCCGTCCTAGGCTATTTTTTCTTCTCCCTCCATACTACAGTGGCACCTTGGTACTCATCATTAATTTGGTCCAGAAGGCAGGTTGAGTACCCAAATGGTGGTCTCAAATGAATTTTCCCCATAAGGAATAATCTAAATTAAATTAATCCATTCCAGATACCCAGAAAACCCAGATTTTATAAGGCATTATATGCATTAATGGAGTTGTGTTTTACTAAATAAACATTAATAATACATAGACATAAACAAAAATAATAATTAGATTAATTAAAATAATTTTAACTTAAATTTACCTGTATTAACAAGAGTACATGGCCTAAGGGGATGGTAAGAAGGAGAAATGTTATTGTCTGGAAGAAGAGTCTATTCTATAATATCTGAGGACAACTGCCTTTCTAAAGTTCTTTCTCTTTCTCTTTTCTGTTCCTTATCACCCCTGAACCCTGCTTAAGATTTGCTAGGTATAAGCTTCACAAGATACCTCTATCCAATGATGTTTGTTTTGGTTGTGTTTCAAAGTTCCCAAGATCTTGATGCCAACAAATTCTAGCAAAGATGTTGAGTGCCAAGCAAATGTTAAATACCCTGACAATTTTTTTCTCATTGAAAATTCATCAAACACTAAATTCAGTGAATTCTGAAACTGCCAAGTACCAAGATTTGACTGTACTTCATTTGGTGACCAAATCAGGTCCCAAGAATTTAATTACTATTTCTATGACGATGATTCTCTCTTCCCCCATCCTCATCTAATCTCTCTGCTGCCTCCCAAATTCGAATCTCCCAACTACCTTTCAGTCATCTTGACCCAGAAATCCAGTTGACGTCTTAAATTCAGTACGTCCAAAACAGAATTTGTTATCTTTCTCCCTCAATGTTCCCCACCCCCTGTGCCTTCCCTAGAAGTATAGAGGGCTACGTCCTCCTCCCAGACCTTTTGCCTCACAACCTTGGTGTCTTCCTCTACTTTTTTAGAGTGTGAACTCCTTGAGGGCAAGTGGCAGCTTTTTCTATCCTCCACTTAGCACAGTGCTTAGCACAGAATTGCTTCATAGATGTTTGACTATTGATGGCCTTTTTGCAGGTTGTTTTTGTTTTCTTGAGAGGCAGCTGTGATACTGAAAATGGCCACAGGATGGAACGCTAGTTCCACAGTTAAAGAAGCCAACGCTGCTAGGATAAGCTCGGAAGTGAGGCAGACTTAATATTTATTAAGTGCCAACAATAGGAATCTGGGATTTACCTTAATCCCTCACTTTCAGCCTCACACATATATATAGTTGGAAAGGGGAAAAGTATTTTAACAGGCAACTCACATCTTAATATTATTATGAAAATAGTTCAACCTTGCGGACACCTTGAAAAAGGCTCGGGGAAAGGAAAATTCTGAAGGATTTAGGACAAAGAATTGTACCCACCTCCAGAGAAAGAACCGTCAGGATACAGATCAAAGCGTACATGTTTTCACTCTATTTGGGCTTTTATTTGGGGGGTTTGGTTTTATATGAGTATTCTCTTTTAACAATAAATAATATGGAAATGGATTTTGCAAGATAATATGTGTAAAAACCCAGATCAAATTGCAAACCATTTCCAGGAAGGAAGGAGACGATTTGGATCTTATAACTTCAGAAAAGTTATGTGGAAAATTGTTATTACATGTAATTGGGAAAACAAAATATCTTTTTTAAAGATCCAAAAGAAAAGGGCTTGGGGCGTCCCCAGAGATCGTCTGCCCATAGTTTGAAAAACCACTGACCTATATTGTTTTCCTGGCTCTGCAGTCTTCGTTTCACTGTGCAGTTAAAGCAGGTCTCTCCATTTTTCTCTATTTATCATATTCTTCATTTTAAAAGCACAGTAATAGTCCTTTGTGTTCATATGCCCCAATTTGTTTCGCCATTCCCCAATCAATGGCAGCTACTTCATTTTTTGTTCTTTGCTACTAAAAAAAGTGTTACTATAAATAACAGTATATACTGGGGACTTTGTTCTTACCAATGACCTTGTTAGGGGTGTTTGCCTATTGGTGGAATCTCTGAGGCAAAGAGCATGTATATTTTGATTATTTCATTTACATAATTCTAAAATGCTTTCCAAAATGGTTTTATTGATTCGCAGATCCCATCCAACTTTGATAATTCCATCTTTTGTCATCTTTGCCCATTTCCCGTGAATTCTCTGTTTAGGTCTGTATCTTTTGTTTGTGTTCACTGAACTAATGATTGTTTTGATTACATTCTAGTCTATAAAGGATATGTTTATTATTTCTGCCTTTTTTCATTTAGTTGTAAAATATCTGTGACCTATCATAGTGTCAATTTTGGTAAAAGTTTCATATGGTACCGAGAAATACTTATATTCTCTAGCCATCACATTTAGATGACACAAGAGATAGATAGATCTCTTAGCTTTAGTTTCTCTAGAAATTTGTACAATTCTTGATTTTGTCTTTTGTTTATCTTTCTGTTAGATTTGTCCAGAACTGAGAGAAAAGCATTAAAGTCTCCTATTATGACTATGTTTTTATGTTTTCATGTAAGTCAGCTAAGTTTTCCTTTAAAAATTTAGATGCTAAGCAGAATATAAATTTATATATTTGGAGGATGCAAATTGAATATTGATGTTGGTTCATTGTCTATAGATTCTTTCAGCATAATGTAATTTTTTAGCATAGTGTAATATAAGTTTATCTTTTGAATGTTTGTTTTTGTCCTGTCTGATAGCACAATAGCTTTTGCTTTTTTTTTTTTTTTTAATTCACCTGATGCAGAGTAAATTTTGTTTTAACCTCCTATTGTCTTTACTTTTTATCTGTGTTCCTTGTAAGCAACAGATTGGGGGTGGGGGTGGGGGGTGTGAAGGTGTTATGTTCTTATTCAACTTGTCATTTGTTTTATTGGATTGTTTAATCTATTCATAGTAAAAGTTGTGAGTTAAGTCTATATTTTCTCCCATTTGTCTCTAATATTACCTAACCCTATTTCCACAGTCTTTCTTCACATGACTCTCAAGCCACCATTTGTCACCACTTTCTCTCATTTTGGAGTTTTACTTATTACTTACTTTCTTTTTTTCTTTTATCTTCTCCCCTTCAGCTTTATTAGTTTTTAGTTTTGTATAAAGGATTTTTTTTTTACCTTTCTTCTTCCTAGAGAATACAGGAATTTTTTTTTCTGCTTCACTGTTTACCATTGATTTGATAAGGGTACATCATAGATTCCCCTTTTTTCTACCTTCCCCTCTCCCTTTTTATGTATTTTTTCATTCTACAATTTAGTCCCACAAATTAATACCAATTCACTTTTTTTTTTAATTTTTAAACCCTTAACTTCTGTGTATTGACTTATAGGTGGAAGAGTGGTAAGGGTAGGCAATGGGGGTCAAGTGACTTGCCCAGGGTCACACAGCTGGGAAGTGTCTGAGACCAGATTTGAACCTAGGACCTCCAGTCTCTAGGCCTGGCTCTCAATCCACTGAGCTACCCAGCTGCCCCCAATTCACTTTTTTTTAAACATTTATTAATATTCATTTTTAACATGGGTACATGATTCATGCTCCTCCTTTCCCCTTCGCCCCCCCGCACTCCCCCCACCCATGGCCGATGCACATTTCCACTAGTTTTGTCATGTAATACCAATTCACTTTTAGCTGGGGAGATTTGAGATTTTAGTCAATTCAATTTCTGGCCTGTCTTCCACCATCATTTCTTCTATTTAAGTTCCTCTTTCACCCTTGTCTCATTATGTATTTTTTTTTAATTAAGAAAAAAAATAAAACCCCTTACCTTCCATCTTGGAATCAATACTGTGAAGAGTGGTAAGGGCTAGGCAATGGGGTCTAAGTGACTTGCCAGAGTCACACAGGTTGGAAGTGCCTGAGGTTAGATTGAACCTAGTACTTCCTGTCTCTAGGTTTGGCTCTCAATCCACTGAACCACCCAGCTGCCCCCTCCTTATGTACTTTAGAAAGAAATCTCTTAGGTTCCTCTGTTGTTATCTTCTTGTACTTTTTTTTACCCCCCAGCCCCCACCCCATAGGTGTCTTTTTCTTTCTATTTTTGTCCTTTTAATATTCTCTAGAGATGGAGTATTTTATCTCACTATTTATGCTTTCCTTAGTAGTTGTATTTGTTTATACTTATTGTGTTTCTGTTGTTTGGGATGGCTATAAATTAAAGTTCACTCCAATGGTTGTGGTTGTTTGATCAGCAGCTTCAAATGCCTCTTTTTTGTTGTTGTTGAATATCCATCTTTTTTATTGTTGATTACGCATGGTTTGGCAGGGCATATGACTTTGGACTGCATCTTGATCTTTTTTGCTTTTCAGACTATATTATTCTATTCCTTCCTATAGTTTCTAATGGGTACAGAATAACCTTGTGTTATTCAAATCCTTTCCCTTATAATTTTAAAATCTTTCTCCTGGGCAACTTAGAATTTGTCATCATTGAAATTATTCAATTTAACCACAATATTTTTGCACAATAGGGTTTTTGTTTAGAGGTAACATGTACAGTGTTTCCATTTGTACTTTTTTGTATTCAAAAATTCTGAGTAGTTTTATTTTATTATTTCCACATTATTATATTTTAAGTATTCATTATTTTATTATTTCTTTTCATTATTATTTTTATTATTTCTATGATTGTTTATCATCATAAATTTACATCTAGTATTTCTGACAATTTATTATTTTTACTATTTTAAATTATTTAATATTATATTATTTTTACTGTAAGTATACACATTATTTCTGACAGATTTGTTGTTTATTATTTTTATTAGTTAATGTGTGTTATATTATTCTTTCTGTTACTTTTATTATTTCTGCTATTATTTTCTTATTATTTCTTGCTTTACAGAATTCAATTTTTTTGACCTGTCACGTTTTTCTGGAGAGACTCTGAAGTTTGACTCTGAAGACTCTATGCATCTGTCCTGGAAATTAACATGTTTTCTTTGTAGAAGGATCACGTATTCTCTTAATGTTATTGCTTTTTGCTTGTCTTCCAGATTATTCTTCCACTCATGTATATTTGTTGGTGGGTTTCCACTTAAGCATATTTGTAATCCTGATCAGTTTTCTTTTTGCTTCTTTGGAGAAACATTATGATGGGTTCAAGTTTTTTCCCACTCTGCCAATTATTTCTGCGGTGCAGGCCATAAATTCTGCTTTCACAATAACATCTGTTGTGATCTCATGTTCTCTTGGGAATCCACCAGGTCCTCTGCCTCGTAGCTATTGGTTGGATTTCTTTTCTTATAGTATTTATTTAGAAATGTATGAACTCATTTAGGTACCCTGATGATCATCATCCTTCTGTCTTACTGTCTTCTCTACTGGTTTATCTGATTATCCAGATTTTTTACTGTTTTCTTCCCCCCTTGAGATCTCTGGTGATTTCAGTCTTTTTTTCCTCTAATAAATCAATGAATAAACATTTGTTAAGTGCCTATTATATATCAGGCACTATGCTAAGCACTTTATTTTCCCTATCACTGATTTTCTGGCTCCTCTTTTGAAGATATATCTTCCAAGGGCTGGACTTTAAAGCTGCCTCAAGCCTCCTCCCATGATGGGGAATTCACTTTTCAGTGGCCTCGATTCCCAACCCCAGTGACTTCTGAGCAAGGAAAGAACTGGCCAGATCTGGATGCTGGTCCCCTTTCATTCTGTCCTGATACAGTCTATCTTTCCTATTTGCAACACACATAAATCTGGTGCCTTGCCTATTTGTTACTGTTCTTTAGTTCTGGAGTACTGCTATAGTTTATTGTTTCTGCAGGCTTTCCTATTATATCTCCACCTCCTCCTGGAGGAGGGGGGGGTAGAGTTGAGGTCCTATGTTTCTTGGCACATGTAGAATGTAGAATGAAGGCAGGAGGTAGGGAGCACTGGCAGAGACTATAGGGACAGCGAGGAAATTGTTGACTGGATTCCAGGGCGTGATCTTGTGCTGCTCTTCCAAAGTGTGGGGAACTGGTAGGGGAAGAATTATTGAGAGAGCCCATTAGGGAATAGGATTTAACAATCTCTGCCATTAATTCATCAGGTTATTACCTTGTTAGACTTTTTGACCTGTATCTTGACTTGTGGAGATGGCTATAATTAACTACTTCTTGTACATTATTCTTCTTTGGGGGAGTTTTGAGATTTGTGATCACTGGAGAAAATGTATAGTCTGTCATCTTAACCTATATCTTCTTCCATTTAGTAAATCATTAGCCAACCTTTGGAGTCAGATAAATTTCTCAGTCTAAACTTCTGAAGTCAACTCCAGATCAAGGGGTTTGGGGATCTCAGATTAAAAACCTTTGATTTAAAGAATGTCATTACATTTATCCACTATTTTGGAATATCAAACCTGAATTCTGTTTGGTCTTAGATTCCTTTTCTAAATCTAAGATCAAAGTATCTTGTCTGGAAAAAGCTTAGTTATCCCTTTGAGTGAAACTCAAAAGTTTTTCACGTAAACTGCAGGGACTTCAGTGAATCACAAATGCAGTGAGTCATCTGTGTGATATGGCAGCCAAAAAATGATGTCATCCTGTAGGTCTCCTCCCATTCACTGCCAAACTCCTAGAAAGAGCTGTTTCCCATCTGTATGTCCTGCCTCGGTTTCTACTCCTTCCACTCACTTCTCTATCCCCTATAGCCTGGCCTG
Organism: Gracilinanus agilis; assembly: GCF_016433145.1. NCBI lineage: Eukaryota > Metazoa > Chordata > Mammalia > Didelphimorphia > Didelphidae > Gracilinanus > Gracilinanus agilis. Next base: position 134,541,714 of record NC_058133.1, read on the forward strand.
TACCTCCACCATCTAACTGAAACCACTCTAGCTAAGGTTATCAAAAATCTCTGAGTTGTTGATCTAATGACCTTTCCTCAATCCCCAGCCTCTGAGGTTTCTGGTACCATTGACTACTCCCCTCTTCCTGGATGTACTCTCCACCCTTGGCTTCAAGGACCTTGCTCTAATATCTGTTATCTTCCTAACTACCTGACCACTTCTTCAGTTTCCTTTGCTAGATCATCTTCTTTCTCTTACCCACTCAGCATCTCTCTCTTCCAGGATTTTATCTCTTAATTCTACAACCACTATAGTTTCAAAAATCTTTTCTGGCTAAATACTCATCAATCGACATCTCCAACTCCAATTTCTCTTTTGCACTCTAGCCATTCATTGTTATCTGCCCACTGGACTTCTCTTGGAGGCCTCATACACACGTCAAATTCAACAAGTTTGAAACAGAACTCACTATCTCTGTTCCCTCCTCCAAAACAAAAGTTTCCTCTCTTTGAAGCTTCTTTTCCCACTCAACTTTCAGTGATCTTCCTAAAAGGTATACCCAACCATCACACTCCAAATTTAAAATTCTAGGGGCTCTCTCTCCTCATGTCTACCTCTTGACTTCCTTCAAGTCCCAGTTAAAGTTCCAACTTTTGCTCATCCCACTCAATTCCAGTGCTTTCCTTCTGGTGATTATTTCTATTTTACCTTGTATATAGCTTGTTTGTACATACTTCTTTGTATGTTGTTCCCTTCAATTGATTTTGAGCTCCTCTAAAGCAAAGGACCCTCTTTAAAAAATTTTTTTAATGTAGCTTTTGGGGGTCTTTTTTGTTCCCAACTTTTTTTACTCCAAATGTTTACAAATTCAAAAAAAACCAAGCATTTCTATTTAAAAAAAAAAAGAAGATATTACTCAAATCAAGTCACTGATCTCCTACATATTTAACTTTTCTTCATATCTATATAATAGATCCTGTCCATTAGTATTCTAACTTCTCTGGATCCTCCCTGCATCACTTAGGATATTATCATGGAGGTCATCATTTTCATATAAATTAAATCTTTCCTTTTTTATCGTTCTGTTCACTTTCTGGAGTTAACTTCTCAGTTTATTCTCCTAGTATTAGTTCTGTGGCTGCTTACAATGTTCTGCTGGTTCTACTCATCTCACTTCATTATCTCATATGGTTCTTTCCTGGTTTTTAAAAATTAGTAGTATTCCATCACAACCATATACCACAATTTGTTTAGCCATTCCCCAATTGGTGGGCATCCCCATAGTTTCCAACTCTTTGCTGCCACAAAAAGAGCTGCTATATAAATATTTTGGAACATATGGATTCTTTTCCTCTTTCTCTAATCTCCTTGGGAAACAGGCCCAGCAATAGTATTGTTGGATCTAAGGGAATACTCGGTTTTATAACTCTGCATAGAATTCCAAATTGATCTCCAAAATGGTCGGATCAGTTCACAGCTCCACCAACACTGTATTAGTGTCCCCTTTTATCCATATCCCCTCCAACATTTGTCACTTTGTCCTTTGGTCATTTTAGCCAGTCTGGTGGGTATAAGGTGATATCTCAGAATTGTTTTGGTTCACATTTCTCTAATCAGTAGTGATTTGGAGCATTTTCCCATATACCTATATATATGGCTTTAATAATGGAGACTCACTTTTTTGGATCTTAGTACATAGTAGGCACTTAATAAATGTTTACTGATTGTATTTCTACTGAAGGCACTGCCATTCAGTCACCTACATTCTATGAGATTCAGATTGCAGAGGGGGATTCCAGCTGCAAGAGAGAGGTTCAGGCTACAGCTCAGAATTCCAGAGGGCCCTGAGAACTCTGAGAGAGGGGGCAGGTAAGGCAGTTGAGGCAGTTGGGTCCTGGGTTTTCAGTAAGCAGGTCACTTGCTTGCTGTGTCTTGAATCCTGGGTTGCTCTTGAGGGCTAGAGGCTTGAATCTGAGCAAAGCCATTTTAGTTCCTAGCTGCCAACTTGCTTTACCTGGATTTGACATTCAACTACATCACAACTCGTAACTGAAGTCATCCTTAATTTTTCCTTCCCCTTCATTCCCAGCATCATCAATTATCAAGTCTTTTCCATTCAATCTCTAGCTCTAGCATCTTTCCCTTTTCTCCATTTATACAGCCATTGCCCAAGTAGCATCTCAATTATGTTCCCTCTAGTCTACCCTCTAAAATCAACCCTTCTGCTGAAATGATCTTCCTAAGACAGATTTGATCATATAATTCCCCTGCACAAAAATCTTCAGTGGCTCCCCATTGTCTGTAGGATATAAATACACAGTTTTAGCTCATCGTTGGCAAGAGAATAAACAACCATTCCATCCCAGGCCTGATCATTTTTAAAAGGCTGACTCTTCCTGCTGGCCAGTGATCAGATCTACCATTCCATTGATCCAGGTCTCCTGGGGTCAAAAGTGGGTTTTTAAATGATGGTAGTAGTTTGTCCTGAACATTCTGGTAGGCAGCAGCAGTGAAGGACCTTTCAAAGAAGTAGAGACTGAAGATGAGAGAGAATAATGGGGGTGAAAAGCTTCTAGAGAAAATGAGAACTATAATGGAGGGTCCAGGTAGTGGAGTGGACCTTAATAGGATTAAGGGTCACTTCTGCCTTAGAAGACATGAGTTCAAAACCCAGTTCTGCCACTGTAACTCTCTGAGCCTCAATTTTTTTCATTTGTGAAATGAGGAGGTTGGATTCAATGAGCTTTCAATGGTGCCTTCCAACTCTAAATCTATGACCCTATAATTCTGGCATTAGTTACTCGTACCCATTTCTTCAAGGAATAAAGGGAGTTAAGAAAAAAAATTCTGCTCAACCCAACTTCCCCCCATGCTTCTCCAGTAACAGACATTGTAATATAATTGTTTGCTTATGTTTCCTATATTCTGATTTTTACCTCAAATGTAAAGAGGAGGCAGGCATAGCTTATTCTCCATGCTTGGAATTCTCTCCCTCATCTGTCTCCTGCCCTCCTTAACTTCCTCTAAGTCCCAGTGAAAATCTCACTTCCTACAAGAAACCTTTCCCTGCCCCTCCTTCCTCAATACAAATGCCTTCCTATTGCTGATCATCACCAATTTATTCTGTTTTTTTGTAATTTTTTTTGTAATTATTTATTGTCTCTCCCTTCGGATTGTGAGCTCAGAAAGCAGAAACTATTTTTATTGCTTCTCTAACCCCCAAATTTAGTACACCATGCCTGATACATTATTAATAAATGCTTATTGACTGGTTAAAACAAGATTTTAAATTAGAGCAGAGAACCAAGATTCGACCTTGAACTCAGGTCTTCCTGACTCCAGGCCTATCCACTGAGCCACTTAGATGCCTCTTAAAAAAATACAATTCTATTTAATCCTAGCTACCTATCTAGGAATCAAGAGTACTAAAATGTAAGACCACCAGGTTTCATGCTAGAATGTTCTGTAGAGATGCTCTAATCCACTTCTTTTGGACAGAAAAACCCCAAATCCAAGGATTAATCTATAATCAATAGCAGAGCCAAGATTTGAACCTGGGCTTTCAACTTCAAAAGCTATGTCTTTCCAAAGATCTTTGGCATGTGGAACAAGAAGAAAAAGTTTTAGGGATGGCTAGGCGGCTCAGTGGATAGAGAGCCAGGCCTGGAGGTGAGAGGTTCTGGGTTCAAATCTGTCCTCGGACTCTTCCTTGCTGTGTGACTTTGGGCAAATCACTTGACTCCAATAATCTGTTTAAAAAGAAAAAAAGAGGGAGTTTTATCTCAAAATTCTAGTCTATGTCCTGATATTGATGTCAGATGTAATGATAAACAGCATGCTGGGAGCTGAGCATCTTTCACTCCTCCACTTTTTTTGCTTCCTCTGTTGGAAAGAAAGCCCAGAGGAGGCTGGGTGGAATCTTTAGGCAAGTAACGGTGCGCAGGGTTTGGTCGGGACTGTGTGACTGCAGTTCTCTCTTTCCATTAGTGTCTTTATAAATGGACCAGAAAACGGAGCCGGAGGAGCCCAGCTGAGAAGACACTTGTCCTCTGGCTCTGACCGTGAGGCCAGCTGGGACCACAGACGTGGGAATGGCTCAGGCTTCTGCTCCGGGAGGCTGCCTTCATCCTTCAAACATTTTTTCCTTGAGCCACTGCCAGGAATCCACGCTGCGATGGTTTGGTAACTGTAAACGAGAAGAGAACAAGACGCTGGGACGGACGATCCCGCCGCTCCAGCCTTGGCATCGTGACCCCTTTCCTCTTAAAACACAGAAAAGCTCTCCAGCCTCCCAGGGGTGTCCTGACCGTTCCACCCGGTCACGGAGGACCCGGCATCAAAGGATGCCACACTGGATGGTCTCCAGAGCCCATGGCGGCTCCAGCTGAAGAGCGTGTTCTTGCTTGTGTAAAAGAGGTGGTTTGGGAAAAGTAGGGAAAGAAGACGAGACCAGGAGTTGGGGGAACTGTGTTGGAGTCCTGGCCCTTCCATTTGCTAGGGAAATGGACCTTTCTGATTTTTGTCTCATTGGTAAAAGTGGGGGAATGTTTGACCCTGTCTTGCATCCCAAGGTTGTTAGGAGGATTTAGCTCTCTATAAGGCGGGAGCTGCTAATCGTGGCAACAGATCTCTAAGCCAATGGACGTCCTTGAAGAAATTCCATTGTGGAAATTACTCCTCAGTCCTTCCTTCCCTGCCCCTCCAAATGTCACTTTCTTTTTATTTTTCTATTTTAAAAAATTTTTATTTTGAATATTTCCCCATAGTTACATGTTTTGTGTTCTTTCCCTCTCCCCCAAACCTTCCCTCCCTAACAAATTTCATTTTCCAGAACTGTTAATGTGAGAGAGCAAGAGTGAGAGAAAAAGGGATGGCGGGTGAGATAAAGAATGCTGGCCCTGAAATCAGGAAGACCCAGGTTCAAATTCTGCCTCTGATACGTGCTGGTAGTATGAATTTGGGCAAGACCTTTAATAGCAGTGCTCCAGGCTAGTGGTGTCAAACAAATGGGGGCCACTAAACTGTTATCTAAGGCTCCCTGCGGGCCACACATCAACACAGAAAATCACTTATTAACTTTGTTTTATTCTATTTTATTTTTGGAGAAGGAAATGGCAAACCATTTCAGTATCTTTGCCAAGAAAACACCAAATGGGGTCATTCAGTTGGACGTGACTGAAACCACCACTTTTATTATATGTTTTGTTGAATTTTATTTCCCAATTATATTTTAATCTGGTCCAGGCTGTCCTCAGGGCTCTTGAGGGCCTCCAGTGGCCGCTGTGTTTGATACTTCTCTGCTAGACAACTCAGTCATGGTTCTGGGAGTTTCCTCCTATCTACAGCCTATAAATATGAAGCGAAAGGCAATATGGTGTGCTGGGTAGATGGCCGGCCTTGGGTCAACTGCTGGGTTCAAGTTGATGTTTCTTGTTCAGGCACGTCTGACTCTGGGATCCCACTTGGGGTTTTCTTGGAAAAGATAGTGGTTTGCTTTGTTCTTTTCTGGCTCACTTTGCAGACGAAGAAGCTGAGGCAAACTGGTGTGACTTGTCAAGTGTCTGAGGCCAAAATTGGATGGGGAAGAGGAATCTTCGCTGTGCCTCCTGGCTGCCCAGGGCCTCTGACAAATTGTAGCCATTTCCACCGGCAAATTTCCACATTGAAAGCTTCCCACAAAGACACAACACTCTGGACCGTTCCCGCTCCCCGTAAGCCGACCCATCGGTGACTCGTCGTCCCTTCTGGGTGGCCGTCGCTGTGCCTGGCGACGTGCCCCGAAACCATCCGGCAGCTTCTGTCCGTGCCACCTTTTCCCATTTGGCTACTCCAGGCCAGGGGGCTGAGCCTCCTTCACCATGCATTCTCCTCTGAGGCTCCTCTCTCAGAAAGACTTGGAGCTACAGGCTGTCCTAATGGGAGAACCCTTAGAGAAAAATCCAGGCCGGGCCCTTCATTTTACAAGTGAGAAGAGCTGGGGCTCAAAGGAAAACATTTTATCCTTATTAAGTGTAAGGTCTTGATGCTTGACTCTCATTTCCAGTATATTAAAAAAAAAAACAAAACACTTTTACCTTCCATTGTACTAACAACCCTGAAGTAGAAAGGCCATGCCAGGCAAATGAGGGGTTCAGTGGCTTGCCCAGGGCCCCATAGCTGTGTCAGAGGTTAGACTGGAACCCAGGTCTCTTGGTTACTGGAGTGTCATGGGTGAAATAAATACAAATCTCATTCATATTATGTATTTCCTTTTTTTATTTGAAAAGATAACCAAGAGGCAGAAGAATGAAGCAATTAAAACCAGCAAAGCTGCCAAGTGGGAAATGGAGGCTGGAAGGCATCAGTTCAGTTTTGATGCTGCTTAATGCAAACGTAGAGGGTTCTGAGGCGGCAAACCTTGGCTCACATTCATTCTAATGATTTCCACAAGTTTGCTGCTGCATCGGAATGGACGGGCCGAGCCCTGTCTGCTGGGCTCTACACGGTCTAGTAATGTCATGCGCATACAAGTTACACTGTTTACATGGAATTGCATGCAGTTTACACACAGAATCATTTGGAAGGCACTGTTTTGGGCAGCGAGAGCTGCTACTTTCTGGCAAGTCATTTCATAGGTTGTTTGCAAGGAGTCCTCATTTTCATTTAATTCATTCTTATTTGAAACTTTGGTGAAAAAAAACAGGTACCGACTAATGCCATTCTCGCCACTGTTTGGTTTTCCTCCCTCTTCATCCCAATCACTCTTAGATGCTAAGCTTAGATGATAGTACAGTTAAGAGAATATGTCTGGTCAATAAAGTCTCATTTTATTTACAATTTCAAACTAAAATAGGCAGAAATTTACAATCTTGTAGTTTTCATTTGAAATAAGTAGTTCCCGCCTGTGGACTCAACTACTTTTGAATTGAATAAAGATTTAATGGTCATTTGTCAAACTTACCATAGAAAAAAGTAAATGAAGTTTCATGCTAAAACTAAATTCCTAATAAATAATTAAAGTATAAGCTTGTCATAGTATCGGTAATTTATTCCACTTTAAAACTTGTGGTCCCATGGAGGGTCCTCGAATGTTAACCTACATGATTTTTGAGGGCTGTGATACGGCTGCCTGTACTGCGTGTCTTGTGGATTTGGAGCACAGACGTCACCGGTCACACATGCACGGCTGCAGTAACAAGACAGTAAGCAAGATCACACGGGACTCCGGCTCTAAGCTGCGGAGAGGCCCCAAGTCCAGGCTCGCCCTGGGGCCGGCCAGAGAGGGAGAAGCTAAAGGGGGCCCTGTAGCAGCGGAGAGAAGGGTCGCTGGGCTCTCTCTCTTCCTTCTCCCACTGAGAATGTGTCCATTCTGAGTTGGGGTAGATACGGTCAGACTAACCTGCTGAAAACTAAGAACAGCGACACTGGGAGCTCTTAGAAGACAGGAGAAACAGGAAGGCTTTAAGTAATGATGAATGGAGCAGAGAAACGCTTCATCTGACTTTGCTTCCTATATGACCCTTACAAAAATGCTTCCTTTGTGATATCAAGTCCCCAAATCTGCCCAAGACAAAAATCTATCCTACCATATTCTTATTTCTTCTGTCATTTATTTCCATCTTTGGAAAAATTCAGGGAACAAAACATCCGAGTTACATATTAACCAAAAAATATGGAACAACAGAGATCTTGTGCTACATTCCTCCAGATTCAGAAGATAGAAGTGAAAGGTGAGGGGTTTGGGAGGTAGAAAGCCACAGTCCGCCCCACTTCCTTTGCCTTTGTTGGAAAAAAAAAAGAGCATCAGAATTGAAGTCAATGGGTGAAGCCTGGCTCATTCCTGTTTCTACTAGTTACAACTCCTGTGACCTTAACCTGTCAAGTTTCTCATTTGTAAAATAAGAATAGATCATCTCTCTAGGGCTTCCTCAAGTTCTGAATGCTGTGATTATGCACTCCTAAGTAGTGATATAAGTTTTTAACATGGTGAGATTCATAAGGATGTCTGACACGGGATATGGCCCAGAGAGAAAATAGAAAAATTAATTCCATTAACAAAAGAAATGTGTAAGGGCAAATGTGTGGCAACTTGAACTTCTAAGGTTTTTAAGTGCCTCCAAGATAAAGAGAAATAACTCTCACCGACATGGTGGGAGATTCAAAGTCAATTATTTCAACCGTCTGCTAGACCTGAATTGCAGCTTTTTATAGGTAATGGGCATATGAGTGAGGTATATATACCTCACTCACTATACTTACACCGAAATTACTTCAGATCCAATACAGGAAACCTACAACTATTCTTTGTAACAAAGCGGTGGTTTCCTAACCCTTAAAGAATAGAATCCCCTAACATAAGCTGCTCCAGATTCAAATACACAAGACAAATCTAAGCCATTAAAAACCACGGTATTCACACACACATTAGCTAGTCCTGTCCGTAGCACGAGGATCATAAAGTAGAGCCGGGTTGCTCTGTGCAGACCCCACTACCTGCACCACGGACAAACCTCTCTCTTCTGGGGACGGGCACAGGCACAGAAAAGGGTTTGAACTGCAGCTCAATTAGCTGTGCCTAGTGGATGGGCTAATTTACTCTGAAGCCGTGAGAGAGGGAAGCTTGAGAGAGATGGGAAAGTTCTGAATCGTCTAAGATGAGTTAGAAAGAACAAACGGCTGTACATCTTTGGGCTGTCCTCATCACTGCCCCAGTAGTTCCTTCAGCCGGCATCGTAGGGGCTTTGGGTCAGCGAAAAGCCAAAACTGTAACACCGGTGCTTCTCGTTTTTCCTCAAGGACTCCCAATAAGGGCTGACCACTAAATGAGATGAAGAAGACTCTGAGTAACAAAGGAGAGTTTTGGGTAAATGGGGTAGTAGATAGGTCATCCTTTGAAAATAAGCCTGTGCCAAAAGCCCACGAGCAAGGGCCGGTGAACCTTGCCAAGGGGGAAAGGCTCTGCGTGTCTCTGTTTGGTCTGTAACCAAAGACCAGCCAGGATGTGCAGAGGTCACCAGGTGACTCATTTTCTTGATCACAGTCATATGTGAAATATGGAGGGTTGGCCATTTGCATTGATGGGGGAGTACACACATCAATTAAATCATGTCCATTTCAAAGTATATCAGAATACATATTTGTGCATATACACACATGAATAAAGATTAGGGGAAAATCTATGGCAAGTAGCTGAATAAAATCAAACATTTTCTATGATATTACATAACCTTGATTTATATTATTATAGTTTTTCCCTCATCATCGGAATGGCAATTCTAATCATTTTCTTACCCAATGTGTGCTTTTGTAAATAATGTCCATTTTGAAAACCTCAAGGCAAAGATGGGGAATGTCCCAAATTAAGACATGCATGGACCTCAATTTTATCAGATGAACATATAAATGAAGTCTATCATATGAAAAAAATTCTTGTTAAATTATAAATCAAAGGGACCAAGAAGCCACCTGGTCTAGTTCTCTTATTTTTTAAAACAAGAAAATCATGTCCAAGAAAAAGAAGACTTGTCCAAAGGCATACCAATAATGAGGTAACTAGAAATAAAAGTTAGGCCTCAGGATTCCGTAGTGGATAGAGGGTAGGGACTGGACTTTTTTATTTTATTGGAAGCATGAACTCCCAGGGAGAAAAACTGCTACCCTAGCAGTTTGGTACCTTCTACTCTTTAAAGATTTGCCTAGAGCCCTGAGAAGTTAAGCCGATTCTCTGGAGTACATAGTCAGAATGCACCAGAGGCAGAATTTGAACTCAGGTCTTCCTGGTTATAAACTAAGCTTTTTATCCATTTGCTGCCTCCCCTCCCAGAAAATGGCAAAAAGATTAGGGAATATCATGCAGAAAGATAGTAGAACTGATGACAACCAAAAATTAGATCCAATGAGAAAACACAAGAGATTAATGTTTCTTTTTCCAGAAAGAACGGCATCTCACTAGAGACAAAATGAATTTGGACTTAAAGGTCACAAATTCAAATCCTGCCTATTAGTTACCACCTATATAACCCTAGGCAAGGTCCTTTCTGCCCGTTTCCCTATAAGAAAAACTTTAAATCCTCTTCTTTTTTAAATCTATAATCCTGTCCTACTAAGTACCATATAGAACTTCAATTCTGATACCTGAAAAGGGGGGTGGGGAGGAGGTGCTTAGATTATCTAAAACAAGGAAACAAATTTCTACCTCCCTCCTACACTAAGCAAAAAGTCCAGCCAAAATTATAGAATAGTGGTAGCTGTCTCCACTTCTCAAACTAAAAGCATTTATACAAGCTATTTAGTTATCCTTTTGAAAATCTGCCTATAAACTCAGTACCTATTAACAATTCTTAATTATGCTAGCCAAAATGCTTATTTCAAGTAAACCTAGGTCCTTGCTTTAAGTATGAACAGTCCAATGACCTTGGACCTGACTTTGGTTTTGATAACATGGCACTAGCCTTTGGGTGGGAGATTATTTTCACAACAGTCAAAAGTTTTGACTTCCTCTGGCAATGCTTCCTGAGATGAAATAACCTGCAAGATTAGGAATACAAGGCGACAGTGATGTTTAAGTGAAATAAAAATAAAATAAAATAAAATTTAAAAGAAATTTGGCATTATACTAAAGTTCAACTTTAGGAATGATCCAATCTTCTTCCATTAACAAATCAATTTAATTGATTTATACCAACTTTTAAGTTATTCCTTTTATAAAAAAAAAGACTTCTATTGTGTGATTTTTTTGCCACACCTTTCATAGTGCCTGTTCTGTTTAAAATTTTTTCCTATACTTCGACTATCTTTGATCATAGAACAGAAAAAGAAGAAATTGAAGATCTATTCAAAAAAAGTTAAAATGTCATATTCTTAGTCTTCTTTATTAAAAGTTCCCAAACCTAAAATGAAGCCTCTTTAACTAGCATTTTCTTTTTGGTGGCATTATCACTTTCTTCTTCTTGGGAGTGGAGGTGGAGAAGAACTGTAAAGAATGGCTTTTCTGGTCATTATTTTACCTTAATCCTAATTTCTAGGGTTTTTCTTAAGAAGTTGTAAAAATAGCCACCTTGCTTTCAGAATGAACATGAAATAGCTATATCTATACAAACAAAAGGAAAAATTTTTATTCACATTTAATAGTAAAGACATAATTTAATCCTCTTTTTCCCACTACCCACAAAAGTATCAATATCCTATATCTTCTATGGAAAATAAAATAAAACCACCCTTAGTTAAACCAACACCATAGCCTCAACAAAGGTAGCTATTTAGAAATGTACTTCCTGATAAAATCTTTAGTGTTTTTTTTTAAAAAGTGAAAATATTTTAATTGCCAAAATTTGTTTTATACATATTCTTTGCTTTATGAAATTAAGTATTGTTCAGTGAGATTGACTGTAAAGAGGAACATTCATTTTCAGTAACTTTCATTATAAAACTGAAAATCTGTTCCTGGGAGATGGACTTGGAAGGAGAACCATTCAAGAGTTGAAGGCATTTATCTAGTGGCCAAGTAGGTGTTATCTTCAACATTATAATATACAAACAATACTTAAATGTTGGGAATTGTAGTTATCTTGTTTCTCCCCTCCTCCCTCCCTTGTTAACACTTTTCTGAATCTGGAATTCTTTGTTTGCAATTGGCTAATTGTGTCATTGGCTCTTTTTTCTAGACTTCTTTTATTCTTTTAAACACTTACTGCCTACTGCATGCAGAGGCCTATTAATAAGTGCTGAAGGAAACGCAGAATTTAGATGAGACAAGGGACCTATAACCTCAAGCTTAGCCTAGCAAAAAAACATTTGCTTAACTTTGCTTCTTCCTTTTTTATGTCTAATGGGCTTACCTGTTTTACCAATGTGACATACCCCTCAAACCCCCAAACAATTAAAATTTTTTATTTAGTTAATTCTCAACCTATTTTGTAAGCTATATAGTTTGGTATTTATTGAGAATTTACTACTTAGTACATTGTAAAGAGGACAAGAAATGGAGTAAAGAGGAAATGAGTTCAAATTCCATTGCTAGGGATAATTACCACTTAGGTAATCTTGGGCAAATCTCTCAAGATGTCCCTGAGTTTCCTAGGTTCTTTCTCCTCCAGTTTTATGAAACATACTTAAAAATTCAGTTTGTAGACTTTATTTAGAATGTGACCCTTGGAGGCCGTTAGGTAGCAGGTGCAGAGATGGGAGGTCCTGGGTTCAAATCTTATCTCAAGACACTTCCTAGCTGTGTGACCCTGGTCAAGTCACTTAACCTACACTTCCCAGTCCTTACTGCTCTTCTGCCTTAGTATCACTACATAGTATTGATTCCAAAACAGACAGTATGGATTAAGAAAAAGGTTGTGACACTTCTAAACCTGAAGGAAAGATGTTGATGTTGTCTTTTTCTGTATTCTTCATGAATTTTCTATCTTTTCCAAAAATGGAAAGGTGGGGGAGACAAGGGGAAGCTAAGCATAGTGGGTAGAGATCAATCTCAGACTAGAACTAGGTCCAAGTCTCACCTGATATAGATCTTGGCTGTGTGACCAAAAGGAAATCAAGAAGCTTCTCAGTAACTAAACTTATTCTCAAGCATCCCAAATTGCAGAATTAGCTGATTATCTAATCTTACTCAAGGGAGCTTTCCTCACTCAGAGCTGCCTTTGCTAATGAAAACAAAGAAAACCCTTTTCCCCTCCAAAAAATTTTCAAAAAAAGAATGGGCAATTTTCTCAAGGTCTTTATTATTTTAACAAGAAAAATATTTGGAAAAATAGAAATAACTTTAAAGCAACTTATATCTTTATTCAAGTTAGAATTATCACTGGTTTTACCTACCTTAATCTATTATGAAACCAAATTCTTGCATGGCTTGACTCAACATTTATATTTTTTAAGGATTTAATCGATTTTGACTCTAATAATTCAACTTAATTGTGAAGTTTGAGCCTTTTGTATTAACTATAAACCTGATTTATATTCCTTGTTTTTTTTCCTCTTCTTATGACATATGAGATTATTATGACAATTTTACTCTTAATCATTAAACATATTAAAAAAATTTCCAGATGACTAAAGTGACAGAACCAAAGTGGATAGAAAGGGAAAGGAGTCACTGCACAGGTTAACAAGCCCAAAAAATAATTCTAACTCTTCTAATTAACCCATGATTATACAGATTTCCTAGCTCAGAAACAGTTATACTGTGTAACTCCAACATTGCATATGGCTCACGTGAATAAACAATCTTTCCTGAGAAGTTATTAAAATAGCAGCTTTTTATCACAGTCTAATTTATTCAAACGCAAATGAGAAAAAAATATATTTAAAATACTAACTAAAAAGAGTATTCATCTCCAAATTAGTTGGGTGGCCAACAGTGGAGAGAGTAATTCTATTTACTGGATTTGTAATTCACCACTTCCCTGAATGAAAATTTGTGATAAACTTAATCTTGACTATCAAACATCCTCTTGTACAAGTATTAGTCCACTTATTTTTTTTTTTTTTTGGTGAATCTCTGAGATCATGTCTGAAGTCAACCATCCATGAAATTATTCAATCATTAATTTCCTTGTATCTTCGGCAACATGAGGCAGATACAAATTCATGTATTAAAAACAAAAACTGGATCTCAGTTTTTTCATAAATTATCTTGTGCATGGCTACTGAGCAAATGTCTTTAAGAAAGTAGAGTAATTGGGCCTATTTAGGGGCTTCTGAGATACTGTATAATGTGTTTGCACATTGTGCCTTTATAACCAGAATTTCCATGTTTATAAATCCTGTAATTTTAGGAGTTATGCTCCATTTCTTGTGCAAAGATTTTTAAGAAGTCTTTAAAACTTGTTGGCAAATTTACGTAGGTTCACATTTGGAAAGCAAAGAGATATTATATTTATAGATTCAATTTAACTATAAATGAAGATATTTTAAGACAAGAATGATTTGTTGATAAGCCTGATTATTTGGGATAGTATCAAATTCAGTATTACTAATGCTATCAAGATTAAGTAGGGAATTATACAGACTTGCCTTCCTATAAAAAATGGATGTGAAAAATTAAAAAGTGAAAAATATGGGTCTGGCAATATATACAAATATTATAATTGTATCTCTAACAGAGTTCACTAAGGTACAAATGGAAGAAATTTAAAAAATAACAATGAAAACTCACAGTGACACTCCCCAAAGGCCTAAGAAAAGTGAAAGTAAAAATATTACCTGCTCAATTTTACGTACCAGATTCACTATATTTAAAATATTATTTAAAGTTCTTTCTGTATAATTATTTTTTCCTTCTGAATTTAAAAAATGTAAATTTGTTTGTGGCTATAGTTGTTTTAGAAGGTTATAAATAAGTAAAAAAAAACTAGCATAAAATGAGGATAAATTAAAATGAATAGTATATATGCAAAAATCTGCAGGCTGTATGTATGAGTAAAACACTGTGTCAAGGTACACTGGAAGAAAAGGGCAGACAAACATAGATATACACATCTGATTCAAAAGCAGTTATGTTAGTTTCCATTTCTGAATGTTAAATACTCCATTTACAGTCTTAATATTTACTATAAAACTTCTCCTTCAAAGAGTAAGGGCAATACATGTAAACCATCAATTAATGAAATCTTGGGACCCTGGAAAGTATTTCACATTCTCTAGAACTTGTTTTAAAACTAATGGATTAATCCAAGTCATCTAAGGGTCACAAACAAGTGATTGCAACATGTATATATTGCAATTTTATTTTAATCGCACAAATGAAAAGTTAGCATGTAGGAAATTTAAATGACACAGTATGGTAAAAATAGCAGAGAACAAACTGAAAAGTAAAATCTAAAAAGGAGGTACACCTAAAGCATGAAAATTCAACATTCATTAGTGTTTCATCTTCAGTTTTGATTGACACTTGATGCGGGAAAATAAATTTTTTAAACAACAAACTTTTAAATCATGATGACTCTTCTGAAAAGATTTCAGCACCAGCACTAAGATTTGTACATTCAGTTTGTTTGCGATTGACTTGTTAGCCATTTACAGAGTGTATAGTACAGATTTGTCACAGATCAGATCACAGTGTTGAGGAAAGCAGTACTTTCCTGGAATTAGAAAGGATCCCCTAAACTGTACTCAGCTTAAGATATCCAATTTACAAAAGCACAAAAACTGTAATATTCTGATTTTAAGGACATAGTTTTTAACAATAAGGAAAGTAACCTTAGCTTCTATTTCTCACTTTACTGAAATCTCTGGCAATGACATAACTGTCAGTATGACAGCAAATGTTTACAGTAAACCTTAATTCAATCAATTTTCTTTTAAAGAACAAATTCAGCAATCTGGGATAACAGAAAATATAGATGAAAAGTAGCATGAATAAACATTGGTGTGGGTTACTTTTTTTCCTTTTATACAGAAATCATGTTAATTTTTGACCAAGGCACAAAACGTTTAGTGCATAAACCAGTTTCTTTCAGGATTCAGTATTTTAGTCTTTTGGACCACTTGTACCCAATATTCTATTCCACCAGGCTATTGAACTTTTCTAAAAAATCAAACATGATTTCTGACCAGGTTGGTAGGGGGTGTAAACAATCTTAATGACAAAATGTGTGCTTAAAAAAAATCATGTGAACAAAGATGAAAATGCCTCCTATTACTTTTTAGAGAACAGTACTTTAAAAGCTTGCTTTTTACCTTTAATGCCTTCACTATCACATGCAGAACAATGAACAGTCACTGGAAAGAAGAATTGTATACTATCATGATAAGTTCCATCACAGTCTAGTCTTTAAAATGGAGTCTCTACAGAAATAAGAAACATTTTAAAAGGGGATGGGGGGGACGGACTTCCTTTATCAACCTTCCTTGAAGTGGTAAGTGCTGTGGATTTGCTTTGGTAACCAGGAGAATATTCTATTCAAAAGCTTTCTGTCCTATAAACTGAGACCCAAAGAATCTAAAAGACAAATTAAAATGTGAAGATTTTTCCAAATTCTGGTATAATTTCCGATTCCTATAGACTTCAAAGTAAAAATGGCATTAAAACTGCTTAGTATAAATCAAGACATTGAGGTGAACATTTCTGACTTACTAGACAGTCCTAAGAGCTTTATTGATAGCAACTCACAGGAACTTTTCTCCCATTTAATCTTACCAGCTTCAAATAAAAAAAGGCAAGAAAGAGAAGGTGGATTTCACACACACACACACACACACACACACACACACACACACACACACACACACACACACAGTGGTAAGCAGAATAATTATTTCTTCTTTCCACCATCAAAATCTTACTTCATTCACTAAAGAAAATGATGCAGAGTGCTTCATTACCTTCTCTTTTTCCCATTATTTTTGTGAACCTAATAGTTTCGTATTTCTTTTCCTTGTTAATTTATCAAAGCAAATTTCAAAAGTAGCCTCAAAGAGAGGGCCAGGAATAGGTCCTGGACATTTGTACTTGTATTACTGCAGGGACATGGATTTAAATGATTCTCAAATTCAGTGATCAAACTTTTTGAGTTCCACAGGGATAGATAGATGACGTGAAACCCAGAACCATAAAGTTACCTAAGATACAAGTAACTATAAAGAAAGATTAAGTACCTGGTTCTATTAACATGGTTACTGATTAAAGTCACAAAATATTCCTCATTATTATTCATGCACAAAATGTCTGAGAAAACTATATTGAAGAAAAATAATTAATTTTAAATGAAAAATAATTCCCCCCCCCTCTTTCCTCCCACCAATAAAAATTTCTTTCCCTTGGGGCTGGGCCTGGAAAGGCTACTAAAAGCTTGTGATGATGTATACTGCTTTCTGTAATAAAAAACAAAAACAAACAAAAAACAAATTTTGTGGTGATTGTTATATGTCCACATGCATAAATCTAAAAAAAGCCTGGAAACCTACAGTAAATCTATAGCATACTATTTTTAACATTTGACCACTGATTGTATCATGTAGATTTGGTAAAGCATTGTAACAATTTAGGAAGGCATCTACATTTTTAAAAATTTGGACTGTACTTTATGTTTTTAATCTACAAAATTGCATGAAGGCTAACTAGAGAGGTTTCCTATCATCCTAGAACTCCCCAAACTGGACGAGTCATGTTTAGGTCACTTTCTTACAAATAACCATTTTTCATAAGCACATACATTTCCATTTGTTCTGTTTTGTGATCTGAACCTATACATGTAATAATTCATGAAATATCAAATGTGATAGGAAGACAAAACCTGAGAAACATTTGCAGTACAACAAAATAACTTGCTAATTCCTTCATTAACACTGAAAACCTCTCTGAAAAGCCTTCTGGAACATTTCTCCTCTTTGTTTTAACAATGAATTCTGAAAAATGTGCAACTTTATCTTGACATGAGAATATTTCAATCCACTGTGATCTTGCCTGACAGGTATAGGATTTTCTGCATAATCATTACAGTAATTCTTAAGACTCTTTTCCATCCTGTTGTAAAGGTCAGAAAAAAGCAGCAAACTGGGAGGGAAATAGCAGGTCATCATAGATGTGTGACAGCTTTCATAATATGTTGATTTTTCCCTCATTCCAAGTGTTTATTTCCATTTTCTTCTAACAGCCCGCAAAATGTAGTTACTTTATGTTGTCCGGTCAAAGTCTTATATCCTTAGTTTTTTGTTTTGTTTTGTTTTGTTTTTTTAATTTTTATGTAGTATTTGATTTGCTGAGTTCCTGTCTGATTGCTGATTAGAAAAGGGGGGGGAAAAAAGACACCATTAGTGACTATCCCAAATCAAATGACAATTTTCACAAATATAGACAATGATCTGAAATTATCTTATTTATGATCTCAAAATATCTTATTAAAAGAACAGATAATAAAAACAGTGTGATTTTTCTTAAAACTAAGTTTTTGGATAGAAAATATACATTATTGCAATTCAAACTAAAAATGCTCTATCCATATTTAATCTTTGTGTGAACAATGCAGAATACATGTGAAGTTTTAATTTAAAGGGAATAAGACTGAAGAATGATATCACCTTTGAGAATCTACATTCATTTAATTTTCTCCTAACTCAATCATGGATGAGATCCTATCAGTTTTTATGTCACTAATTATATAAATCTCCACACAATTTCAAAAGAAAAAATTCCTCTCTTGGGACCTAAGCCTTTACCTCCAAGTTTTGCCCCAAGTCTAAAGATGAATGAGAGTCCAAGTGTAATTCAAGAGCAATTGTAAGGGGGCAGTTAGGTAACTCAGTAGATTGAGAATCAGAAGTCCTGGGTTCAAATGTGATCTCAGAAACTGGGCAAGTCACTCAATCCTCACTGCCTAGCCCTTACTGCTCTCTTCTGTCTTGGAACAAATACACAGTAGTATTGATTCTAAGACAAAAAAAGGGGTTTAAAAAAGTACTTAATGGATATACATTTTTTTCATTTATTTTTAACAATCTGTTTTCTTTTCATTTCTGAAGTAGAAAATATATTTCGAAACTCACCATCAATGAGCTCTTCTTTTAGTTTTGTCAATTCTTTTCTCATTTCATCTAAAATATCCTAGAATAAGCAGAAGAAAAAATAGAAATAAATCATAGTCACAAGTACTTCAATTAATAATTAACAAAACAGGATCTTTCCTGATTGGAACTTAGCATGAAGTAAAAAAGACTATCTTTTAAACTAAAATAACTATTTCTTTGCCCCTATAAACCAGCAAATTTCTGGAAAGAGTCCAGCATTTCATTAGTTCAATGCATTAATTAAAAAATTGATGGGAAGGAGAAAATGGCTGAGAATAGAAGCAAGTTGGGGTAGCTCAAGTGTGGATCTTAAGAATATTACTAATTTGGAAATATTTATAGCATGAGTGTGAGAGTTAAGAGAGGCCTATGTGAACATCTAGTTCAACCTTCCTTTTATAAGAAGGTATAGCCCAGGGATATTATAATTTTGTGTATACTACAGAAGATACCCACATTCAAATGATAAAAGCCTTTTTCAAAGCCAAGTAGAAATATTTGAACTACTGACCTCATTCCATCATTGCCAATAACTAAGATATTATAATATCAGGAGTTCCAAAAGTTCTATTGTTTTAAGACCTTATGGAAATCTTGTATTTTGAAATCAAGAAAATCTAAGATGTGAGTCTTGAATTTATAATACAGAAACTATTAAAACCTGTTTTGTTCCCCCCCCCCCCATTAACTTAATATAGATGTTGGAGGTTTTTCCCTGAAGTGTCATTGAATGAAAATTTACTGTAGGTTGCTCCAAATATAAAATCTTTTAATAATTAAAAAAGAAATAATACTTCACTTGCTCAAAATATCCATTTTCCCTATTTTAAGATCTGAAGAGTATAATTAAAACAAGTCAAAAATATTAGCAATTTTTTCCTGTCCATTGTATAAAAATGAATCTACAAAAAAGAGAGTGCTATTAAAGTTATTTTACTGTTTAATTAAACATGATTTTAGGGCAGCTGGGTAGCTCAGTGGATTGAGAGTCAGGCCTAGAGACGGGAGGTCCTAGGTTCAAATCCAGCCTCAGACACTTGCCAGCTGTGTGACCCTGGGCAAGTCACTTGACCCTCATTGCCCACCCTTACCACTTTTCCACCTAGGAGCCAATACACAGAAGTTAAGGGTTTAAAAAAAATTAAACATGATTTTAAACTTTATTTTCACCTATACATTATTCTGGAAGATACTCTAGTATAAAGTACAAGTGACATCAGAAGTAGAAACAGATGCAAATTATGTATAACTGCCAATAAATACAGTATACCTGCTTCAACCTGTCATAGTCTAGCCCTTCTGACTGCACTCCATTGGCACTGGGTTGCGCAGACGGTGTAGATTTTGGTCTATATAAAGGAAATTTGGAAGGAAAAAAAGTGAACTTCACTTAGGCTTTAATGGGTAGCAACTGAATTATTTAAAAGCAAACACTAAATTTATATCACATTTTGAAAAAAAAAATACACTTGGTTAAAAGCTAGCTACCCAAAATAAGAAAATTGTTGGGGAGGTGTTTTTAAGCTTTTCCATTTCTTTTCTAGTCAGGAATACCACATATTTGCTAAAGTACTAGAAAATAACAAACAGGGAAGGAAAGAAGAGAAAGTAGTCCCTTCAGAATACAATAAGGAACAAAATGTAGAGCATGCCAACAAGACAAACATCCCTAACAGGGCCACATTTAAATCAGCAGTGGCCCATCTGGCAGGTTCATCACACAAATTCTTGTTTTCTTCTCTACCAGGTATATGGCAAAGTGATAGAATGGACAAGGACATCCAGGCTTCAAGCCTTATATTTTTCTTCCAACAAGAGTAATTCACAAAATCTATGTCCCACAAAAGGAATAATTAAAAGGTAATTTTCAAAATAAATGCTTATTAATTAACTAAAAAAACTACTCACAACAGTAGACTTAATTTTGAGAAGCAAAGATAGACTCTCAGGTTCAAGTATATTTGTGGGAAATTAATTATACAACATCTTCCACGCAATTTTTTTTAATTCATCTGATAAACTAATTTAATATTTCACAAGATCTATGATTTCAACGATATGGGTGTTTCCTACACTGATGCTGATCCCCAACGCGTTCCAATGTAACTGAAACATTTACCTAGAGTGTCCATTCAGTTTTTTGTACTTTTTTGTCTGATCCTTGGGATATCAGCCTGTCACCTGACAACAGTACATACCTGAAGCCTCTCCAGTTTGGCAGACTCTTACAGAACTTGTGATTCACTGGCATAGCCTGAAAACCTAGGGTTACCTCAATGCCACAGTGAAACACCAGATAAATAAGCTTATGAAACTGTGTGTAATAAGCCAAAATGTAAATTAAAATATTACTTTTTTAACATAGAATATTGGTAAATTAATACCTTTGTGCATGGTATAGATATTGCTTGAATTGAACTTTAACTCTGGGACATGGAAAAAACTTTAAAAACTTTTCTTCTAGCTGTGTTTTATATTCATTTTAAAATATTGTGGTTTTATTAAAAGATACAGCATGCATTTCTTACTTATAACACCCTGCTTTATTAAAATGCATAATCTATTGACAAATATGTGGGTATATAACACCACTGGTGAGTAAGTATATCTTAAGCCAAACTTTACTCTAAAACAAATTACTTTGCTTTTCCTTCCAAATCTGGCAAGAAGATAAAACCCTCAATACAAAATTCAATTGTAACTGGTTACATCTACTTTAAAAATTAAAATAGTAATTAACTTAAAGAGTTCCCCATATAAAAAACAAATTGAAGGAAAAAGACAAGCCATACATTTAAACACAGCATCAAAATGATGTTAGAAATTATGTGAACCATAGGATTATTCAGCAAAGTAACTTTATTAAGCTTTAATTATCTTGATGTAATTAGATAAAACTTATTTTAGTGTGGTTTTAGGACATCAAATTGGCCAAATCTGCTTTTCTTACATACCTGTCAATGCAGGATGGAATGAAATGCAAGCAAAGAAAAAAAATCTCTCATTTTTGGATGAGAAAACACATTTTAATTCTTTCTGACAAGAGGCTCTATTCCTCTATTTTCAGTGTTTGTGGCATACACACACAGGCTCCTAACTCAAGATCTAGTTCAAACCCCTCATTTTACAGTTGAAGAAATGGAAGGAGAATGGAAGTTTGTGACTTCCCAAGGTCACAGAGGTGAGAATGCTGGTCCTACAATTCCAAACCCAGTGTTCTGTCTACTATATCCCAAAAATACTCAGTGACCGTCCTTGGAAGACAGAACACTGTAATATGCATATGAGCATTCATCTGTGTTACTCCTGACGTACAATTAGTACAAAATAATTAGGCATCGCCCACGTTTTTACAAATTCTTATATTTGCATTTGTAGCATGTCTCTGTCTATTAGGTTTAGGTCCTTATTTTTCTCACCTAAGTTCCAAAACTGACTTCACCAAACAGACAACATCCTGGTGTAATAAGGAGTATAAAATGGGCCACAGCTTTATTTTCTGAACAATAATAGATGAATCATATTGGTATATAGTAAAACTATTGTTGAAACATGCAGTTTTAAAAGACTTGAACTCATGCTATCATGCAATCCACCACCAGCACCACCAGGATAATTAGCTAAAGGGGGGAACTTTTCATACTGAAGGAAAGAAGTAATCACCACTTTTTTAGAAAATATTTATCAGCCAGAGTATCACAATTTGGGGGGGGAGGGGTGTTGGAAGGCCCTAATTAAGAATGTAGTGAAACATTTACTTTAACAATGACTAAATATTTCATATCACTTTATTACGCATATTTAAAATTCCATTTGAAGCTAACAAATTAGATTTAATCAAAACTAAATTTAGCAATTATAAATTAAAGCATTTTATTTAATAAGAAAAAAACTGCTATTGGTCTTAGTTAATGATATCCCAAAATGTGTAAGTTTGGTTACAGAACACATTAACTGCTGCTACCTAATGTCACAATATGGTTTCATATATCAGTTCTCAACAACCTTGGTAAATATTTTAAACAAACAAAACATATGTTTAATAATATGACTAGTTCAGCAGTTCTCAGCTGTTAGATTCTTAACTTCATCAGCATAAAGAACAAAGGGGAAAAAAATAATTATTGGCTTCAGGGATTTTTCCCAATTCATGGAAAGGATAGAATCACTCCAAAGCAATCTCCCATAAACTACATTCTATACTATCTCTAGGAGTTCTATTTGTTGCTAGAATCAAGTTAAAAAGAGAGATTAAGCTATCAGTCAAATCACAATGATCTTTGTGAATCATTATAAGAAATATAACTCATGATCTAGTCTCTATTATTTTTTAAATGGTCAAATGAAAGAATCTAATTCAGAATTTTGTGTGTAATGTTAGTTGCTAAATTAAGTCACTTTTTTTACCACTGAGCAATTCGGAAATTGGCATTCCCATCAAAAAGTAAATATATCAAATATTGGCCCACATTCAAACAGTTATTTTATAAATATTTCTTATTGATATAACAAAGTTAATTTAATCTTGATAGCCTTAAGATTTCAAGTGTAATTCTTCATATGAATCATGACCATTTTTTTTTTTTAAAACAGCTTCAGATGTGTATTGCTAGTGACAATACTTTATGGCAGGCAGTTGTGAGGAACAGCTCATCATTGCCTGAAAGATGGGTTATTAGGAGCACTAGTCATCTGACCTAAGGTTTTGGTTCTTCTAAGTTCTAAGTAAACTATTTCTAGATGAGGGTATTAGCTACAAATGGAAAGATAGTGGGCCAAAATATGCCCTTCTAAATATTTCTCCCAGAATTACAAGCAAGTTGAGGTATGAACAGAGGACCACTGGTACAACTATGTTGAAATTACTATTACAGCACAGTAGACATTACCTTATTGATCAGCTAAGTGACTACAGAGGAAGTACCACTAAAAGTTTTTAATTAAGCTCAAACTTTAAACTTTAAAATGTGTTTTTAAAAAATAAAAAATAGTAAACTTATTTTAAAAACATTTTTTTGTGGTGATTACCAATCCATGTAAAAAAAGCTCAGCCCTCTCCTGAATACATGTTATTAAATATGTCTCAAATCACAAAGTCACAGCAGGATGATACCTGTGTAATGAATCATAGGACCTGTTGTCAAAAACAATCTGATTTTTCCTTGGAGAATCCCGTCTATGAAGGGGAAAAACCATTTAAAAGGATATACAGTATAGTATGTTTTGAAAGTTTTTTCTATGGTATTGTTTTATAGGTCTTGGTTTTTACAAGTTGTATCAAATGAGGACTAAAGGAAGGCAATAACTTTAATACAGCCTTTCGACAAAAATTAAGAATTTTAAAAAGCTTATATATAGAAGTCTACTTACTTGTCAATTTTAATAAGAAAAAAAATTCTGATGCAGACACTATCTTTATGGCATGTTGCTGTTAGAAAGTAGCCAACACCACAGAGAAACCAAAATGAAAACTTTTTATGGACATACCTTTCCAAATAATTAAGTACAAACCTCTACTTTAAAATATCCATCAAGAATCTTTTAAATACAAATTCAATGGGGGCAAAATGATCTTTAAAAAAAAGGTACAGGTCCCACTTTCATCCCCTTTTGAACTTACCACTAATAAAACACAGGATAAAAATCAAGTGAGCCTATGCATTAAAAATTGTCTAAGTTTTTTAAGGGTCTTTAATTCAAGTCAACCAAGTAAAAGTAGTTTAATTCTAAAGAAGTCTTCCCTGTAATTTTTTACTGTTGTTGACAGTCTGGCTTAATATATGTGACAAAGTTGATGCCTTATGTACCATGTAAAATCACCTCTCTCTCTGTCTCTCTCACACACACATACAAGTATGTCACTATTTCCTTTTACTTCAAAAACTTGAGATACAATTATATAAATGTTTGACACTCATGGTTCTTTCAGGTTCACACAGTACTTTACCTACATGATGTCACTCGATCCCCACAGATTAAGAATAATGGAAGAGGATTTATTTATTTATGTGAAGAGAGTAGAGGAACGAGGGCAAAGGATGGGACAGGAGGAGAGAGAGAGAGGAAGAGGCTGGCCAAAGCGGTGGGTGTAACAGTGGTCCAGGAAGCCAATCTACTCAGTGAGTATATGCTCCAGAGCAAATGGAAAAGGCATGCTAGCTACATTCCCTCAGTCAACCTCAGTTCCCCAGTTTTGCTCCTCGTGTACACTGCTGGATAGAGTAAGACTCCAGATTCCTCTTCATCACTACTATGGAAGGTCTTTTCAGAGCTGGCCATCGCAATGACTCTGGTCAGCTAGAAGGCCCTTGCTGTGTTCCCAAAGAAAAAATAATGATGTGGTGGTGTCAGCACCCTCAAATATAATCAAATTTATATATGAAGCGATTCCTCACAGTTAAGTCTTTGCCTGTTTTTGTTTTCTCAAATGAGTAGAACTCCCAGTTGTGGCCTAATGCTTGATCATCTTTTTAGTAAGAATGATGACTCAAAAATTAAAATTTACATTCAAGTATTTTTACAGCAATGCCCTCAGATCCCTCTACTCTCTGATGGAGGCTAAGTCCTACCTATGTGAACCTCGGCAAGTCACTTAACCCCAGCTGCCTAGCCCTTGCCACTCTTCTGTCTTAGAATAGATACTAAGGTGAAAGGTAAGGGTTAAAATTAAATTTAAAAAGAGAACTCAACCCCCTTCTAGCTGTAGCTTTAAAGATATTGTTCTGTACTTTAGGGGTGATTCAAAGGTAATTTTGGCTAGCTTTACACAATGACTTTAGAACTTGGTCCTCCTCACAATGCTACTCTGCATTATATGTTATGTTCCATGTTATGGGGGAAATGCCTATACATGCATGTACACACACAGGTTAGCATGATGGCCTAGAAGTGACTGATCTATAGAGACATAATCTGAACTTAGGTTTCTCTTAACTCCCAGATATAGTAATTTCTTCCATTATGCCAGGAAAAAGAAAATCTTGATTCTCTAAAGGAAAATTAAATATATATATATATGAAAGTCCTAAATCCATTAGTAGCCCAAAATACCTTTTAATTAAATCTAGCACTTATAAGGATACCTTTAAATTCAGTAGTACAATTTAAAAAACAAAACATCAATAATCCTGTGATTCTCTAGTATCAGGTGACCCATCTTAGCCTGTTTCCTAATCTGGAAAATGAGGATGATACTAATAGCACTACCTAGCTCAAAGAGACTCTGTGAGAAAAGATAAGCTGTCTCTGTATTAGTGGCCAGTAAGTAATTAGCATTTTTACCACTACTTACATGTAAGTGCACAGGCAGTTGCATATAATCAAAATAATCTCAGAAATGTACAAAAATACATCTTTCTTTTGCTTAATGAAATTAATTTCACCGCTCATTAAGATCAAAAGATCATCTTTAAGCCTTCCTAAATTTTACAAGAATCAAATTATTCGTAATTTCAAGCAAAATAACTATCCTAATAATATACTTTAAGTGTATTCATTGATCCTACCACTTCACAAAGAATTATGTAGAAATTATTAAGTTTTCTGGGTAGGAAACTTAGGTGTACATACAAGGTCCTGTGCTACCTATGAAAATCAGGAAGATGGGCTGCATAAAAATGTCCAGACCCACACTCAAATGAAACATAAAAGAGATAAATCTTAAGAAGTTAGTCTTCTATTGACTTACGACAGCCCATTCTCTGGCATGCAATTTGGCAACTCAGATTTCCAAAGTATGGTGACTATACTTTCCAAACTATTAATCAGAACATGGTTTGACAAGTAATAGCCTTTTGGCATAGTATTTTTAAAAATCACTTCAATTTCTTGAAAACAATAGCCCCACTCATACATTATTATAAAAAGCATATAAATTATCCAGATGGCCACTTTATAAAACACCTGGAAAACAAATGACACAATTTTTAGCACTAGGTAGGAACACTGTAACACCTGATCCTTTAGTTACTACAATTAAATGAAGGTACTTTATATTATCAAAGAAAACATAAATGTGCTAAAAGCCTATATAACAACAAAGTCTACTATGTAATATGGAGCCAAATCTTGATAGTCTTAACAAAATAAGGATACCACCTGATAGTCATACAAATACAATAAATATTCTGGTTAATTATGATGCAGACTTAAACAAAAAAATTGGGGGGGGGAAGCACTTTACTAATGACAATAACAAAAAAAAACAAAACAAAAAAAAAGACAAGTTTCTGGGAACTTCAATAATTGTGTCAGACAATAATATCAATATGCCTCTTGGGAAAAAAAAAAACACTAAAAAAAGTCAAAATACAAATTTGGATCCAGGCTTGGCATGTACCAGATTCATGTAGATTTCAAGAAATCTGTCTTATACTTTCCTATCTGCTGGATTTCTAAATTCAGAAGACAAGTTGTTTACCTTGGAGTAAAATTAGGCAAGAACAGTAAGAATTTTACCTACAAAGCACAGAAGGGTCAAAACAAAGTTATTTTGTTAAAGAAAAATATCTTTGGAAGAATTGTTTTCCAAGAGAGATAATAGAACTAGAACTCTATTACAGCCAAGGAATTTCATTCTTT
Source organism: Gracilinanus agilis (assembly GCF_016433145.1). Lineage (NCBI taxonomy): Eukaryota > Metazoa > Chordata > Mammalia > Didelphimorphia > Didelphidae > Gracilinanus > Gracilinanus agilis. The sequence continues at coordinate 134,568,762 of NC_058133.1, forward strand.
TGTGGATGAAAGCTGCAATATGCTATTAGCCAAAACATCACAGAAAAAGAATATACATTTTTGGCAGGTATAGGGGAAGGAGGGAAAGTGAAAATAAGCATTTACATGCTACACATGATTAAATAACACACTAGTTTCTGCTGCTAAGTAACACTTGATTGCTTTCCTCTCATTATCCATACAACTAAAATTTAATCTAAAAGAACTTCATTGTTTAAAACAAGTTTTTACAAAATTACTATTAAAATTTCACAAGCAACATTACATGCCATTTTTAAACTGTTACTTATATACAGACAATGGTACCTCGAGATAACAGGTGACTTGCTGCCATTCATTGTATTAGTTCTTTCCCAAGGTTTTCTGGTTGGTTCTTTAAAAAAAAAAAGACAACCAAAATTTAAAATACAAATCACATTTCATATTTATGGAAAAATTAAAAGTCATGTTTTTGATTTCTACAAAATTAAGATCTTTAAAGTCCCTCCAGGTCCAAATCCTATGATACTATTGATTATTTTGCTGTTCCCATTTAAGACCAGAACTCTGAATAAATTATATATGACAGTGGATGCAAGATAAACTTGAAATAAAATATTCCTAAGTTATTTTACTATTTTATTACTATATTATAAGGCTATCTTACAAGTTTTCTTATGGTAGCTAGAATTTTCTTGAATCATATTCATTTTATCCTCTGACAAATACTTCTAATTACTTTTATCAGAACAATAGTTAAATAAAACACAATAAAAGGGGTTTTTGTCCCTCTAAAGAGGGAAAATATCGGTATCTTTTGCTCTTAATGTCATAGATATCAAATTAACTAAATTGAAAAAGTGAAACACCTCAAATATGTTATGTTATTAATTAAAGAATTAACTAACCCAAAATGTACATGGCCACACAGTAATGGTAAAAAATTAAATTCAACATTTAGACTAAAATTAATAATGTATAGAGAATTTAACAGATTTAGAAGAGTTCTAATTTAGGGGTCAGACTCCTCAGAATATGTTTTTATATGCAAAAAAATAAATTCTATAAATATAAAAAGAAATAAAAGTAAACCAGGAAAACGGAAATATGGTTATTAAAACATCATCTCCTGAAAGTATATTAGTTTGATGTAATCCCTAAAGATGAACAAACAAGTATTCCTGAAGACAAAGAATTACAAATAGCTTTTCATTTTTAAGAGACCACTGACAAACCAGAGTTGAAAGATGAAAAGCTTTGGAACAGCCACTGTGGAAACTGGGTGAAAGAACAAATTGGGGGAAGTGAAGGTCTGTCTTGCTGTAATGATGGTCATGTTGAGATTAAAGAATAAAATTTATAGTGGATGTAATCAGGACAAGTTTATGACTTCCTCCATCTCCATTCAGTAGTAGAATAGAGAGGTAAAGGAAGTAGATGTAGAAAGTAACATAGAGTGGGTTTTATAAAGTGTGATTGAAAACTTGATGGGGATGGGGGGATTTGAGAGCAGGGAGTGGTGCACAGCTGAACTTGTTCACCAAGGGGATAAAAACTGCAAAGAGAGAATAGTCTGAGAGGGTGAGGTGCTGGTCAGGTATAGGGAAAGATAGAATGATAATGAACAAAGAACATTCGTGAGCAATAGCAAGATCAAAGTTATGATTATTTCTCTGTGTAGTTGAGGTAAGGCAGAAGGGAAGCTAATGGAAATCCACTAGAAGAGGAACAAAGAGGTAAGGTATTTGAGGGAGAATGAATATGTATGTTGAAAAATCATAAATGAGAGTAGGAGTCAGAGGGGAGAAAAAAAAGGCAAGCAGTTTAGTAGGAGACTTAATTGAGAAAATAAGGGAGAATGACTTTGAGTTGTTAAATAAGGACCATGGTCTAGTTTTTTTAGACATTCTTAGATGAGGAGAAGTTGCGGAGAATTGATAGGAAAGTGTAAAAATGTCAAGTGGGAACAAGGAATATTCTGGAAACTTAGGATAACTGAGGAGACAGTATCCTGTTGTCCTCAATAAGCTGAAGTCATTAGAGCCAGACATTCAAGATACTGAAAGAACCGGTAGGCGTGATCAAGAGAGTTAAGTGTTGACAATTTTCAAATGATTGTGAGGAATGGGACAGGTGACATAGAGCTAGAGAAGAAGAAATGTCCCGATTTTCAAAAAAAAAAGGAAAAGGTGGAGTTTTAAAAGTATAAACCAGCTTATTTGATCTGTATTCCTGGCAAAATTCTAGAACACAGTGTTAAAGGGATACTTTGTGAGCAATTTAGAAAGGGAAGTTAATGATCATTAAAAGTCAACATTTACTTCATTTAAATATAATGCCTGATTTCATTTCAGAGCATGATATACATAAAGAAGGAATATAAGATTCTTTTAAAATACTTTCATATACAATTCTCAGTTTTTAAGAGTAATTTATGGCTTCAATTCTGTATCTTATGCTTAAAAGAATAACACTTATATTATTCTTTACTTTATGGAGGTGATGGATTTGACCAAAGTCACAAAGAGATCAAGTAACAGAAGACAGAACGCAGATCCTTTGACTCTAATCCCAAAGCTCCCCTCATGACAAGAAAATTTCTTCTTTTTGGTAAAGTAAGATAAGTAGGATAGTAAAGGCATAGTATACTTTGGCCAACAACAGAAATCTAAAAGCAAGACATCTCTATTAACATGTCTTTGTAAGGAAGAATAGTTTTTTGGTTAAAAAAAAAACCACAAAGATTTAGCCAATAGTAGAAACAGTTGAGTGCTCAAACTTAAATAATTATGAATTCAAGACCATTGGGTTAAGGTATTTGGAGAAAGCTTCATAGGAAAAAGAACTTCAGTGGGGTCTTGAAATAAAGGTAGAATCTGAATAGGTAGGAAGAACAGACAGAGTGCTAGATCAGAAATGTTAAAGGACAATCTTCAATCCAAACCTAGATATTTAGGCAAATGTTTACCTCTGCAGTCAATTGTTCATTAGCTACTTTGCTGATAATTTGGCAGATGAAAAGGAAACGGAAATCTGATTCAATTTCTGCTGGCTTTCTCAAATTTTTTTTACTGATGAGGTCCAAACAGCCTATAGGCACAAACTCAAAAGGAAAACATGAGTAGTGTACTGATAAGCTACGAAATTTTATCCAAGTATCAGCAGTAGAAGAATGCTGAGGATAATGAAATTTTTCCCTTTTCTGCCATTTGGTCTCAAATATTAATTGGTTAAATGCTTATCTTCTCCATGCCCCTTGACAAAAGGTTGGTCTCTGCAATGTTTTCAGTGTTTGTATGCAGACCTCTATCCACAGAATCTAGGGACAAACATTGAGCTCTATCAAAAGGAGCAGTCATTGAAACAGGTGAAGAGGAATAGAGAGGGAACAGGTAAAAGAGAAAAGGAAGGTTCAAAAGTAAAAGAAAAGGTAATAAAAAAGGAAAGAAGAAATGAATGTGAAGGGAAGAATAGGATGAGAGAAAGGAGAGGACAGGTGGGAAAAGAAAGAGGAGAAAGAAGGAAAAGAATAAGTAGGGAAGAGCGAAAGAGGAAGAGAAGAAAAAAGGAGAGAAAGGTGGGGAAAGGGTAGTGATGATTGGGGGAAATGAGAAGAAAAGGGAAAAGGAAATTAAAGAATAGAGAAAAAGAATAATATGTAAAGAGGAGGGAGCAGCAAGTTAAGGAATTGCAAAGTCAGAAAACCTATGTTTGAATTCTGTCTCAGATATGTATTAGCTAGAAATCACTTGACCTCTTCATCTATAACAGTGGTTCCCAAACTTTTTTGGCCTACCGCCCCCTTTCCAGAAAAAATATTGCTTAGCGCCCCCTGGAAATTAATATATTTTTAATTTTAATAGCAATTAATAGGAAAGATATATGTATTAATGTTTCTACCTTTTTCATAAAATATAGTAAAGAAAGGTGTAAATTAGAAACATTGAACTTTGAAATTATGAAACTATTTATTGAACTCAGAATAGAATGTAATACAAAAAGTTAAAACTTTCCAAATCTCAAATGTACCTGTGGCCATCACCACTCCCCTGGATCGCTGCAGCACCCACCAGGGGACGGTGGCACCCACTTTGGGAATCACTGATCTATAAGATATGGATAATAAAAAGAAACTACCTCTAGAGGATTGTTGTGGAGATCAACTGAGATCATATATGTAAAAAACTTCATATTTAAACAAAAACCCTAAGTATATGACAAGTGCTAGATCCTAGAGACACAAAACTAAAAGTGAGTCTGTTGGGCCAAATTTTAGGTTGAATCCTAAAAATAAGACATTTATAATTTTGGTGACTGAATATAAAATAAAACAACTCATTCTTATGCATTATGAAAGTGGGGCAGCAATGAACCCAGAAAGGCAGGAGGATTTTATTTTTCTCTAACAAAACTAAAAAAGCTTAGCTTTATATAAAACAAACCAACAAGCTTTTATCCCTTTTTCTTCTTCATTCTGTAGTAAAAGATCAAAAGTTGGGGGGGAACAGAAAGGGAAGGATTAGAATTGGTTTACATAGGACATAGGAAAGGAGTCACAGAGTTTGAATAATTCTGGTTTTCACTAGTAGTAAGTATTCTTGGAGCTTTTCTTGGAGGTTTCAAGTCAGGCTGCCTTAATCAACTTAAAACGGTAGCATCTGAGGGATCTACTGGTTGTATTTATCTGAGATTAGAGAAGTAGACAGTACAAGAACCTAAAGCACCAATAAGATCAACATCAAAGGGGGTTACGTTAATAATGAAAAAAGTAACTATGCTTTCCACATTTATGTCACGTTTTGAGATCTTCACTTCCATCTAGAGTAGCAATAATAGCAGATGGCAAAAGCCTCTAAAATTAGAAAAGGATCTTTTATATGCATCATCTTCTAGTATTGGTTCAATAATGGACTTCCTTTTTTTCTAGTCTATTATTCAATTACTAAGAAAGTCTCTGTAAAACAAAAATTATCTCAAGCTCTCAAGACACTAAGAGAATTGGATAGACAGTAGAAGAGAATATGAGCAGCTCAGCCTAGTCTGGTGCTATGTACCATTCTGATACATGCTTATTCTTAAGAGAAAAGAAGCAGAGAATAACTAGTTTCTCAACAGTAGCTTCCACTAAAAAAAAAAAAAAAAAAAAAAAAAAAAAAGCCCAATTATGAATTTCTAAAAAATATTAAGACAAATCAATTTCAAATAAAAATATACCATATCAAACCCAACTACTGATTCAAATTAATATTATGAATTGTCAATTCCCCATCCCCAGTTCCCCTTTGTTCTGTCTGCTATCTCTATATAACATCAAGAGGAGGTAAATAAATCTGACATTTCCTTTAAAAACAAGTACTCCCAAAGATATCATTTCTTTCTATCAGGGAATTTTCAATTTATTAACTCTTCTAAAATATGTCATTATACTTATATATTTTGTTATCTAATTAGGTCCTCATTATAAAAATTCATAATGTTTCTGTCCAGTACCTGTCTTATGCCAAGAGACCCTCAGAGAAATAGGGTTTTTATCAGGTCTACATCAAAATCAATGCAGATTGCAAGGCCCTGTTTTGATTTCTGTGGCCTGAAAATTGAGCCACAGGATGGATGGAAAACTCAATCAGACCCCTGTGTGTGACTCTCTTCTGACCAATACTTTTTATTATTGAAATTATTATAATCTATATTTTTAGGATAGCCCCAAGTCTAATAGAAATCTCTTCATAGAAATCTTCTAATTACTCTATAATAAACCAGCATTTAATGAGTTAATAGCTCCTGCCCTTAGTAAAAAACAAGACAGGAGAAGCTGTTTTTTTCTCTGTCTCAGAAATTTGAAGGACACAGTATGAATAAAACAAAATATTCTCACACTTCCCTACTTTCCCATGTTAGACTTGTCCCCTCGAATCTGAGAGTTCTCACACTTAACTCTACCTTTTGAAATATGTTGAGGGTTCTTTTATTAAATAAAACTTAGATAACATAAGGTCTTGGTAGCCTTGAAGATTGTTTAGACTAGGTATATGTAGAAATATGTTTTGTGTGCCAAATTTTATGCAACTAGGTAAAACCTTGAGTTCTTATATGTTTTGAATTTAAAATGTAAATTTTCCCAGCATTTGTGACTGTGAGAGGAAAGTATAAAAATTAAAGATTCACAGGAAGTTCTCAGAACAGCTTCCAGAAATCCATTGTGTCTCTGACTCTTCTTTCTCACCTAAACCATATATCTTCCCAGACAACCTGGAGCTGCTGGCTGGCTTCCAACAGTCTTAAAACCTCAAATATGGAAATAATTAAATAAATTCATTAAAATTTTTTTAAGAATAGTCATAAAATTACTTGTTAGATCAATGAACTATGCTAGACATAATTGGGAAATGGAGGAATTATAATGAATGATTTGCAAGAAATTAAATTTCTTCTCAAGTTTGCAGTTACAATTTAATCATGAAAACAAAAAAGGTTCTGGAAAGTAGTTTAAATTTCAAAAACACCAACAATAAATTAGAGAACAAATTTCCACGTTTAGAAATTTATTGAGATTCAAAAATCCTATTGTCTGAACCTAGAATAGGTTAGGCTTGAACCATTGCTAGAAAGAAAAAAGAATTTACCCCAATTTAAAACACCTCTACAGAAAAAGATTCTGAAATCATAATAACTGTCCCCAAAGTAAAACTGACATCAATAAAGTGCTATGTTGATTTGCAAAACTCATTTATAATAACCCTGTGAGAGATATTGGTATTATTCCCATTTTACACATAAGGAGATGTAAAAACTCAGCAATGATCTCCATATAACTAAGTAAATAGTTGAGCTAGAGTTGAATACTGAAATTCAAATTACAGTTCTTTCAATGACATCACTAAGGTGAATTTTTACTCCCAAGTTCGAAAGCTTATTTCTATACTTTCTATTTTGAGTCAAGTTAACAGGTATAAATTACTATTTCTTTTTTTGTTTGAGGAGATTCTTAATTTAGAAATCTTTTATCATGTTCCAATACCAACCCAGTAAAGAGGTCATATGGTTTCTATGACTTAAAAGGAAGATATTGAGACATTTAACTGGCACTTACCAGGTGTGCTTGAAGAGGTCTTAGAAGCTGATGGTTCTGTATCTTCCTGAATAAAACAGAAAGAAAATATCATTTATCAAACCTACTGAAAATGTAGCCTTTTAAAATCCTCTGAGTACATGTCCATTCTCTTCTCACTTCAGTCTCCTTTCATCTCATCTTTTTTTTGTTCATTATTATTTATCCCCTCCCCCCCCCTTTTTTAAACCCTTACTTGTCTTAGAATGAATGCTATGTATGATTCCAAGGCAGAGGAGCAGTGAGGATAGCCAATGGGGAGGGGTGGGGAGGTTAGGGAGGAGATAAGTGACTTGCATAGGATCAGATAGCTAGGGGGTCACATTTGAACCCAAGACCTCCTGTCTCTAGGCCTGGCTCTCAATCCACTGAACTACCCAGCTGCCCCCATTCTTACTTAGCCTTTATTCTCATTTCTACATTCTTCCTCTTCTCTTCCCTTGTGTTCTAATGACCTTCATTTGCATCTAGCTATCTAAGTCTAATGTTTGCAAAGTCAAGTTTAATAGACAGAACTAAGGTGATTTTAGCATTTGTGCTACTACAATCACAAAATTTTCCCAAAGTAACAAAATATTAGAGATGATAGTGACCTTTAGCGTCATCTAAGTTCATCTTACCCAATTTTACAAATAAACTGAAGCAGAGAAAGCTTAAATTAATTGTTCACCATTACACAGCCAAAGAGTAGCAGGACTCAAACTTTGCATTTTTATTTTATACTCACAATTAATACCAAGCTCCCAAAAAATTCACTTCATTAAAAATTTAACAGGAACTCCTACAGCTTAGGTGGCTAAGTGATAAGAGTGTCAGGCCTGGAGTTGAGAGGTCCTGTGCTCAAATGTGGATCTCAGATCCTTTCAAGCTTTGTGACCCTGGGGCAAGTCATTTAACTTCAATTGCCCAGTCCTTACCACTCTTCTGGCTTGGAACAGATATTTTATTATCAATTCTAAAACATAAAGTAAGGGTTACAGTGGAATTGTGGGTCAGCTAAGGGGGGGGTGAAGGGTTGGGGGAGAGGGAAAGAACATGAAACATGTAACTATGGGAAAATATCCAAAATAAAATGAAATAAACAAATAAATGAAATAAATAAAAGGTGGCAGAACTGAAAAAAATAAAAGAGTTAAAAAGAAAAATTTAGCAAAAACTGAGAATGAACATTTTTAACAGCATTGGCATGTTGGTTTTTTTTTTTTAAGTAGCATTTGATAAAATCCATTTCTAATTGGTTCATTTATATTATCTTTAATGTGACTCCTTTATAACATTTTCTTGATTTCAAACATTGAAGGCAAAGTGCACCATGTTTACCAACTTACAGTTTTATCTTCTTTTGGTTCTGTTTCTATAGTTGATCCCTTTTCAGCGATTCTTCTTCTAGAATGAACCAAAACCAAACAAAATCATCTATCTCTTAATATAAAGAATATTCTCTTTCAAATAAAGGAGAATAAAGCTAGTAAAATAGTAATTTTAATAAACTTCATTTTCAAATTCTCTATTCTTGTCAATAGCATTAAATAATCAAGTTCACAACTTACCTCCTGGCCAGCAGGGCACTCATTTCCTCCATCAAGCCACTCCCACCTAAAGGAAGTGGTCCATTTCCACGACCTGTGTCTGTCTTAGCTGAAGTTGAGTTCACTCCAATGGCACTTCCTCCACTTGGACTAGAGGAGTCCTCAATCTTAATGAAAAAAATATATACATGCAGGTATATAACAAATTTCTAAGTGTTACATTTCTTTATAACCTAGTTCCAAAACAAAACAAACGATGACACATAACAAGAGCATGTCAGAATCAAGTGTACTCTGGACACTGTTTAACAAGGAGAATAATGAATTAATGACTCTTAATGACAACTACTGGAATTATTCCTTCCAACAAATTCAATGATTTTCCATAATTATTTATGAATAACAGCATGACAGTAAAGGAAAAAGAAAACAAACATGGAGATGCATTTACCCGTGAAACTTTCCTAAGTTTGGCTCCAGCAATTGCAGCTGCAAGTCCAGTTAATGGGCGATTGTCTTCTGATACATATGCCACCGAAAATCCAGAAGCGGGGAGTGGAGGAGCAGGAGGTGGTGGAGGAACAGGAAGGGGTGCCTGATTAGGAAGGGGTGGTGGAGGGGGTGGTGGAGGTGGCCCAGAGGATGGAAATGGAGGTGCAGGGGGTGGACCTGGGGGAGGTGGGAGTGTTGCTGAAGTCTGGGTTGGACCAGGTGGAAGTGGTGGAGGGGGAGGAGGTGCAGGTGGTCCCAAGACAATACCTAATAAAGAGAAATAGTACAAATGGGTATGGTCAATAAGAAACATTATCTGCAAGATCTAGAATGTAATATAAATTGAAATGATACAAATTAAATTGTTGCTATACATATGTTCAATATTATAATCAGAAGTATTAATGCTCAAAAATTTCTATTATATAAAGCAGTCAATTATATGAAAATAAATTATCTAAATAGACATTTTGTGAATGGGATTTTTAAAGAGTCATGTCTACATGAAAGCAAACAGAAAAGCCATTATGGAAATACTTGAAGAGTTTAGTTAGTTGTGGGCAGTAGTGTCTTAATTTAAACTGTAAGCAGAAACATTCCAAAATGATTTTTTAAAAACAACTTTTATACTGAAGAGTAGAGTTCTTTGAAGTTATACAGAGAGCCAAAATGACTTGATTAAAGCAACCTTAAAGGTGAGGTACACAAGGGTTGTCATGCCATTGTAATGGGAGCATTCTTGTATCAATGTGGTCAGTAAGAATAGGGATCAAACCTTGGGAGTAAATTCATGATCAAGACCCCGTAGCCTGAGGTCCCTTTTATTTGATTCTACACGAACTCAAAAAAGCTATTTATTTACTAAATAAAAGGTTTTTATAGGTCAATGAAGACTTATTAGAAATTAAACATAGTACTATAATGGCTATATTACTCTATGCATATCTAGAGTGATCATAATATTTATCTAAATAATAAGGAATGCCCTAGAAACTAATTTTTGACCACCCAGAGTATCATCTGGCCTCAAAAACTTCCTGATTCTTTTCACTTGCTCCATAGAACAATGCAAGAAAACATAAACTTTGAAACCAAATGAAATATATTGACTGTCTCATATGTCTGAAACAAGAGCAATAAATATCAACAGAATCTGCAAAGAAATCTGCTGCTAATTATTTAACAAAATAAAAAATAAGGAAATTAGTTGAAGGGATAGAATGACTCACTTGTAAAAATTAACTTAAAAAAATAACTTTGTAAAATCATGAAGCATATTAACAGGGGAACAAAGCATATAATTCTAGAATACAAAACCATAATAATGCCCCTTCAGGCCTAAAGAGGAATATTTTAAGATAAATACCTAGCTAATGCTTCTATGATGCATAATCAACTTGGGGATTTCATAACCTCTAAGAATTTATATGAGATGAAAATACAATTTGGTTTAATGAAATACAAGACAAATTCATAGGTGAACAATATAATATATTGTGGGAATTAGGTAAGTTTGGAACAGATCCCTAACTTTTTGAGGATGACATGGAGGGCATATACCATTGCTCAAAATATGCTTTGGTGGGGACAAATATTGTTGTCAGTGACAAGACACAGGATTAATTAGATTGATATAACTATATAACTGAAGTACACATTTGATTAGGAAATGAAAATTTTCTTTGTATAAAGAATTTTGCTATCCCTTCAGTTGGAATTTTATGTCCCTGATAGAGCTCCATCTGCCTCAGGAACACAGCAAGATGTTGGACCTGGGGGTGGGTTTGGGGTTGGGTTGGGGAGGGTGTTAGCAGTCAGGCCCCAGGGGCAGTAACCCTGGCTTGAAATGTTTTCTTAGTCTCTATCTTATTACTAGCCCTTCCTGTATCGTAGGAACATTGAACTTTTCATCTAGTCAACAAACTCTATTCCCTCAGTGATGGCGAGCCTTTTAGACATGGAGTGCTAGGCCTTGCCCCCATCTCACTCCCCAGACCAAGTGCTGTACTGGCCCCCACCAGAGCCAGCATGCCGTACCCCTCTCCCCCTCTAGTGTTGGGTGTGCCTTGCCCCCACTCCCTTACCCCACACAGGGGAGGGAGGAAGCACTCCCATTGGGCTAGGCAGAGGGGCAGGTGATGTGAAAAAATGTCATTAGGTAGAGTGGAGAGGGGGAGGGGGGCAGCTCTGCCTAAGTCCCTCTGCCTTTCTAGTAATGAATTGGGGGGAGAGGGGAACAACATGAAGACCCGTTCAAGGCCTTGTGCCCACAGAGAGTGCTCTGTGTGCCATCTTTGGCTATGCACATTAAAATACATTGTGAAAGTTTTATATACTATATAATGGTTCACCATCACTGCCCTACATGCTGCCTCAGGATTTTCATTGTCTAGTGAGTCCCCGGCTCTTGGCACCACTTACCCAAAAATCTCTAGGAAGTTGTAAGTTTATGTTGATGAAGGGGTAAAGGACATGCAGGAGATACAGCTCTCATAGTGGCTCCCCTGACAAGAGTATATATTGGTCAGCCAAAGCCCATCAATAATCTTATCTTTTCAGTGGCCTTTGTCTTTCATAGTTCTCTTAAATAAACAGAGGCCATACCACCCTCCATATGCTCAAAAAAAAAAAAAATCTGACTCTGGAGCAGAGACAACAGAATTGCCTATTTTCAAAGACATTAATCAGTAAACTAATCAAAATATATGCATGTTACAAAAGACAGAGTAATATAACTTGAGTTGTTTACTTTCATAAGTGTTTTCAAATTTCAAATTCAGGCCATTAAGCTAAATTTTGGAACTAAAATTTTATTGAAGTATCTTTACTGAAAACCTACTAAAACAAGTAAGGTTAATAAACATTTTGAATTTATTTAGTATTATTTCATAGAGATAGAGAGAAAGAGATTCAATCTGTGATTTCACTGATAGAGGAACTTCCTAATGAGGAAATTCCTTCTCCTACTTTCATTTCAGCATCTTCTTTGCAAGCATATAAGTCAGAGTAAAGAGACTTGGAGTAACTTGTCTAAGGTCAAACAACCAGGAAGACAGAGGCTGAATGAGAACTCAGGGTGCCATGGCTCTGAAGTCAGTTCTTTAACCACTATGTCATGTTCCCTTTACAAGACACTTCTCATAACTAAAAACAGTCTATCCTGTGAAAATCTTAATGTATGTGTTTATAATTCTCTTACGAAAATCACAACACACAACTTTTACAGTTTTTAACTTTAAATAGTACTTTGAATATCTGAGTATATATTTTAAACATGAATATTTAGAAGGGGCAGGTGGTATGTCAGTGAAATAACTAAAATCTTGATTTACTCAGTTACAGAAACTCACAAAGTCTACCTTCCTGTTCATATTACAGGTTATTGGTATTTTTATAGTATATAAAACTTTCACAACGTATTTTAATGTGCATAGACAAGTTGGGAACTAAGTATGAAAAATTAATATTAAAATTAGCAAATAGTATTCAGAATAACCTGATATTTCAACATTTAAGTATGAGCATCACACCACTTCCAACATGCAAAAAATGTTTGCTAATTGACATTTACATCTTATTTCCAAACAAAATTTTATTGTTATTGCTACCAGCTAACTATATATATAATAAGATTTCTACAATGTGGCACATTAAAAATAACAGTGGCATAGAAATCAGGATTGCCACTTATTTGCTTGTGTCTTAAGCAAAGCCAATCTCGTTTTTTTTTTTTTTTGGCTCATCTGTTAACTAGTGGATGATGGTGGTAGTGAGGGTGGTTGACTAGATAATCTCTCAGCATTCTTTTGTGTTCTAACATTTTAAGAAAGCATTTTCCTCATCCTTCATGGCAATTATTAAAGTTGTTGATATCCAGTGATTAGTTTATTAGCAGCAAAAACAGAAAGCCTTACCCTGCTGGGTCGGAGTTTCAATCGGCTGAGAGGCTGCCTGCAAGGTTGGCTCAGAAGCAGAGGAGTCTCCCAGCACAGAGTTTAGAGAAGTCTCAACAGAGGCAGGGGCAGCTGCAGAGGGAGAAGGGAGAACACTAGGCTTGGATGAGGGAGTTGAGGCAATAGGGGTGCTTGGAGGAGGAGAAGCTTGAGGTCCAGAGTGGGACAGTGACGGAAGGGAAGGCAGTGGAGGTGCTGGAGGTGGTGGTGGCGGAGGTGGAGCTGCTGGACCTGAGGTAGACGGTGAAGGTGCTGGATATGTTACAGAATCAGGAAGCCCATTGGGTGCTGTAGGTGACGGAGGCATTTGGGGCAACGGATTAGAAACACAAACAGGGAGAACAGGTCTTGGACCAGTGGCTTTGCCTGGAGGGCTGCTAATCATAACTGGAGGCGATGGAGGGAGGGGTGCAAAGTTTGAAGCAGACCAGGCAAAAGGCTTCGTAGCTGGAGGCTGAGAAGGGGGTGCATTCACAGGAGAAGAAGGTCGAGAGTTTTTGTTCAGAGGACGAGGAACTGTAGCATAATGGGGCAGAACAGGGTGGAAGGCTGAACCTAAAGAAGTTGCAAAACGTGTCGCTGAGTGTCGTAGTGGTGGTGTAGGGGGTGTGGAAGTAGGTGGTACAGAGGTCACTACAGCATAATCAGGAGTGGCATCTGACACTGGAGCAGAGATGACTTTAGCATATGATGGAGGAGGTGCTGAAGGAGGCTGGCAACTGGAATATTCAGGAAGTGGAGCACTATACAGGGAGTTGTCGAAAGATGGAGCTGGACAGAAGATGGAAAGCAGCAGCAAAAGACAGGATAAAAAAGGAGAGAGAGAGAAAGTGAGAGAGAGAGAGAGAAAAAGGGAGCTAATGAAGCAACAAAACCAGCATTCAAACAAATGTATAAATGTAGACTATAGTTAGTACCAGAGGCTTAGGCATATGTGAAAATTATTAGAAAAGTTTGTCAATAGCTACTTTTACTTTTCAGCAAATTTCAGTAATTTAATTTATAAACAAATTTTGAAATACATAGCAGAACAAACCTTTTGTGTTTCTCAATGATGAAATTAAATTGCAATATAAATTGGTTTAACCGGTCCTTTAAAAAGACCTATTTCTCTCTCTCTTTTTTTTTTTTAAACCCTTGTACTTCAGTGTATTGTCTCATAGGTGGAAGATTGGTAAGGGTGGGCAATGGGGGTCAAGTGACTTGCCCAGGGTCACACAGCTGGGAAGTGGCTGAGGCCGGGTTTGAACCTAGGACCTCCTGTCTCTAGGCCTGACTCTCACTCCACTGAGCTACCCAGCTGCCCCCTATTTCTCTTTTTTTTAATGAAACCTTGAGATTCAGCAATTTTTATGAAGTCTATAAAAAACAAGCAAAAAAAACCTAAAAATAAACTCTTTCCCAAACTAAAAACAAAAAAGGGTAAATTAGTGAAAATTTGCACAACAAAGAGAAATTTTCTTCTCAATGTTTATTTTTACGTATAACTTCTTGGTTTTGTAAGATATTTGTTGTTGTAGCAAACCCAATAGTATTAATAAGCAAAATCTCAGAATACAATTTGTAAAATGAATCTTGTGAAATTTTAGCATAGCTATTAATGTAATTGTTCCAAAATGTCCTACATTTTGAATTTAAAATTATTTCAACACATTATCATTCCTAATCAGGAAATACTGAGTAACGTAATAAATTCTAAGAATTTCTGCTATATATGTATGAGCAAGGGTGGCACAAAATTCTTGTAGTACTAAGATTTCTGGAACACCCAGTATTTATCTATATCTATATCTATATCTATATCTATATCTATATCTATATCTATATCTATATCTATATGTTANTATATCTATATCTATATCTATATCTATATCTATATCTATATCTATATGTTAAACTTGAGTTAACTGCTACAACCTTGGATTTATAATATGACAAGCTTATTTTTACTAAGAACATAATTGTGGAAAATAATATAAGCAGCTATATCCATAACTGCTAATACAAAGATATTTCTCACTCCCAAGCTGAAGTAACTTTCAGAGATACCATAGTACAATCTAATATATTATATCCATGGTTTCCAAGAAGATCTGGTGCAATTTCAGATTTGGATTTATGACCAGCTTAACCAATCCAAAATATTCTTCCAAATTACAATCAGGCATACAAATTAGGAAAACACCAGCTTATTCCAGTCTCTTATCAATGTAAAAGAAATATAAAAAGGGGAAAAAAAAGATGCTCAAACTTCTAATCTATTTTTTTTTTCAAGTCTCTACTTGGTGCTTTTATTCCCAAATTAATTTCAAATGATGAGAAGCCAAATCCTCCACAAAGATTCAAGTCCCAAGAACATACTAATGTATAAACTTCTTACCAGCATTTGATATTCGTCTCTCTCTTTCCCATTCCAACTGTTCCCTTTCTAACTGTTCTTGTCGTTCTCTTTCTTGTCTTTCTCGTTCAAGCCTCTCTCGATCTTGCCTTTCTCGTTCTAGGCGTTCTTGGCGTTCTTGGCGCTCTCGTTCAAGCTGTTCTTGCTCCATTCTCTCCCTTTCCAGTCTTTCCCTCTCTAACCTCTCTCTCTCCAATCTCTCTCGCTCGATTCTTTCACGCTCCAGCCTCTCACGTTCCATTTCCTTCTGTCGCTGCTGTTCTTGCAGTTGCCTGGAAAAGAAAAAGGAAACAAAAAGGTGGGGAGGGGGAAGTAAAGGTAAGAATCCAACAAATAAAACTAATGATTAGTTATAAGGTACTGAGATATCTGATGATAGATTTGAGAGGAAGAAAATGGAAGAAAAGGAGAGAGGACAAAAACCCAACATTTTGACCAGGCAATTATTTGGTGAACTAGTTCTAGAAAAAACTTTAGAAATTTAAAAGTTTAAATGAAAAGGGAGGAAGGGACTTATTAAGGACCTATTATGCTGTCAGGCACTGTGCTAAGCCCTTTATAAATGTTATCTCAATTGATCCTTACAACTCCTCTTTGAATTAGGTGCTATTATTATCCATATTTTAAACTTGAGAAAATTGAAGTAGACAGAAGTTAAGTGACTTGCTCAGAATCATCCTGCTAGTAACTGTCTGAGGCCACATTTGAACTCAGGTCTTATAAAGTCTTAGAAATTCAAAACTATAATAACCAGGTGAACAAATTATCAAGTTCATGATTTTGAAACTTCAGTTTACTTCATATCATACACAAAAATCTCTCACTGTACAGAATTCAATTTTTTAACATTTATGATAGAATCATTCTATTGTGGCCTTTTCTATCATTATTCATCTAGGTTAGATTTAAATTTATAAGTTAAGAGTTGGGGACTAGTTTTGTGACTTTAAAAATAGCCCCTTCTACATCTACTTGGTGAGGGAGCCCCTGCTAAAAATGAAGGTCAGCACCTTCTCTGAGACTTATAATTTCAGAAAGTTGCTCAGAGAATTAAAATAAAGTTGATTATCTGATATTACACAGTTAATATGTAGGACCCTCAAATTTAATGAAAAGGTAAATTGGTATAAAATTCAACATAATTAGTATGTTTCAATGGACTGGTTTTGGGAATATTCCCTTAAAAGTTACATTACCAGTAATGAATGCTGGAGGGGATGTGGCAAAATTGGGACATTAATGCACTGCTGGTGGAATTGTGAAATGATATAACCATTCTGGATGGCAATTTGGAACTATGCTCAAAGGGCTATAAAAGATTGCCTGCCCTTTGATCCAGCCATACCATTGTTGGGTTTGTATCCCAAAGAGATCATAGATAAACAGACTTGTACAAAAATATTTATAGCTGTGCTTTTTGTGGTGGCAAAGAACTGGAAAAGGAGGGTATGTCCTTCAATTGGGGAATGGCTGAACAAACTGTGGTATATGCGGGTGATGGAATACTATCATGCTCAAAGGAATAATAAACTGGAGAAGTTCCAGGTGAACTGGAAAGACCTCCAGGAACTGATGCAGAGTGAAAGAAGCAGAGCCAGAAGAACATTGTACACATATACTGTGGTACAATCGAATGTAATGGACTTCTGTACTAGCAGCAATGCAATGACCCAGGACAATTCTGAGGGATTTATGGTAAAGAATGCTACCCACATTCAAAGGAAGGACTGCAGGAGAGGAAACATATAAGAAAAACAACTGCTTGAACGCATGGGTTGAGGCGGACATGATTGGGGATGTAGACTAGAAACAACCACACCAATGCAACTAACAACAATTTGGAAATGGGCCCTGAACAAGGACACATGTTACAACCAGTGGAAATGTGCGTCAGCCATGGGTGGGGGGGAGAGCGGGAGGTGAAGGGGAAAGTAGGGGCATGAAGCATGTAATCATGTTAAAAATGAATATTAATAAATGTTTTTAAAAAGTTATATTACCTCATGATGGAATTAAAATTGAGAATAAAACATTTATTTTTGAAGAGGGCCAATTTTAAAAACTTGCTTTGGTATAATATATATATTATGAGGTCTTGTATATTTCAATTCTCTTATTGTTTAGTTAAGGATACCAGTGAGAAAATAAATGTTTCAATGAATAGATAATAAAAATAAACAGATAAAAAGAAGATAGATCTTTGCTGAAAAAGCTGCGTTCATTTTTATACAGTGAAAATAATTTCTGAAAAGAGAATTTACTTAATATCTTGAGAGAATCTGAATGGTACAAGACTGAGTTTTCACACATGAAGTAAATCTATAACAGGTTTTTTAGTGATTCTGGCTATGATCATTTGCAAAGTGAAAATATGGTAAACATTGTTCTGTTATTCATATGTTTTAATTAATTGCATACAATTATTAAACTAAAAATAAGCTATATTACTTTAGCAGGATAGAGGGAAACAAAGATAACTGTGCTACTAATCATTTTAGCTTCAAAAGTAGGCTCTTGTATATAGTTGATTTTGGCTCAGGACCTATTACAGAAATCTAAAAATACATGCTTATTTGAATGACTTATGCAACCAGGATAAAACATTATGAGCTTTACCTTGCCCAGGAGTTCTTTCTCTGAACTAAAATCAATCTGCGACCTCCATCATTTTGGAAGTTCCCTTCAACAATACAGACCATAACTCAATATTCACACATGAAACTCAGCCCAGAGTAAATGAGGATTGAAAATCAAATGTGCTCAGGCAAGTGATGGTGAACCTCTTAGAAAGCGATGCCCAAAACTGCACCCTCACATCGCATATGAGCTGCTCCCTTACTCCAGACAGGGTAGGGAGGAAGCATTCCCAATGGGCTGCTGGGCAGAGGGGCAGGTCTGGTGAGAAATGTCTTCAGGTATATGTGGAGAGGAGAAGGGGTGCAGCTACTCCTTTATCACATCTGCCATAGGTTCACCAACATGGTGCTAAAGGATCTCCTTATCTTCTCTTGAACAAGGGGATCAGTGAAGCACTCTGGATGTCATTTGGTCATCCCTTGCCCATATCACACAAACAATTCATCTTCCTGTCTGTTGACCTTCTTTCTGTTATATGTGGCAAATTCACCTCCCATCATTCATACCTGGAATTCATACCCTTCTTGGGTGCCAAATCAATACAGTGCTAGACTTAGAATTGGGAAGACAAGAGTTCAAATCCAGCCTCAGGCATATTTACTAGTTGTGTGAGCCTAAACGATTTATTTAAACAGTGTTTCCTTCAGTTTTCTCATTTGTAAAATATAATAATTGTCTACCTAACAGAGTTATAAAAAGGCTCAAACAAGGTATTTGTGAAGTACTTTGCAAACCCTCAAATATTATATAAATGCTAGCAAACATCACTATCTAGTGAAATCCCATGCTTTTTCTTAATTTTGGTTTTTAAATTTTTTATTAAAATTTTTTCCTTAATTACAAGTAAAAAAAATTTCCAACATTTAAAAAAAATCACCTTAACTTCTTAGACTCAAACTGGGTAAAATAAGCAATAATGAGCAAAAGAACTAAGCAATGGGGGTTAAATGACTAACTCAGAGTCACACAGTTAGGAAACATCTGAGGCATATTTGAACCCAGGACGTCCCACTTATAGCACTGGTTCTCAATTCATTGAGCCACATAGGTGGTTCCAGTGCCCAATATTTTAAAAAGAGTTTGGAATCTCAAATTCTGCCCCACCCTATGCCAATATGGTAAGCAATCTGATATAGATTTTACATGTACAACCATATAAAACATTTTTTCGCTATTTCATCATTTTGTGGAAGGAAAAAAACAAAATGAAAAAAGTTTGCTTTGTTCTGGGTGCAGGCTCCATCAGTTCTTTCCCTGGAAGCAGATGGCATTTTTTATCATGAGTCCTTTGGGATTGTCTTAGATCATTATAGAGCTACTTTTTTTTTTACATATGTCTGTGCCCCACCCCCCCACCCCTTTCCTTTTAAATCTCTTTGGGATATAAACTAGTAATTGTATTACCGGGTCAAAGAATATGTATTATAGCCCTTTGGCCATAGATCCAAATTGCGCTCCAAACAACACTCCCTAATAATGCCTCAGTGTCTCAATTTTCCTACATCCCCAATAAGCTTTGTGTGGAGAGGTACCTCAGAGTTGTTTTTATTTACATTTCACCAATTAATAGTGATTTAGAGTCTTTGTTTTCCTATGACTCTAGAGAGCTTTCCTTTATATCTTGAAAACTGCCTATTCATATCCTTTGACCGTTTATCAATTAGAGAATGACTTGTATTCTTTCAAATTTGACTCATTTCCTTATATATCTGAGAAAGAAGTTTGTTAAAGACATGTAAAATTTTTTCACCCATTATGATTATATATTATTCTCCATCCTATTTTCCTGTTTAACTTCTAACCACCACATTCCCTAATTTGACCTCTTCTATCAGTCCCCTCCCCCATCCCCTTCATCTCCTACTTTCCTGTAGGATAAGATAGATTTCTATACCTAACTGGTTGTATATGTCCTTCCCTCTTTGAGACAATTCTGATGAGAGTTAAGATTCAAATCTTCTCCTCCCTATCTCCCCCATTTTTTCCACTTTTACTTGTAAAAGCTCTTTCATGCATGTTTTATGTGAGATAATCTACCCCATTCTATTTCTTCCTTACCCATTCTCCCATTGCATTCCTCTTTCTCATCCTTTAACTGTACTTTTTAGATATCATCCCATTATATTCAGCTCATACCCTTGCCTTCTCTATGTATCATACTTCTAACTATATTAATAATGATAATATTCTCAAGTTACAGGAATAATCTTTCTATGAAGGGATACAAATAGTTTACCTTATTGAATGTGTTTTCATTTCTCTTTCCTGTTTACTTTTTAATGCTTCTCTTGAGTCTTATATTTGAGAATCATATTTTCCATTCAGTCTCATCCTTTCATTAGAAATGTTTGAAAGTCTATTTAATTGATTATTCCTTTTTTTTTTCCCTCCCTGAAGGGTCATGCTCAGTTTTGCTGGGTAAATGATTCTTGGTTTCAGTCCTAACTCCTTTGTCCTCTAGGACATCATATTCTAGGCCCTCCTATCCTTTAAAAGAAGCTGTTAAGTGTTGTATTATTTTGATTGTGGCTATATCATATATGAATGATTTCTTTTTTTGGCTTTCGTCAATATTTCCTCCTTATCCTGGGAATTCAGGATATTCCTAGAAAGTGTCCTTTTAGGAATTCTTTCCATTTTTATTGTACCCTTTTAATATCAGGGCAGTTTTATACTTGCTAATTTCTTGAAAGAAAAGGTCTAAGCTCTTTTTCTGGATCATGGCTTTCAGGTAGTCCAATGATTTTTAAATTCTATCACCTAGACCACTGATGGGCAAACTTTTAAAAGAGGGAGCCAAAGGAAAGGAAATGCTCATCTGTCAGTCTGTTTCTAAGGCAACTCTTTCAAAGTTTCACTACATTGTATCCTACTCATTGTATTTGTCAGATCTGGCGGGATAGAACATTTCAGGGGGTGGCATCTGGCCTGCTGGCCATAGTTTGCTCATCACTGTCCTAGACTTATTTTCCAGGTCAGTTGATAGGATATGAGATATTTCACATTTTCTTCTATTTCAATCTATTGACTTTTGGGGTGGGGTGTGATTTCTTAATGTTTCATAGTCAATACCTTCCACTTGCACAATTTTAATTTTTAAGACATTATTTTCTTTAGTGAGCTTTTGCAGCTCCTTTCTCATTTGGTCACTTATCTCTGCCTCTCTCTATTTTTCTCTTTCAAAAAACCCTTGCCTTTGGTCTTAGAATCTATACTGTATACTGGTTCCAAAGCAGAAGAGCAATAAAGGTTAGGCAGTGGAAGTTGAGTGACTTGCCCAGGATCACACAGATGGGAAGTATCTGAGGCCATATTTGAAACCAGAACATTCCATCTCTAAGGCTGGTTCTTGATTCACTGAACCCATCAGCTGCCCCCTCTGATCTTACATTTTTTTAAAAAAGAGTTCTTTTCCTCAGTGAATTTTTTTGTCTCTATTTCATCAATTCTGCTTTTTAAGTAGTTCTTTTCTTAAATGAATTTTTGTATATCTTTTTCTGTTTGGCCAATTCTGCTTTTTAAGCAGTTTTTTTCTTCAGCGTATTTTTGTGCCTCTTTTAACTATTGGCCTATTGTTTTTTAAGGTATTAATTTCTTTAGGAATTTTTGTGCCTTCTTTACCATGTAATTGACTCTTTTTTCATGATTTTCCTATATCACTCTCATTTCCTTTCCCAATTTTTCTTCTATTTCTCTTTGATTTTTAAAATCTTTTTTAAGCTCCTCCATTAATTCCTTTTGGGAGTGAGAACAATTCATATTTTTCTTGAGGCTTGTGGACACAGCAGTATTGGTTCTACTTATTTCTTTTGAGTTTGAGTTTTGGTCTTCACTGTTACCAAAATAACTTTGTATGTTCAGTTTCTTTTTTCTTCTTTGCTCATTTTCCAAACTTTTTCTTTTGACTTAAAAAAAAACAGTTAAAGTTGGGCTCTGTTCTTGAGGTGAAGGGAGAACTATTGCAAGCTTCAGGTTCTTTGTACAGCTGCCTTCAGCACTAGCTCTGGGGATCTCAAAGTTTTCAGTTCTTCCAAGATGGTAGGAGTAAAGGAGAAGTATTTTTAATACTCTTCCAGCCTATGCTCTGATCTGTGAGCAATCACAAGCACTCTTTTCCACCTTGGATCCATGACCAGGGTCCTTTGCTCCTCTGCTACTATAATCACTAGTATGTATTCATGCTCTTCTTGACCCAAAGACCATGAGTTGGATCTGGGCAATGTGACTAGTCTTCCACTCAGAGTCCGAAAATGAACCTCTGTCATCTCCTTCTAAGAAGTTTTCTGATCCCTTTCATACCATCTATGGCTGAGAGCTCCAGAAGTTTTTGCTGCTGATTCAGCTGCCCCCAAAACCTGTTGCCATGGTGAAGCCTGCTTTGGCATGCTGCTTTGCACTCCACTTCCACCCTAGTGCCAGCCTTCTAAGTTATTTTGGGCTAAAAAATTATTTCATCTTATATTTTTGTGGGTTATGCTGTTGCAGAATTTGTTTTGAGGAATTATGTCATAATTTTTTTGGAGGTATGATTTTGGTAGAGATCAAGTAAGACTGTGAACTTTCTCTACCATCTTGGCTCTACCCCCAATCCCACAATTCTTTGACAAAAAACACAAATTCTA
Source organism: Gracilinanus agilis (assembly GCF_016433145.1). Lineage (NCBI taxonomy): Eukaryota > Metazoa > Chordata > Mammalia > Didelphimorphia > Didelphidae > Gracilinanus > Gracilinanus agilis. The sequence continues at coordinate 134,591,480 of NC_058133.1, forward strand.
TTACCTTCATTCAAAGCCTTTCCTGATCCTCCCAACTTCTGGTGCCTTTCATACTAAATACATACTTCCTGTCTCTCTTAATAAAATGTAAGTGTAAATGTAGGAACTTCATAAATTTTTATTTTTTTATCTATAGTAGAGTAGGGACCCTAATATACTGTTGGTGGAACAGTGAAATGATCCAACTATTTTGGAAAGCCAGCTCAAATTATGCCCAAAGAGTTATAAAACCATGTATACCTTTTGATCTAGCAGCACCATTACTAGCTAAGTTCCCCAAAGTGATCAGGGAAAAAGGAAAAGAACATATATATTTTTAAATGATTCACAGCAGTTCTCTTTGTGTTGACAAAGAACAGGAAATTATGGGGATACCCATCAACTCAGGAATGACTGAATAAGTTGTGGTATATAATTGTGAAAGAATACTACTACACCATAAGAAATGACAAATAGGTCAATTTTTTTTTAAATATGGAAAGAACTACATGAAAATATGAAGTGGTGAGCAGAACCAAGAGGACATTACATATAATTGTTGAAAAGTAAATGTGAATGCCTAAACTATTCTCAATTATGTGACTATTTCAAATCAACTACAAAGGACCTATGAAGGAAGAACTGATATATGGAACAATGTTTCACACATACTGTGTCAAATGTTCTATACTATAAGAATGGGAGGGACAGAGGATAATAGCTTGGAACACAAATGAAACCACAAAATTAAAATTAAATATATATATAATTTTAAAAGAATTTTTAAAAAGATATATATATATATATATATAAAGATATGTGAGATATATGAGATAACTTTAACCGCCAGTAAAAAAAGTGCTAGGCAGTAAACACTAGAGATGGAAGTTATGCATGCATGCGTGTATGCAGAATGAAACAATTCCAATTCACATGGAACTAAACATACAATTCCTTCTTTTATTATTGTTCTTTCAGAAGATATTCATTGATTATATCTAATACCCTATTTGTATCTACAATGCATCTATTACCATGCAATACCATGGTGTTATTAATTTTTAAATGATTATACACTAACACTAATAAAAAGTTAACATTTTAAAAATAGGCCTTTGTGACCTACTTAATAGAAAATATTTATAGCATTTCTTTTTGTGGTAGGGCAAGGAATTGGACTTTGAGAAGATGTCCATCAATTGGGGAATGGCTGAACAAATTGTGGTATATGTTGATAATGGAATACTATTGTACTGTAAGAAAAGATAAGCATAATGATTAAAAAAAATTGTTGAGGTCCAGAACTAGGAGAACATTGTAGACAGTAATAGCAATATTGTACAATGACCAACTGTGAAAACTTGGCTACTCTCAATAATGCAATCATCTGGGACAATTCTGAAGGATTTATGCTATCCACCTCCAAAGAAAGAACTGTTGTATGCAGATGGATGCGGATCAAAGCATACTATCTTTTACAGCTTTACTTTGAGGTTTTGGTTTTGTATGAGTGTACGTATGGCCCAGATCAAACTACTTAACATCTCCCTATGGGGGAGGGAAGAAGGAAGATGGTTTGGATCTTATAATCTTGGGAAACATATGTTGAAAATTATTACTACACGTAATTATGAAAACATCTTTGAATTAAGCATTAAAAATAAATTTAAAAGTAAACAAACCCCCAAATAACAAACAAACAAACAAATAAATAAATAAATGGGTTGGGTTTTTTTTTTGTTTTTTTTTTTAACCCTTGTACTTCAGTGTATTGTCTCATAGGTGGAAGATTGGTAAGGGTGGGCAATGGGGGTCAAGTGACTTGCCCAGGGTCACACAGCTGGGAAGTGGCTGAGGCCGGGTTTGAACCTAGGACCTCCTGTCTCTAGGCCTGACTCTCACTCCACTGAGCTACCCAGCTGCCCCTGTTTTTTTTTTTTTTTTAAGCAGGTCTTTGCAGTCAGGGGAAACTTAAAGAGTTATGAAACAGCTTTTTAACAACCAAGAAAGAATCCTTTTAGATATTCTGTAATAATGAAGAAATTCATTATACAAAATGAAGAACTTTTGGCAATAAACTCTAAAAAAGGATAGATAGCAAGAAAAGTGAGAATCTTCTATTTTTTTTTTTAAGTACAACTCTCTTCCATATGTTTAGGGGAAATGAGGAAAGTAAAAATTCAAAAGGTAAACTAGGATCCTTTCATATACTATCATTTTCTTCTTGAGATCATTTTGATTTTAAGGTAAAAAAACAGTTGTAGTGATTTAAGTCTAACAAGAATAATTATTGGCATTCTCCTTCTAAGATAGTCAGTTTTACTTGTGACAGAATTTTTAACATCAGGTTACTTCTGATATCACACATTTCAGTGCATTAATGTAAAACTAGCAAAATGTATATAAAGCACATATTAGTGATAAGATCTACATTTAAAATAAAAACATCATAGTAATTTATTTAAAAACAAAAACAAAAACAAAAAAAAAACCCTTTATTTTCCCTATATTGATTTCAAGGTAGAAGAGTGGTAAGGGTTAGGCAACTGAGGTTAGGTGTTTTGCCCAGGGCCACAGAGCAAAGAAGTATCTGAATCCAGATTTGAACCTAGGACCTCCTGTCTCTAGGTTTGGCTCTCAATCCACTGAGCTACCAAGATGCCCCTGTAGTTTGTTTGTGAAAAACAAAATCAAATGAACTCTAAAGCCTTTTCCATATTAGAAATAAGCAAACTAAGTAAAAAGAGAAATTTTGTTGGTAATGAAATGAATTATTTGGTATGCCAAAAGAAAAGGTATTTTCAACCACCTAGCTAAAGAAATGAGTAATTATTTCTTAGTCTAGACAATAAAACATTATTTGTGTTTTAGTTAACGTAAGAAAATTATATTTAATAACATTAAAACCTGAAGACATAATGAAACCTTCATGTAATATGAAGGGTTTTTGCCTTAGTAGCTCAAAGAAAAGTTGGTAATGAGGAAGGAGAACTAATAATATTCAAAGGTAATGGTGGAAGTACAGACAATTGCAAAATCACTTTTACAGCTGGAAAGGAGCTTTGATCATCTAGTTCAATATTCTAAATTTTTAGCATTCATTTTGTCCTCCCATTAATCTGAATCTGATGTATGTTCAAATCACCTTTCTCTCAATGCCCAGAAGTCTGATACTGTTATTTAGTTTCTGTTCTGGCCATACTATAAAAGAAGTTAAAAAAAAAAAAAAGAAAAGAAAAGAAAAGATATAGCCTATCAATCATAAAGCAATGATAGAAAAACCTCTGTAAACAGAATGTCCAAATTTCAAGCCTTAGACTTTTGTATCCTCTAGAAATCTTACTAATTCAGCAAAAATTAAAAGTAAATTTCAGCAAGTAAAGAGAAATCTACCACTTCCTAATTTTATATTAATTAATCAAATAAATGCTTACTAAGTACTATGTACATGAGGCTCTATTAAATCTTGGATATAATTTTTTAAATGGAAGAACAAAAAATCAAGTTTAATACCAGAATGGAACTGATTGAGCCTCTAATAATGGTATAATGAATGACCTCAATTTTAGAATAAGTCATGATTAAAGTGACATTTATAGTGACAAACAAGATGAAAAACTAGATATTTTATCTTATCCTCAAGAGGATAAATTTCTAAAACCTCTGCAAAATCAGAATTATATTCAAGAGAGAAAATAATTTCAGCTGTCTCCACAGTCTAAGTCGTTAAAAACCCTAAAAAGGTGACAATACTCTTGGTAAAGAAGGTGAATCCCTTCCTCAAAGCAGCCCTGTTCTAGTAAGGCTTTCCTGAATTTACCCATAGGCTTGCAACAGAATTCAACCCTATTGAGATACAGGGTGAGGGGATTATTGATATAATCAACTAGGATGGAAGTAAAAGATTTTTGGTATCCAACTGAGGCCAGTTATATCCCAGTAAAACTCGCTTGGTTCAAAGGCTGAGGCCAGTGAAACTAATTTCTCATTGTAGGAAGATGCTGAGACAACTAGCTATGAGGTACAGCCACAACCCCTAATAGTGTCAAAGAGGAAGGGGTCAGAAAATAAGCAAAAAGATGAAAATTACCTAAGTTCTAAGAAGAAAGAAAACTCAGTTAAAGACTGAACATAAGCAGATAGACCAACAGGGAAACATTATTAACAGAAGTGAAGGTGGCTTCCAGAAAATCTAAACCAGCTGGTGCACACTTAAGAGGAGGGAGAGGGAAGGATGGACCACTAAACAATAAATGTTTCTATAAAGGGTAAATGAATTAACTTCAAAAAGATAGAAGAGAAAAAAATTCTATAGTAATGAACTAAATATTTTATACTTAGAAAAGCCAAGTATTTTTTGTTGGAGATGTGATTTTTGTAGGAGAGTAAGATGGACTCCAGATGGTCTTGAGTTTGTCAGTGTGTTTTTGGCCAGTCTTTCAATAGTTTATTAACATCCTACAAATGCATATTTATTCTCCATCAAGGACAATGAGAAGGCTTTTGGTGGAAGTTAAAAGAATTCCTACTTAAGAACTTATAATTTAGTAATAACACATTTACTGTGACTCCGTTGTAAGTCACTTAAATTCTCAAGTTTTCTCTTCTGTAAAATGGGGGTAATAATAACAAGATTGTTGTAAAGATGAGATAATATGTAAATCATTTTGCAAAATTATAAGCATTACGCAAATACTAATTATGGTTACTATTATAAATCCATCTCTAATATCACCTCCTTTCTTCCCTCACTCCTCCCCCTATCAAAACTACTTTAACCTGTGGACATTATATATGTATGTTGTTTCACAATGTAGTTAGCATAGAAGAAATATGAAGAGATAAGAATGGCTTCTTTCTATCACTTTACTGAAAACTCTTTTCTCAAATGATTATAAAACTCAATGTACCTGACACTAGAGAATATCTTAAGACTCTTATGGAATTGCTTCCTTGGTTTATTCTTTCCACCTGCTTTCCCCAAAGTAGCCCTCAGCCTTTTCCCCTTTCTTTATATTCTTTCCTCAGAGATTATATCTACAGTCACACCTTTAACAATCGTTTCTTTTTTTTTTTTTTAATTTCTTTTTATTTTTTTAAACCCTTAACTTCTGTGTATTGTCTCCTAGGTGGAATATTGGTAAGGGTGGACAATGGGGGTCAAGTCATTTGCCCAGAGTCACACAGCTGGGAAGTGTTTGAGGCCATATTTGAACCTAGGACCTCCCGTCTCTAGGCCTGACTCTTAATCCACTGAGCTACCCAGCTGCCCCCTTTAACAATCATTTCTATACAAATTATTTCCAAATTTTTACCTCTCTCACACCAGTGTTACTAACTAGCTATATGACAATGGGCAAGTCACAAAATAATGCTTGTCCTATACTTACAAAAAATTTGTGAGGAAAACACTTTGCAAAACAGAATAAAAATTGCAGGTGAGTCAAAGAAAACCTCATAGTGGGTGTTAAGTAGGCTGCAACATATTACCAACAATGATTTTGACTCAAGAAGCAGCATTAAAAAAACAAGCAATTCTTAAGGGAAGAAAATCCACAGTATCTATAAGACATTCCTTAAAATGCTCCAAATTCCTAAAATTTTAAAAAATACAAGTCAAAGTCAACTCTTGAGGTTCCATCCCATATCCATCACATTGGCAAAGAAGAGACAAAGGGGGAAACAAGACAAATTTTGAAGGGTTTGAGGGAAAATATATAATTCATTCACTGTTGGTGGAGCTGTGAATTTGGACACCTTTTTTGTTTAGTAATTTGGAACTATGACCCAAACATTACTAACCTAGGTATACCTTCTGACTGGGAGAATCGTAGCATTTTGGACAGAAACATAGGAGTTATGTTGAAAGGAGGCTAAGGGATAAGTGGGTTCAGTTTTGACATGTTATGCTTAAGATGCCTACACAACATCTAGTCTGAAAAGTTCAACAAGCAAATGACAAAGTAAAGGAAGAAGACCAAGGCTGGAAATTTAGATCTATGAGTCACCCATATAGATTTGAGGAAGTTAACGAGAAGAAAATAAGTGTGGAGGGAGAAGTGAAGAGGTCCTAGAAAACTGAAAAACACCCACAATTAGGGAGGAATTTGATATGGATATTGGCATATTCTCTTCAATTGTACAAAGGGTTTCAAACTAGTGGCAAAAATCAGATTTTTTGGAATATTTGTTCATTTAATTCACTTAACCCTTCCAAAGAAATAAAATTTTGCCTATAATAGTAAGCTGCCTACATAAAAGGAATACAGGAAAGATTAAGTAATTTTAACAATCTGAAATAGCAGATCACTGGTCTTACAGAGAATGACTAACTTATTAGAACAGGTATGTCTCTGTCCTTTTCATTTTAGTTCTATAGTAAAAGAGGCAGCTAGATGTCACAGTGCAATAGAGATCTAGGTCTAGTTAGAAAGACCCGAGTTCAAATTTGAACGAAGCTACTTTCTAGATGTGTAACCCTGGGCAAATTACAATCTTTTCTGCCTCACTTTCTTTATCTGTAAGATGAGCTGGTCTGGTACCCATATGATTATGCTATGATTCTCTATTGGGGATGGGAGGTGGGTGTAGAGGGAGCAGTGCCACAGTGAACAATGTTTCCTATTTTTTGGATTGATTTTTTTTTTCAAAAGCAGTTAGGTTATAACCACTACAGTCATGAGATGTGGTAAACAGACCCCTCATATTTACTATGTTTACTCATAATCAGAGTGCATTCTGGGGCAGAGGAGACCTGGCTAATAATGTCAGCCTGAACCATATAGTTATGAAAACTCTTGGCTGCACTAAGACTTTTGAGACACTCGCTTCTCACCAAAGATCTTTACCAGTTTCTGCTCTGGCAATCAAACAGGACCAGACTTGACAACTGCTCTATTATACTACCCATATACAATGCCTCACTTTACCTATGGAAACTTGCTCAGGAAATGATCAAACTAATAGTCCCACCTCTTGAAAAGGATAGGACAATCTATTTTCCTGTGACTCTATTTGGAATCTCTACAATTCAGCTGCAGGTTACTGAGGCATAAGTTCCCTACCATGACTACGATTCACATGCTCTCAATCTCATTCCTCTATCCCATTTCCCTTTACCATCCCCTTCCCCTGTGCCCTTTGGATCCCTGGTTCTACTGTTAAAACTGCCCTTCACAGCAAACCTATTTCTTTTAGATTCATTCTCATCTCTGTATAATTATGAAAACCTAGCTGTCCCACAAGAGATACAAGATCACTTTATTCAGAAATGGATGGACATTCATTCCTTCAAGCTCCTACCACAATGAACAAGAGAGGAATAGGCATGATTCATGCTCCTTAATGACAACTGAAGACTCGTCTTCACTTGCCACTCTCTTCTCTAAAGCTCATTTCAAACAGATAGCCTACCTATCCAGCCCCTGGTGGAGGTTCCTGGCTGATACCCACATACTTCTTTTTCCTGTTTTTAGGAATTCAGAACCTGGATCACAAGCTTTCCCTACTCCTCAGCCTCTACCCTTGATGATTTTAATTTTCATGTAGATGACTCTTCAAATAGCCTTGCAATTCAGCATCCTCAATTCCCTTAATTTGTATCTTGACTCTGTAAGTACAGTCATATATGGATAGCCATGCCCTCTCAGCTCATCATGATTGTAAATAGCCTCTCCTTTCAAAGCCAGCCTTCAGAGAGCTGCAAAATTGAACTGAAAACTAACATTTCAAAAAACTTTACTAACTTTGGTACATGATCATAATGAAATATTATTGTGCTTTAAGAAATGAATACAGAGAAGCATGAAAAGATTTATACGAACTAAGCAAAAAGTGGAGAACAATATACACAATGAAAAACTGTATATGCAAGGCTAAAACAAAATAATCAAAAAATGATGCTGTGAAATTATAACCCTTTCACCCCAAATAAAAGGCATGAAGAAGTACCTTTCTTTGCAGATTTAGATAACTTTGAGGTAGGCAGAATAATGCATATGAAAAAATATGTTTCAATATATTGGTTAGTTTTGCTGAACAGAAAAATGCTAAGATGCCTAAATCAATCTCATAGGCCTTAAAGTAAATATGGACAGTAAAGTTTACACATAAATCGCTACTTCCCAGGGCCACATTCATAGATTATTAGTTGGAATCACATTTATTCAAAAGGTAGCATTCCTACCCACTCTTAAAAAATAACAGAATGAACTAAGAGAGAGAAGGAGCAACAAAGGATACAGGAGGATTATTGGCTATAAAGAAACCATGGACCAGAAAAGCAGGGCTGAGAGAAGACTTAAGAAAAGACTGGATCTTTCCTCAACTTTCTTTTCTGGTGGATGTCTATCTACAAACACTGTAATACAATCAATTGTTCAGTTACACAAAATTTTTAAAAATAAATTGAATTTTGCCTCACTTGCAAAAGAAAGCCAGTAGGTAACTAAAGGAAAATATAAATGTAAACTTGGTAAGAGTTTTAACTCTGCCTAAATATTGGGAGTTAATTCCTACCTAGAGACTCACAACAATAGTGACTGAATTCAAATCATCTCCCTAAAGCCAAAGAGAAAGGAACTATTAGACTTTGGGAACTTACCATACAAGCCTCCTGTATAACTGTTGTCACAAGGTGTTTTATATATATAAGGGATGGCTGTTTGGAAGGGGTTAAGAGGATTTATGTTCATCAACATAAGTCTGAAAAAGAATTTTATTAGCTCCTTAGTTTGGAATTTGGGGTCTTTTATACTTAAATTCCAAACTACATTTCCATGTTGTTTAGACATTAATCCCTCTCACACTTGAAATTCTAGCTAAACTGGCTTACATGATGCTCCTCCTACAACATCCACCACATAACTCTATAACTTTGTCTAGGATTGTCCCCCACAATATGCTCTCTCTCGCTCTCTCTCTCTCTCTCTCTCTTCATATTGGCCTCTTAGGATCCTAAGCTTCTTCCTATTCTCAATTTATGTGTTCCTTCTTTTATGATTCCTTTCCTGATTACTCAAGTAGTTGATACCTTTCCCATCCCAAATTACTTTTAATTTTGTACAATCTTATCTTACACATTTTGTTTTCTATCAAGAAAGTGTTCCTTGAAGTAAGAGAGCTTTCCTTTTATCTTTGTATTCCCAGTGATTGGTGCTTAAAGAACACTTGTAAAACTGAATAATAAAGTAAAATGGAAAAGTGGAAAAATAATTTGAATCAGAAGACCTTGACTGATATAAAGAAAACATTTTCTTAAGCTTCCAGTACTATATAAACATGAATTCTATTAAATAACAATGCCAACAACAAAAACCTTTTCCTTTTTTGCTAGATGTTAAAAGAGAGAAATTCTTTAAAAAATGCCTTATAAAAATCAAAGAAGATGCTAACATTTTCTCATTATAGAAAGAGATAATGAAAATTTGATATCTTCAAAATGCTTGATTTCAAAAACACGGACAAAATTGTTGCCATTTTACATGGTTTAAATTAAATATGTAGTGCTGAATCAAACAGGTTGCTTCCAGTAAGTAGTAATGAGGAGTCCTTTTGTTCTGGTTCTATGATCTGTATATATCATTGGAAAATACCCTGCAATAAATATATCAACTATTTAATAGTAAGCACTTCTTCATCAGTAAGAGATAATGATTTTGAGAGATAACGTTGGTCAAATTACTTATGGATGCTTATTTTATGTATTAAGTATTCTAATAATATATCTCCTGGAGGTTAGACAAATTTGGCAAAAAACAATGGCTGAGAAAATTTGTGGATTTATTTAGAAAGCTATTACTGATTTTTTTGGGGGGGAGGGAAGGACCCTCAGAATAATCTAAAACTAAGGTTACATTGTCACCAAATACAGACAGATCTCTATAGTTCTTTAGTACTATAATGCTGGTCTTCATACCTTATGTGAATACCTATGAATCAAAATATACTAACTTATAAAAATTTTAAGTTTAACACAGTAACATTTAGTGTTTTTGTATCAAGAGACATTACTCACGAGAGAAGACGGTCGACATTTGGTCCATTGTGCCTCTGAAGGACAAGTGAAGGGCTATAGACTTTCATTGTTCCAACTCTCCTTAACTTTCTCCTTAACTTTTTCTATGTCTGGGATGAGTATTTCCCTTTTATAACTCTTGTACACAGTACTGGTGATTTATAAACTATTTATAGACATTTGCTAACCGAGCTCTTTGCTCACACTGATATAATATCCCAGTTATTAGAAGCTGACTCACATTTCTTAGGATACATCACAACGAGGAAAGGAAGCAATATCAGTATAGTGAATAGGACACTAAAGAATGATATTAAAACTAAGTGGAAACAAAAAAACAAAATCAAAGTTATTATAAGAATTATACAACCACCAAGTTGTCAATAAATTATATGACTATCATTATTATGCTAAAAGGTATCAGGTTCTAAAAATTAGAGGAATAATGTATTAACTAGAAATGAAAAAGGATTTAAAAATAAAAGCCAGTTCTTTGAAAAGACCTGCAAACTGATTAAATACAAAAAAAAAAAAAATCAAATCAATGAAGTAGAAAGAAAACAAGATGAAATCACATAAAATATTATTCAAATTTATTAGAAAGCTATGTGAGGACAAAACTGAAAACACCAAAGAAATACAGGACTACCATAAAAAATATGAAGTACCCAAAATAACAACAAAAAAAACCCACAAATATCTTTGATAAAAATTCAATTTCATAAAAAGAAAAAGAAACAGCTATAAAGGAAAAAACTCCTAATTCTAATAGGCTGAAAGAATTGCACCAAATGCTCAAATGTATCAAATCAAAATAAACAGTATCAATGCCAAACAAATTAGTTTTATGAGATAAAATAAAACTAATTCCTAAAACAGGAAAGGACTGAAACATAAGAGTACCAAAGATCAACAGAATTAATGTATTTCAACTTAAAATGTTTTAAATCCAGTCATACAGAACTATGGTCAATAAATCATCGATTATGACTGTGCTGTACTTATGCCAGGAAAACAAAGATGTTTCAACATTAGGAAAATAACACAATCAACCATATTAAGAACAGAAATGTCCAAAATACAATTATGAATAAAGGGGCTTTGATAAGGTATAATTCTCATTTATACTAAACAGCCTACAAAAGTATTAGTAAAGAAGGATCTTTTTTATGTTATAAAAAAATATTTGCCAAAAACCAAAAGCAAGCATCATATATACTGGAAAAAGAAGCTTTCTTAATAAAGAGAAGAATGTCTATTTAAATAGAAGCAAAGAATGTCCATGTTACCAGATATTATGATATAGTTCTAGAAATTCAAGCAATAATTATTAAGAGAAAAAGATCATAGGTATATAAAAATAAAAGAGAATTCTCAAGGGAATTAATTCTCAAGAGAAATTCCAGGGAAATAACTAAAACTAGTAGAGAAGAAAGGGGGGGAAAGCACTTATATGTGATAAAACAACAATCATCAAAACCATCAGGTATCAGTTAAAAAAAAGATGAAATAGACTAGAGAAGGGAGAATCAGAAACAATGGAACTCAACAACTCAGTGTTAAGACAAACTAGAAAACAAATTACTCAGGAAAAAATTCTGAAATAGGCCAATATCTTGTGACATATCGCACAATAATCTGTAAATGAGCTAACTGGTTCAATAGGTAGAGAGCCAGGCCTGAGGATAGGAAATCCTGAGTTCAAATCTGACCTCAGACACTCCATACCTGTGTGATCCTGGACAAATCACCTCATTCTAATATTCTAATTACCTAGCCCTTACTGTTGTTCTGCCTTGGAAATGATACTTAGTATCAATTCTAAGACAGAAAGTAAGGTTTTATATGTATATGTATATATACATAAATATATGTATATGTGTATATACACATACATGAATGAATAGAAAGAAAATGGTTATGTGACCCTTAATATTAAAGTTCATGCAATAAAAAGACCACACCATATACCTTTGATAGCTATGGATTGGAGATGTATATTTAACCATACATAATAGAGGAAATTATAGAAGATAAAATGGATAATTTTGAACACACGAACAAAATCAATGTAAAGAGGGAAGACGTGGAATGAGAAAATATTTTTGCATCAAATTCCATTAAAAAGAGCTTGTTATTCAAGATGCAGAGACAACTCACATAAATACTATAAGACCAAAATGATTTTTGTTAAATCGGTAAATGGTCAAAAGATTATGTCATTCCCTCCTTAAACAACACCAGTGGTTTCCTCTCATAGGCATCTGCAAACAAGGCCCGTTGGCCAATTTTCAAACAGCAGCAAGCCAAAAAATGGTTTTTATATCTTAAAATAAAGTTTTAGCATATTAAAAATTTTTTAAATCATTATTAGCTCCCAGGACCCTACCAAAAAAACAAACAAACCAGGCTGCAGGCTGATTTGGCGCTTTGGCCTTAGTTTTCCAACCCCAGTGTACTGTGTTTTAAATATAAACTCTTCTCTTTCGCTTTAAAAACCCTTGTCAACTTTTCCCCTCTCATCTTTCCGGGTGCATTGTGCAATAGTGCTGCCATCGAGGCCAATGAATCTTTTCTCTATTCCTCATGTAGGACATACCAATTCCCATCCATCATATCTGTAATGTACTCTCTCTTCACTTCTATATCAAAGAATCTCTTTCATCTTTGAAGAAGTAGCTCACACCAGCCCGGAGTAAAGAGGGTTAAGGGAAAATAAAGGGGAATATGCATTTATTAAGTGCCTACTACAAACCACAGATTATGTCAAAATATTATTGCATTTTAAAGTATCATCTCATTTAATTTGCATGAATTTCCTTGATCTCAACTATTAATGTCCTCCCTTCTAAACTACTTTGCATTTAGTGACTTTACTTATTTATTCTCTTTTTTTATTTTTTGGTTATATTAAAATACCTAGTTATCTTCCTCCCTCCCTTCCTCTCCCTATACTAAAGAAGGCATCACTTGAAAAAAGATATATGTATATATAAAACTATGTCTTTTGTGTTTCTATTTATAAGTACTTTCTCTGAAGTAGACTTTTACAAATTATTCTTCAAGCATTAATCCTGTAGCTGTATATAATATTCTCTTGGTTCTATTCATTTTGTTTTTCATAATTTCATATCTTTTTATGACTTTTAAAAAAATTAACCTGCTGATCATTTTTTACATCAAATAAGGTTATCCCCTTTATATTGATTGAATCTATTTCTAGGGTTGGTGTTGATGTTATTTAGTCATTCAGTTATGTCCAACGTAGACCACAGCACCCTAATACTGTCAGAAGAAGTTCTCCTGGCAAAGATACTGCACAGTGGTTTGTCATTTCCTTCTCCACTGGATTAGGGCAAGCAGGATTATGTGACCCCAAAGAACACACACACAGTGTCTGAGGCTAAATCTGAACTCAGGTTTTCCTGACTCTAGTCTGGTGCTCTATCCATTGAGCAATCGAGCTGCCTATTCAGAAGGGTCATATAGCATGATAGAGAGCTGGCCCAGGAGCCACAAAGATCTGCCTTCAAGTGCAGTTCTGACATGTACTGATTCTGTGACCTTAAGCAAATCACATAATCTCCGGATGTATCAGGGAAATCTAAGAATATAAACAGCAGAGAAGGAGGAAACCAGCAATACTAGATAAAGTTCCTCACAAGGAAGTTCTCTATCACAGCTTTCATTCCTATCAATATACTTCTGTATGTCCTTTGTGTAAATGGAATTAGCTCACCCTCATTTATTCTTTAAACTTTAGCCACCAGAAATGTCACCCCACCCAACTTAGAATTAAGGGGGGAGGCACCCTAGACAATATAAAATACCTAGGAATATACCTACCAAAACAAACACGGCAATTATATGAAAACAACTACAAAACACTTTCCAAACAAATAAAACTGGATCTAAACAATTGGAAAGCCATTGATTGCTCATGGGTAGGACGAGCTAACATAATAAAAATGACAATTCTACCCAAATTAATTTACCTATTTAGTGCCATACCTATCAAGCTACCAAAAAACTTCTTTACTGAATTAGAAAAAACTATAACAAATTTCATTT
>NC_058133.1:134605942-134634472 GCF_016433145.1 Gracilinanus agilis
AGACCTCCGGGAACTGATGCAGAGCGAAAGGAGCAGAGCCAGAAGAACTCTATACACAGAGACTGATATACTGTGGTAAAATTGAATGTAATGGACTTCTGTACCAGCAACAATGCAATGACCCAGGACAATTCTGAGGGATTTATGGTAAAGATGCTACCCACATTCAGAGGAAGAACTGCAGGAGAGGAAACATATAAGAAAAACAACTGCTTGAACGTATGGGTCGGGGTGGACATGATTGAGGGTGTGGACTCAAAACTACCACACCAATGCAACTACCAACAATTTGGAAATTGGTCTTGATCAAGGACACATGACAAAACTAGTGGAAATGTACATCGGCCATGGGTGGGGGGAGTGCGGGGGAAGGAGGAGCATGAATCATGTAACCATGTTAAAAATGTATATTAATAAACGTTAAAAAAAAAAACAAACCGGAAAAAAAAAAAACCTTTAAATAAAAGTCTCTGGGGGCAACTGGGTAGCTCAGTGGATTGAGAGCCATGCCTAGAGATGGGAGGTCCTGGGTTCAAATCTGACCTCAGACATTTCCTAGCTGTGTGACCCTGGGTAAGTCACTTAACCCCCATTGCCTAGCCCTTACCACTCTTCTGCCTTGGAAACAATATACAGTTTTGATTCTAAGGTGGAAGGTAAAGGCTAATAAATAAATAAATAGACAAATAAATGTGTCTCTGTTAGAAAATTATACTATACTACATGAACAAAGTATCTTTAAACCAGTAAGGAGGGAAAATCTTCCCTTAGGTTCTGCGTAGTTGTTCTAGTTCTAGTTGTTCTGCCTAAATGACCCTGAGCAAGCCACTTAACCCATTGCCTGGCCCTTTCCCACTTTTCTACCTTAGAACCAATACACAGTACTGGTTCTAAGACAGAAAAGAGTTTAAAAAAAAGTATCATATTTTGCTCAGGCATTCCTCCACCCAACTTCTCTTTCAGCCCCATTTCCCCAACATCGCACCATTCCACCATCATCACTCAGAAAGGTTTTTAAAAATTACTTCCAGTCCAAGACCCCATGTCTTTCTCTCTTCTTGTTCACACTCACAATCAGACTTGGAATGTTGTCCTACTTCAATGCTGAGTAAGCACAAGGTTGTTGGAACATGGCACTCTGGCTCTCACCATTGTTTCAGATAGTAATTTCTCAAGGCCTCACTTTCCTCTACCAGAAAAGGAAGGCTTGGCCTAGATAATGTCCAAAAGATGGCTCTAATATTCTATGACTGGGAGTCAGTGCTTCATGGTTATAGTGTTACAGGGGAAGGGAGGGAAAAGTACTTATTAAGCACCTACTACATATAAAAACTGTGCTAAGGGGCAGATAGGTAGCACCGTGGATAGGGAGAGCAGGGCCTAGAGATGGGAGATCCTGGGTTCAAATCTGGCCTCAGATGCTTCCTAGTTGTGTGACCTTGAGCAAGTCACTTAACCTCCCCATTGCCTAGCCCTTATCACTCTTCTGCCTTAGAACTAATATACTTAGTATCAATTCTGAGATAGAAGGTATGAGTTTGGAGGAAAAAAAGAAAAAAACTGTGTTAAGCAATTTACAAATATTATCTCACTTAGTCCTCAAAGCAATCCCGACAGATAGGTGCTATTATGAACTCCAATTTACAACTGAGAAAACTGAGGTAGGTAGAGCTTAACTGACTTGTTCAGAGTCGCACAGCTAGCATATAAGGACAAATTTGAACAGAGATCTTCCTGACTCTATGACTCCTGACACAGCTTACTAACCACAGCAGCACCTATGAACATGCTACTAATATGAACCATCTATTTTTAAAATTGTGACCAGCAGGATCCTAAGGAACTTTCTTTAAGGGGTATACCAAAATAAATTAACAACATGTAGTTCAGTAAAAGTACATGCTTTGTAGAAGACAACTTTAGTTAGACTGAGAAGTTAATCAATAAAAATTTATTAAACATCTACTGTATGCCAGGAATTGTGGTAAGTGCTGAAGATACCAAAAACAAAAAAACAAAAAAAAAAAAAAAAAAAAAAAAAAAAAAAACATAAGTCAGATCCCCTGCCCTCAAGAAGCTCCCAATCAAGTTAGAGAGACAATCTACAAACTAGGTGACAGGTTAAAGAAGATGAGATTGTGGCAGAAGTTTGGAGGCCCAGGCGAGAAGGGAGAGCATTCTAAGGATAGGGAGACACTGAGTGAAAAAGACAGAGGACCCTTATTTGTGGACCAGCAAAAGAAGCCATTGTCATTGGAATGCAGAGCTCATAGACAGAGGAAGGTAGGATAGGGCCAGGTTATAAGGGCTTTGAACATCAAACAGAAGATGACTGGAGGCAAAACTAACAGCCCTTGATGCAAAATTGGATTGGGGAGTGGAGAGGATGGGGTAGGGATGGTTTCCAGCTGGAGGATGAGGAGAGTGGGGGGCTGGAAGAATAACTCAATGTCAGACATGCTGAATTTAAGATGTCTATGCCACACAGAAATAGCCAACATCTTCCCAAGTTCAAATCTAGCTTCAGACACTAGCTATGTGATGCAGGGCAAGTCACGTAGCCCCGTTTGTCTCAGTTTCCTCATCTATACAATGAGCTAGAGAAAGAAATAGAAAACCACTCCAGTCTCTTTGCCAAGAAAACCCCAAATCAGGTCACAAAGAGTCGGATACAACAGAAAACAACTAAACAACAACATGGCACATCTAGTTTGAGATGTCCAACAGGAAGTTGGAGACAGAGGACTAGAGGTCAGATCATCATTAGCATAAAGACAATAATGGAATCCAAATGAGCTGATGGGATCTCTAAGTAAATAGCATACAGGGAAGGAGAAGAAGGGCCAGGGCAGAAAGAACCCTGGTTCAGGTAAAGTTGACAGTACCAGCCACTAAGTAGTCATTACTTCTCCATCCATTAGGTTTACAATGAAAGCATCAGCAATCTGTTTCCGCTACCTTCATAGTCACTGGAACAAACTGTTCTCATCAGCCCATTCTACCAAGAGAAATCTTCCCATGCCTGAGGCAGACATTCCCCTAATTCCAGCAGGGCTGAGACACAAGGCTATCAGGGCTTAGAGCCATAGGGGATAGTTGAGTGCTAGATAGACCCCAAAGGTAGATGAACAACTCTGATGAGCAAAGCCCTCACACCAAAGGGGCTAGTCCTCCTTGAACAGCGAAATTCTCTGCATTATATTTAAGGCTAAAAGGAGTCCTTAGAGATATATACCCCAACCTCAATTTACAGATGAGGACTTTGAGACCAAGTAAGCCTTAAGGGTTTAGCTGAAGAGGTCAGTGAGTTAATAAGTGGAAGAACCAAGACTAAAAGTGAGGTCTTCTTGTACAACAAGTTTTTTTTCAATGGAGATCTCTGCTTGCTATAAGAAAAAGTGAACAAAATAAATAAAATCAAAGAATAATTCACAGGACAAACTACCTACCCTATCCAAAAAGTCAATGTTAGGCTTTCTCCATACTGCAATTCTTCAATCGTAGTATAGAAGACAGAAAATTACAAATTCCTAAGGTAAATTTACCTTCTTTGAATTTCCAATTCTTCTTGTGATGGACCATTCTGCACTTGGGAAGGCAGTTGTGAATTTTGTCTAGGCAATGTAGGACCTATGAAAGTGAAAAACAAGATTATAAGTGAGTATTACTTTTAGATTAAAGTAGATAAACTATTTAAAAAAACAGAAAAATAATGCAAAATCATCACAAATATTTTACAAATATATCTTCCTTTTGTAGCAAAACAAAACATAAGCTTCGTAACACACAGCAAATGAAAGAAGACTGCAACAAAATACTGTCATTACTTCCAGAAGACTTACTTGAAACAAATGGGAAAAACTTCAGTAATAAGGAAAAAATAAAAATTTATACATGAAGAGCATAAGAGTAAAAAAAGTATTCAATGAGAATCTGAAGAGGCACCTGAACTTGACATTCTTTTAAGACAATGAAGAAACATTATCTTTGAAGTAATTATTCATGGTTGAAGGGAGAGGGGGAAGGGATGAGAAGGGTGTAAAGAGACTCAAAAGGAAGAATTAGAATTGTAAACTCACCTAAATAGAACACTGGAAATGAAAAACAGGAGAGAAAGAGCATGAGAACCTTGTTACTATACTGATTTATGATGTTACTGCAAATTTAAGGCATATTATAAATCTTTTGGCCAACTGAAAAATGTCTTTTTTGTTTAATGGTCAGCATTTCTGGAATTGAATAAAACAGATACTAAATTTAATCTTTAAAATTAGCTTGGCTATCTAAGTTTTTCAAAAACTTATTGTGTACAAAGCAACTTCCATGCTACCAATAAGCTTTTTTATAGTTCCATGGCTATGACCGTTTACTCTTAATGCTCTAAGTCAATCATCATTATTATTGGGGCAGTTTCTGCTGCAAACTGAAACTGCTCCCCAAATTAGTAACAATAATACCAGTAAGATAAATTTAATGTTTTTAAGGATGAAATTAACAAATATTGGAACTATTCCTACAACATCATATTTTAGGAAACAAAACATTTTAACCTTAAAACTCGGCCTATTAAAAAAATATTAGCCACCTTCTATTCTTGAATATGTGCATGTCAAAACTTGCCGAAAGGGTAACATATTCACCAATAGAGTAAGATGTTGACCAATTAAGGCATTTTTGAGATTTTTTGAAAAACCACTAGACTACTAAAGTTCAAGGATTAAATGTCTAGATAATACCTAAGCTTTAGATTTCATATTTGGAAATATAGTTAACAGATCCAGCAATAAAGGATCAAGATTATTTACCAGAATTCTATTTTTCACCTCATACAATGCAATTTCAGTAATTATTTGCTATGAAATATGCATTTAAATTTCCAAAAGTAATCCATTTCGAACATTCAAATAAAGGATATTTAAACTCTACGACTTTCACCTAAGCAGCATACTATAAATAGCTGAGCGATTTTGCAGGTTGGAGTGTGTATCATTCAGATACAGTAGAAGCATCTTAAAATATACTGAATTATACACACAAAAACTAATGAAAATATGAATATAGTCTGTTACTATCATATTAATATCTTGTATTAGTTCACCACTTTGGGGAAAGAATGAGTAGAGCAGGTGCTTATCAGTTTTCATAGAAAAGCAGATGCATTAAGCTTAAGTAACTGACATCATCACCATGATTAATTTATTTCCAAGAATGTCTAATAACAATTTTTATTTAGTGTAAATTAAATATGAAAATTCATACCATTATGAGTTATACATAGTTGTCTTTTATAGGTTAAAATACTTTGGGGTAGTATTTATTTACAATACCTAGTATCTAAAATTTTTAAAGCAAAACCATTTATTAGTCCATCAGAAAGATTTTTTTTCCCAAGTAGTCAGGCTTTCTGATATTTTGGCAATTGAGGTTCATATACAATATAAGGAAGAAATTTTGCTCCAATTTCAAAGTTCATGACATGTACAAAATACAAAGATAAGATGCAATCTTTTTAAGTAATACAAATTATAGAAAGTTTTTTTTTTGTTCTGTTTTGTTTTAAATTCATTGTCAGGTAGAACACTGGATTGGACCTGGGTCCTAGGCCTCTCTCATTACTTAAGTTATGTGACACTTCAGAAAGTTGTGATTCTGGGCTCAGTTTTCTTATTTGCAAAAAGTGTTGAAATAGATGATCTCTTAATTCTTTTTCTAGTTCCAAAATGCAGTAAAATTTGATGATTTTATCAAAATAATAGCAATTATCATATTTCCACAGCACTTTCAAGTTTAACAAAGTGCTTTTGTTTACTACACTCAGGCCTCACAGGTTACATGACTTATCCATGAGTACATAGAAGATTGCACTAGAATCCAGATCTCTGGTCTAAAATAAGGGTATTCTTACTATACCACATTATCAAGGTACATGGTAAAAAACTAAAGACAACTCAAAAAACTTTCTAAAAGTGAATACTAAACCCTAGTTAGTAATATAAGGATCTCAATATTTATCTGAGACTGCTATCATTTTAAGAACCTAGGTAACATTTTTGGTAAACTCACTTAAGATTGTGAAATTTTAGCTATGCCATTAAATAATGAAAAATTATTTAGCAATGGTGGTAATTGTAGTCTTTACAGATTACTTTAACATCATAATCTAAGAGCTTATTAAATTATCTATCAAAATAGCCCTACTATAGCAATTTGCTATCAACCTAAAATTATAATACTTATTATCTTTGAAATAAATAGATCAGCAAGACTGATATCATAATACTAATTCTTTGTGCCTGAAAACTTGAAAATACTGCAAAACTTCTTTTTATAAACATAGTTTCAATGAGTTTTGAGTTTTAGTGTTGAAAAATTCTGAGTCCTATAAATTTTAACAATCTTTTATAGTTTTCATTTAACTCCCCCTACATCCACAAATTGTCAAAACAATTGATATATCTAATGAAAATAAGTATCAAAAGCTCAATTAAGTTTTCTAACAAAAACAGGTTTATAAAGCAACCTAATATGCTTGAATCCTTATTTCCTTATTTCTTTCAGTCATGATCTGGTTTCTTTAGGCCTCCTCACACTAATAAATTAAAAAATATCAGGTCATTTGGTATCAGAAAAGCATTTCTGTAAAATAACAAAAAGGAAAAATTGGAAGACTGAAGATCTGTTACTAAACTTTTGTTTTCTTTCATTCATTCAACAGTTTAGGTATTCAGCAATAATTATACAGAATTCTTTTTAAAAGAGCAGAAACCAAATGCATGAACTTAAAAAACATTGTATGCAAAATGGTTGTGGAATAGGTCTGTGATTTGAGTACGATACACTGAGTGCCACCTGAAAAAAGAAAATGTGAATGAAAGGTGGGAGTTTGTGATTTAACCACTCCATTCCAAAGAAACATGCTCCTCCTGTGTTTCTACATCAGGACTGCCCTAAACTTTTATGTCTACAATGATCCACATTTCCTATATTGGAATCACATTATCAATTTACTTTGTTTGCTACTTATTTATTAAAACAATCCATTTTAAGGCAAAAGTAATAGACCAAGACGGAGGCTGCAAAGTCTGAATTCAATCTTATAATTTTTACTCATTTTCTTTTTGAGGGAGAAGCAAAAAGTAATAAGGTCTATCATACTTCAAGCATGACATCTTTGATTTAAAAAAAGCAAAACAGAGTAAAAACCACAGGAATGAAATTTAAGAAAAACAAAAAGAAAATATATTTTAATTGAGGAAAAGAAAAACTGAAATGAAAAATTATCTTTAGGTAAAATAATAGAAGAAATAACTTCTGATTCTACAGTGAAAATAAAGCAGACCTTTGTGAGTGATTTTATCTTTGATAAAAATTAATTATTATATTTTTAAAAGAAACCCTGAAGAGATGGGAATCATTTCAAAGTCCTTTAAAGATGATGAAAAGATTTTTTTTAAATAGCCCTCACAACTCTTTTCTAATCTGTTCTATGAGGTAATGATTTTTTCTCCATAAGTAGACTTCTTTAAATTAAAAAAAAAAAATTTCAAAGGCTTGTAGAGGTATAATATTAAAAAATCTACCATACTTATTTAAATCCTGTTCACTCCAAGTTTTAAAATTTAGGGGGAAATTCTACACTTAGTTTGTATTGGGTTTCTTTTTTTAAAGCTATCATACAATGGTTTTTTTTATTTTAAATCCTGAGTGCATGAAAAATTTTGTATATATTGTCTATTGTAATATAAACATCTGTATGTATTAAGGATTTAAAAGGAAGAATATATTGGGGGAAAATGTCAAAATAATTATCTTTTTCTTAACAAGATTATTTACTGGTTTAATAAAAAGTTATTATAGGTGTCTGCTCAAGTCAAAATATAGTTAAGGATCTGTATGCTTAATCATCATTACTTCTAAAATGGTCATTATAAAACTCCAATAAGGGAGACGAAAACTCCAGTAAGGAAAAGCAAAACAATGGCATCAAATCTCTTTAACCACAAGGAAAAGATAATTTGAACTTATTTCTTTATCTATCAACATATATTTTAAGAGGAAGCAATAATTATTATGTATCTAAAAATCTATCCTCTCATAATGGGATTTATAATAATGAAGGCAATTTTAAAGAACAAATTAGTGAGATCTGACAAAGGAAATTATGAGATAAAGAGAATATTGAAAGAGTATTCTTTGTTTTTAGTATTATATGAACTGTACCTTGTTCTACTGTTTTTACCTTCCCAAAGAATTCTGTTATAGACATTTAGCAGATACTAACCTATCCTGGCTGGTGATAGCTGAAGAGAATACACAGTAGAGGGCTACCAAAAGCTTACTATTCTTTTACCAAAGCAACTGATTTTCGTGATTATTAAGTGGAGAACCTATTAATTATACTAATGTGGTACTCTTCCCATAATGCATTTTGGCCACATCAGGTCTCCTTCAAATGGATGGCAATGTCAGTAGTTGAATTCATTACAGAAAATTTCATTTGAATATTTTTGTCTTTTAATTGTCAAGTTGACAAAAAATTCTTTCATTAACATTACATATCTGTTTCCATTAATCTAGTTTTATTTTTTAGATACAAACCAATTAAAGTACTAAGCCATACAGTTAAAGAGAATATATTTTATTCATTTCAACATTCACTGTATTGCAAGTTGCTGTGATTTCATTGGTGTGGGTACTCCTTCCATTTACCTATTTTGAAATTTCTAAAAATTGACGGATTGTCTTTGGAGAGCTTCTGTGATTGGAGAAAAAAAAAAGGATGCCTATATAGACAAATCTGATGCTGAAACTATCTAAAATTAGCTAAGCCAGTCCTTAAGTGACATGAATACAAGTCTTCTGACTGGGTTTGAAGTCATTCTCACTTGATAGGCTCTGACAAAAGATATACACAATTGGCATAGCCAAGAAATTATTATCTCCACATCATATTATGGTAGTAATTAGATAAGACCTTAGTGGAGGATTTCAAACACACAAAAATTAAGCAAATAAAATTTTCTTTAAAAAAAGATGTTATTTAATCAGTGAGAGTACATACCTCACTGACAAATGTCACAATACCTCCATAGCTTAAAAGGTTTCATAAGTTCCTCTAGCCAAAAAAATTCAACACTCTTAGAAGCTAACTTAGCCGGTTGGCCACAACAAGAAACAAAAAATTCATCATCAGGCCACCACTCAAATCTTTCTTCTCTTCCCCTCCCCAACTTCACACTCAATTTGGCAAATTCTTCAACAAACCAAAGGTCATCTCCATTTCATGACATTTAGTAAGGAAGCTAATAAATGTTTTTTACTCTCAAAAAGAGGCCCTAAGTATTCATTTCATTGCTTAATTCAAATCAAACCCAAAAAGGGGTGTTGGTTTTTTCTTCACTTCACTACTAACTTCTTATAAAATGACTTTGCCTAGAAGTGAATTAATTAGTCTCTCTACAGGAAGTTAAGTTCTCTTAATTTAAAAAAGGGTTGGCCAATTTGCAAACAGTATTTTCTATTCATAGTCTTAATATGAAAGAAATAGTAATATACCAAAAATCAAAAAAATTTTCAAAGGAATCAATAATAGAGTGCTCTTAATACAGGCAAAAACATAGTGGTTTACAATTTAAGATGGAATATTCACATAAGGCTGGCTTCCTGAGACAACATGGATGACCTCTCTAGGGAAGAAAATCAGAAATATATGTCCTACGCTACTTAACCTTATAAATATTTTTTGCTTAGTTTGATGCTGATGATGGATAACCTAATTCAACCATCATATCTGTCATATTCTTAAAATCAGTAAACAATGCAAGTGATATCTGTATACTACAACAATTAAATACTAATGCTCTATTATAGTTTTTGTTTTGGAAGAATATGATATTTTCTTGCTTAACAGAGAAAAGCAAAAATATTCACAAACTTATAATTTTCCTTTATCCTTAATCTCCATCTAGTAAATGAACAATATTAATATTTAAAGTGATATGCTGATTATCTTGCATACAAAGCAGCATAAGTTGAAATATTCCAAAATAGTAATAGTAATGAATATAACCTTAAGTGAATTTATACTGCTAATATAAAATCTGTAGTATTTCTTTTTTCTTATTAAGTAATCAACTTTTTGAATTATTCTATACTCTAGAAACTGACAAATTAATGCTGCTTTTTTAGAGTTTGGAGTTTCAAAATATAGTACTTTAGAATAAAAGGGGGAATAAAGGAAAACAAAATGGAAAAGCCTAAGTAAAAACCAAAGACAGAATGACCAGCCTCTTACTTGGACGTTTGATTTTTTTCATACCTTGTCTTAGGGCATTAAAATGAAGTGGGATCATAGATATGTTCTCTAATAGCCTAAGTTTACACCTAAGTGACAATAACTTGAACTGCCTTTTTTTTTTTTTTTTTTTTTTGATAAAGCATACCCAGGACACCATCCTGTTGATATGAAACATTGTTTGTATTCCCTTCACAGTTATTCAATAACTGGAGATAATGAGATTTAAATTTAAAAAATTGTTTAAGAGGAGACAATTTTTAGGTCCCAATATTCCTTAAGAGTTGTAATCATTAAAAATTTCTACTGAAAAAAGATAATTTCTTTATAAACACAGCTTTAAAAAACAATTATTTATATAAGTCAAGAGTTGATTGTGGTCAAGATTTCCCAAAGAATGATTCTGTACCCCTCCCTAATGAGCAGGCTCAAAAGCTATCAAAGTAATATACATTTACAACACTGATCACAACATAAAAACAATAGCTTATAATAAATTCCAATTACCACAAATTAGACCACGGCCTAGGGTTAATAAGACTTATGAAAAGTGCAAGCAGTATGTACCACAGCTTGAAAAAAAATAATGTAAACGTAATATTGCTTACCACAGAAAATACATCGCAAATTAGTGCTGTCCTGGGTAGCAGTAACCTTGCTCTGGGCTGCAACAGACACCTTGGTGTTAGAAGCTTCAAAGGACAAAAGGGGCCATCTGTAAATGATTAGTCCAGGGACTTCATAGTAGACTAAAAGGTGGTTTTAAATGTTTAATGTGTATTTATACATATTTCTTAGTTATTCCTCTTTTCCCTATAAGTCTACTAAGAATTTGGTACTCTGTAAGATACATATATTTTTATGAACAACTATTTTTCCCTATCCACAATCTCATCTTTGGGAGGAAAAAAACCTTATAATAAAACCTATCAGATGGGACAGTAACATTCATTTCACCATTCTCATTGTACAAATAAGAGGACAATAGGCTTCTGGTTTCTAAGTTTAAAAAGAGATAGGAATCTAAGAGAGTTCAATTTATGATATGTACACTAAAAACTTGTGCCCTCTCTTCTGTTTAAGATAATTTTCACCTGAAAATACTGATGAGCAAAATATATTTTGAGAAGAAAATAAAAAATGTTTTTTTCTAATTTCTATTTCTCAAAAAGATTCCATTAAAATGAAAAGAACGTACAGCAATTAAGAAGTTCTGTAATATTAAAGTGACATAAATGGTAGCAACACATCATCTCTGAGGGTCCCATTCTGTTATTTTTCCCTTCCCCTCCAAACCATTTGTGTAAGTTGATCAATAAAAATATTTATGTCCCAAATAGAAAAAAAAATTATTGAAACCCTGAACATCCATTAAATAAATCTATGTGTGTTACCAAATACATTTAAATTATTGCACAGAATTTTAAAAAGGACAAGCATCACTGATTATATCCCAATTAAATACGAAATTTCGAAGGGCTCATCCAACTATATGCAACATTCAAAATTAAGTATGAAGAAAAGTAGGAGACGGGGGGGGAGGGGGAATATTTGTTTATATGTACATATATCTATATCTATCTCCTAATTCAATATGATCTGTAAAAGATTTAAAGTTCTTGGGAAATGTTCTCTGTTCTTATTTGTAGGAACCAAGAAACAACACTCAGTGAGTTAAAAATAAACTGGTTAAATATCACCAAAAAAAAGAATAACTTTTAAAGCAACAACTACCAAAATCAAAGCAGTTTTTTAAAAAAGATAAATGTGATACTTTAGAGTACAATTTGTACTGCCTCAAAATGTTGTTTCCTAAAAACAGAATGAAACCAACTTATATTTAGTAGAGGAGGGCAAATCTAAAAGTATTTAAATCATAAAGTAATACAAAAATATTGAAGAGATCTGGATCCTTTTTAGAAGATTTGAATTTAATATAGTAATATATCTGACATTCTTATTTTGAAAGAGATCCTATTAAATCATTTTAACATTCAAAACACAACATTCAGATTGAGGATGAAAAGCCAAATGTGTCAATATTACAAGGCTCTCAAATGTACAGTGATGACATTTACAATGATGTTACAAATAATATACATTATCACATAATAGGCAAAATTTCTGTCAAAGTAATTCTAAGATTAGCCTATGAGTATAGAAAAACTTATAGAGTAATTTCTTAATTAAAATTAAGAATCTGAATTTATTTTGCAAATACTGCTTGACAAAATTTTTTTAAAAAACTACTTTTATAGAGCTTGAATTAAATTAAACTAGACTAACGGCTCATGTTTTAGCCATCATTTTCTTAAACAATCTGCACATAAGGAAGCATTAAAAAAAAAAATAAACACTTACAAGGAAAACTTGAGAAATTATCCCGCTTGTGACAGCACAAAAACTGCCAAATCCTGTTACCAACCATAATGGCAAGGAAAGTTGCCAATTACCTCCTGAGAATTGTCAGAATGCAGGTAAGCCATGATTTCTCTTACGCAGTCTTACTGTTTTTAGACCAAAGAAGATCTGGATCCATATTACGATTTAAAACTTCTAAATAATATTCCTGCAATGAAGAGCTTAAGCTTTCTTTTCTAACAGAATTTTCACTTCATGTTTGCTGACAAGCAAAATATTGCTTACTACTCTGGTAAGGTTGACTGAATTCTTACTGCAGTTTGCATTTACCGAAAGATACTAAATTATTCATTTCATCATATGCATACGGATAACAGCATTTCCTGCTTAACATTCTTGATGCTATTAACTCTTTCTTCACTAGTTAAGATTAGAAATACAGAATTCTGTACAAGAAAAAAAGACATTAAAATATAACAAATTTCAACAGAATTCACCTTACATTAACATTTAGCCTGGGACAAATTTCTAGTCATTTGATGATACCTTTTAAACCAATCACAAATAGTAAAGGAGGGCAAAGAAAAAAAAAAATGTTTCAAATATTTCCTTACAATGCTAAGATCTGATGGTTCTATGCAACATAAATGAGCTGAAAAATACTGAAATGCTGTCAGAAGTAATTCAAGCTCTGTTAGAAGGTGACAGCAAAATAAATAAATCGTATTTGTTTGGCACTTTAATGTTTTTGAATCTCATTTGACTTTCACAAGACAAGGAAATTCTTTTATTCATTTTACAAATCAAGAAACTAAGTTTCAGAGTAGCTAAGTCATTTGCCAAAGGTTGCATGGATTGAGACAAGACTAGAACCCTAGTTTTCTAATGTTCATTCAGAATAAAAGATGCTGGTGTTATAGTGGCAATTTCGGGCCCTACCTTCAATTCAAGGGTTTCAGCAATTTCTCCCTCATATTTTGTGGATTACATCTCATATTGTTGACCACATACTCTCTATCTACATACTCTACCTACATACTTCTCGGTTTTTGCGACACAGCTCTCTCAGTCCTACTCCTACCTTCTTGACTACTCTTGCTCAGTTTTCTTTTGTTTGATCAACATCCATGTCTCACAACCTGTGCTAGGTGAATACCTAAACCTGTGCCCTCTTCTCTTTCTATACATTCTCTTTTGACAATATCATTTCTATAAGTTGAATTTATCATTTCCATGCAGGTGGAATCCTAATCTACAAATCTAGTACTAGTCACATATGTTAACACCTACTGATAGACAACTCCATCTAGATTTTCTGCCAGCATCTCAAATTCAACATGTTTGTTTTAACAAAGGAATGTTCAAAACAAGAATTTTATTCCTTCCCCACAGGCCTATTTTTTCTAATTTCCCTATTTCTTCTGAGGACACTACCATCTTTTCAATGATCCCGGTTTACAACCTCAAGATGATACCTGACTCTTGGCTTTCCTTCACATACCTCAATTCTATTGCCACCACATCTCTTGCAGTCCAACCTTTTATCCTCACTCATACAGCCATCTCCCAAATTTGGGCCTCAATCACTACTGCAATAGTCTTCTCATTAACTAACAGTTCTCTAAGATCTTCCACCATTTAAAATATTCCTAAAATGGGGGCAGCTTGGTTGGGGTCAGTGTCACTGTAACGATTTTAAAAAGATCAGTTAAAAGATATTAAGAATCTCTGATTTCATTAAGATTCTGGATATATAAATATATATACATATGTATGTACATACACACACACTATACAAATCTTAGTAGAAATTTTAGTTATATTTAGGTAGGCAAGGAAACGAGGATGTCAACTCACACTCATTTCCACTCTAAAACATATACCACTTTAAAATTTTAACACTAGGTAAAGAGCATATGAAAATATCTAGAAATCTAGCTTTCTACTCCAGGCAAATTCTGACTTAAAATCATCCTTTTAATTAAGAAGGATACCACAGAAAGACTCAATTCCAAAAACTATATGCTGCTGCTTTTTTTTTTACTCCTTTTTTCCTATTGCAATTTGTGTTTCAATCCCCAACAATCTGATTTAATTCCAATTCAACAAACATTTATTCAGTGTCTACTATGTACAAAAATGTGCTAAGTTCCTAGAACAAGCTAAGTGTGCAATACAGCATTGGGCCTGGAGTCCAGATGACCTAGTTCAAATCCTGCCTCAGTCACTTACTAGATATGTGATCCTAGGCAAGTTATCAAAACTCTAAGTTTCCTCATAAGTAAAAGGAAGATAATATAGCACCTACACCCTGTAAGGTTGTCATAAGGATAAAATGAGACATTCTGTGAAGCACTCTCCAAACCTTAATATGTTATACAAATGTACATTTTATTTAAATAATAATAATTACTGTTAGCATTAAGCACTGGGGATACAATGATTTGGGGTGGTAGGAGGGAGTGGATCAACAATGTCCCAACCTTAAAGATTAAAATCTAATAAGGAGATAGGAAATGTACATTAGTATGTTATAAGCTAGAAAGTGGCAAGTATGACAAGAACAAAGCTGAAATCTACAGATTAAAAAGTTTTTTAAGAAATATGATGTGAAGGGGGAAGCTGGGTAACTCAGTAGATTGAGAGCCAGGCCTAGGGAGGAGAGGTCCTCAGTTCAAATCTGGCCTCAGACACTTCCTAGAGCTGTGTGACCCTGGGCTAGTCACTTAACCCCCATTCCTAGCCCTTACCACTCTTCTGCCTTGGAACCAATATACAGTATTGATTCTAAGAGGGAAGGTAAGGATTTTTTAAAAAGGGGGAAACAAAAAAGAATTATGATGTGAGATAACTTTCAACCAGGGGAAATCAGAAAGTTTTATAGATTCAGTTTCATCTGACCTAGACTTTAAAGGACAAGGATCTTTATAGGCAGATGAGAGCAGGAGGTAGTGTGTCCTAGGTATGAAAGATGATTGACTTGACTAGAGAGGTAATGAAAAGCAAGATGAGATGGGCAATAGGTTCAGGAGTAGAGTGTAGAAAAGAAGAGGAATGGGATTAAATAATGCCAGGAAGGTAAGATGGTGCCAGTTTGTGAGTGCCTTAAATGCCAGAATGAGTTATCTTTTAACCCCAACACACAAAGGAACCAATGAAGCTATTCAATAGGGGAATGGTATAGTACACATTAGGAAAATAATGCTGGTAGCTGGGTGAAGGTGAAGCTAAAAGCTAAAGGCAAGGAAATTAGGTCTGAAGTAGAGATAATGAGGACCTAAACTAAGGTGATCGCTGTGAAGAAAAGGATATGAGTCAGTGTCACCCCCCCCCCCATTACTTCATAGTCTCCTTACTGCTATATGAGAGAATGAAAGTAAAAGTCTTATCTTTTTCTTGTCCACTCCAATGCCCATTAGCAGAAAAGGTTGAAAGAGGTTAGGGAGTAGGAAGGGAACACATCTGACTCCCATCTTAGAATTTTATCTATTTCCCTCCCATTTCAAGATTGCATCCTGAATATTGTCAACAACCGAGGCAGGAGAGAAATAAAAATAAGAAAAAGAAAATCCCAATCTACTGCCATCTCAGGACCTTAATTGTGCTTCTCTTCTTTCTTAGCCTCCATCCAAAACATTAAATTGGTAGCAGAAGTTAAGAAAGAAAAAGTGAAAGGAAAAAAATATATCAAGCCATCTTTCTTATTTAACTCGATAACCCATTTTTTTCTCTCTTCAAAGCTCTATTGACTTCTTTTACCCCCAATCAATCAGCTGAGAACTATGCCTCCAATTTCCCCTTAAAAATTTGAGGCTAAAAGAGAGTGCTTTTTTCCCCTTTCCCTCATCTCACACAAGCCTTCATTCTACAAAAGCCTTCTGCCTCTATCTCACACCTTCACACCAATCTAACAGGAAGAGGTGGATTTCCTCTTGTTAAGGCTAATCCTTCTACCTATACAAATGATCCCATTCAATCTCAGCTTCTCCAGTACTCCCTGGTCTTCTCCACTCTCATTCATCATCATTTCTTTTTAACCCTTACCTTAATATCAGTTCTAAAGAGTGGCAAAGGCTAAGCAACTGGGGTTAAGTGATTTATCTAGAGTCACACAGCTAGAATGTCTTAGTAGAGATTTCAACTGATGTCCTTCTGACTCTTGGCCTGGCACACTATCCACTGTGCTACCTAGCTGCCCTCTCTCATTAATCTTCAATCTCTTTTTCTACTGGCTATTTCCCTAACTGCTTGCAAATATGCCCATATCTTCCACATCCTCAAAAAACTCTCTTTATCTATTGTGCCATAGCAATTCTCTCTTTTGTGGCTTCCACTTTATTCCCTCTCACTCTCTTCTCAATTCTCTACACACCCTGGTTTTCTAACCAAATTATTCAATGGAAATTGCTCTCCAAAGCTGTCAATTCGAAAGGCCTTTCTGAACACTCTGTAGCCTCTGAGATTGTTAATTACCCTCTTTTTTTTTTTTTTTATGGTTTCCTTTCTAGGTCTACAAGACCACTGGACATTTCAAACTGGACACTCTAAAGACATGTCCAATAGGCACCTTAAAGTCTACAAGTTCAAAACTAAATTCTTTAGCTTTCCCACAAAACCTCTCCTCTTTTGAACTTCCTTTTACTGTAGAGGGTACAACCAATCTCTGATCCAAGCTAACAATCTTGATGTCATTCTTCCTGTCACACTCTCTCACACAATGCCCATATCCAAACAGTAGCCAAATCCTATCATTTTCACCTTACTAATACCTCTCATATGCTCCTCTTTAAACTCAGCCTCAGACATTTACTAGCTGTGATTCTAAACAAGCCACTCAAACTATTTGCCTTATGTTTTATATCTTTAAAATGAGGATAATAATAATACCTACCTCCCAGAGTTGTTGTGAGAATCAAATGGATAATTCTAAAGCTTACTTAGCACAGTGCCTAGCACAAAGCAAGTGCCACATAAATATTAGCTATTATCATCATCATCTTTCCCATTACTACCTCAAAGCCCACATAAACTGAAATCACAGAATTTCTCACTAATCCTTCCTGGCTTCTCTATTTTTGTTGAGAGCCATAATATTCTCTCAAGTCATTCAATCGCAAAACCTTTTCACCATTGTGGACTCCTCTATCTCTCTTCCCATTCTATATTCTATATCTTTTCAACTGTTACACCCTAAAAATTCAAGCTTAGAAGTCTCTTGAATCTGTAGGCGGCACACTGGATAGAATGCCAGCTCTTGAGTCAGGAAGAACTGAGTTCAAATCCAGCCTCAAGACACTTAGCAAAATGAGCTAGAGGAAAAAAAAAAAGGCAAACCAGTCCAGTATCTTTGCCAAGAAAACCATAATGGGATCATGAAGAGTTGGAGAAAACTAATCAACCAAAAGAAATTTTTTTCAATTACAGTATAAAAATAGTACTAAATGTTAACTAGACTGATGTGAAATCACAAATTATGCAGCCCTTTGCTTGGGGCAAAAGTAGAGAGAGAGAGACTACATTATATGGAATGCAAAGAGGCCTACCCCCCTTCATGATAGCAGAAAAGGAAGTAGAAAGAAATAATTAGTTATTACAACAAGGGCTCAGAGTACACTAAATCCTAGAAGCAGTCAGGAGCAAAGGAACACAAATTCTTTCACCCCAATTACTTTCCTGAAATAGATCTTTTCTTATTTCCTCCAATGAAAAGTACAGGTTTCTAGGAAGTAAAAGGGAAGTGGACAGAGGAAGACTTCCCATTATAAGACTTTATGATTTGACTTTAGTATAATTGTTATGACCCAAAACATTCTCCTCTGATGTGTCTGCTGATTCTTATAATTTTTTAAACAGCAAAGCTCATTCAGTACACATTTAGAGATAAAATATTATACAATACACTGACAAACTCATACTATATCATTCAAATAGTATAACGGCAATATCTCCTTAAAAAGGAATATGACCAGGATACAGGTCAATTTAACACACATTTATTAAAGACTTACTATGTGCAAAATACAAATAAACAAAAAAATCTTTGTCAGAGAGGTTACTAGGTTACTAGGTTACAAAAAGAAGGAGGAGTTGATGATAAAGAAGGAAAAGGATTCAAGAAAGGAAAATGAGATAAAGAAAACCAGGAAGAATTAAATGTTGTCTATATTGACACTATTCACCTTTAACTGGGCAGGGACAAATAAGAGAGTATACAGAGACATTTTATCACATACTACTTTTCTTCACATAATTTGAGAAATATTTTACAACACTGACAATAAAAAAAGAAAAGGAAGATCCGACTGAAGAAACTAATGTGAATATAAAGAGAATTCACTGACCAAAAAGAATGTAAAAGAATATATAAAATGAAATAGTAAAGTATGGTATGGCTTTATAAGAATATTGGAAGTGTGGAAAATTTGGAAAACAATATGGGAGAGATATGGTTTAGATCAACATCTCACACCCTACACCAAGATAAATTCAGAATGGGTGAATGACTTGAATATAAAGAGAGAAACTATAAATAAGTTAAGTGAACACAAAATAGTATATCTGTCAGATCTCTGGGAAAGGAAAGATTTTAAAACCAAGCAAGAATTAGAGAAAATTACAAAATGCAAATTAAATGGTTTTGATTATATTAAGCTAAAAAGCTTTTGTACAAACAAAAACAATGTAGTCAAAATCAGAACGGAAACAACAAATTGGGAAAAAATCTTTATAACAAAAAATTCTGACAGGGGTCTAATTACTCAAATATACAAGGAATTAAATCAATTGTATAAAAAAAAAAATCAAGCCATTCCCCAATTGATAAATGGGCAAGAGACATGAATAGGCAATTTTCAGGTAAAGAAATCAAAAGTATCAATAAGCACATGAGAAAGTGTTCCAAATCTCTAATAATTAGAGAAATGCAAATCAAAACAACTCTGAGGTATCACCTCACACCTAGCAGATTGGCTAAAATGAAAGAAGGGGAGAGTAATGAATGCTGGAGGGGATGTGGCAAAATTGGGACATTAATGCATTGCTGGTGGAGCTGTGAACTGATCCAGCCATTCTGGCTGGCAATTTGGAACCATGCTCAAAGGGCTATAAAAGAATGCCTGCCCTTTGATCCAGCCATACCATTGCTGGGTTTGTACCCCAAAGAGATCATAGATAAACAGACTTGTATGAAAATATTTATAGCTGCGCTTTTTGTGGTGGCAAAGAACTGGAAAAGGAGGGTATGTCCTTCAATTGGGGAATGGCTGAACAAATCGTGGTATATGCTGGTGATGGAATACTATTGTGCTAAAAGGAATAATAAACTGGAGGAATTCCATGTGAACTGGAAAGACCTCCAGGAACTGATGCAGAGCGAAAGGAGCAGAGCCAGAAGAACACTGTACACAGAGACTGATATACTGTGGTAAAATCGAATGTAATGGACTTCTGTACCAGCAGCAATGCAATGACCCAGGACAGCTCTGAGGGATTTATGGTAAAGACGCTACCCACATTCAGAGGAAGAACTGCAGGAGAGGAAACATATAAGAAAAACAACTGCTTGAACACATGGGTTGAGGCAGACATGATTGGGGATGTAGACTCGAAACTACCACACCAATGCAACTATCAACAATTTGGAAATAGGTTTTGATCAATGACACATGATAAAACCAGTAGAAATGTGCGTCGGCCATGGGTGGGGGGAGCGCGGGTGGGGGGGGAGGTGAAGGGGAAAATAGGAGCATGAATCATGTAACCATGTTAAAAATGATTATTAATAAATGTTTAAAAAATTTTAAAAGAAGAATGTTAGAAGTGCAAAAGCTGAGACTAATGAAGTCTAAAAGATAACTTAGCAGGTGTTTTTGTTTTTAGCTTTCTGGGAAAAGGAGGAAAACTACAAAGGAATTAGAGCACTGCTTAAGGTGGATATGATAATTGTAACTAACTAGAAAAAGAAGATAGAGCTGTTAACTCTTAAACTACTTTCTCTGATGAGAAAAATGATCTTTGATGGAAAGAAAGCAAAAATAGTTAATGTGGATTTGGTGCACAAAATAAGGTGATTGTAAGGGAACACCTACCTGCCCTAGATGAATCCAAGCCACCTGGCCCAGATAAACAACCCAGGTAACTAAAAGAATCAGTGGATATGATTGTTGAATCATTGTTAATGATCTTTGAATTACCTTAGAATTGGAGATGGGCATCTTATATTGGTCTAATTTTCAAAATAGTCAAGAGAATGAAGTCCAAAAACTACAGGCCAGTGGACTTAAATTTGATTCCTGGTAAAATTCTAAAACCTATTATTATTAAGGGAGAGTTAGGGATCATCTAGAAAAGGAAATACCAAATACAGACAGCATTGCTTCATCAAACAAGAAACACTTATTAAATGTCTGTCTACTCTGTGTAAGGCAAGTGTTGAGGATAGAAAAACAAAAATGAAGCAGTCCCTACTCTCAAGTAGCACATATTTGATAGAGACAAAATGTATATATAAATATGTACAAAATAAACTCAAGATGATAGAAATGGGAAACAACACCAATACCTAAGACAATGGGACAGGCCAATTAATAATTCATGTAGAAAAAACTTTGTTTCCTTTTCTGGCAAGATTATTGGACTAGCATATCAAAGAAAAATTCTACGATTATTGTTTTTACTTAAATCTTATCAAAGCTTTTGACAAAATTCCTCATGGTATCCTTGTGAAAAAGATGAAAAAAAATGAGGCTGAATAACAAGCCAATTAAGTGAATTGTGAACTGGTTCAAAAGTCAGACCTAAAGGATAGTCCTGAGTGTGAGAAATCTATACTTGGCCTTGTGATGTTTAACATTTTTTATCAAAGACTTAACATAAAGGCATAAAAAGAGAAACACAAAGGGGGGAGAGGGGGACAGGACGGAAATAGCCAACATATTGAATAAAAGAGCTATAATTCATTAAGATTTTGATGGGTTACAACATTAAACCAAGCCTAATTAGAAAAAATTTTGCTGAGTTAAATGTAGTCTTATACAAAGGTTAAAAGATTTATTTTATAAGAATAAAATGGCAATGTGGCTAGATAACAGCTCATCTGAAAAAGACATTTTTGTTACATGCTAAGATCAAGAGAAGCTGACAGTGAAACATGGTGGCCAAGAATGCTAATGTAAGCTTAGTCATCATTAAGAGTGGCATATTGTCCAAGATTAGGAAAGTGATAGTCTATATCCTATTATAGTCAGAACACAAGAAAAATATTGTTTATTGTAAAAACCCTAGTTCAAGAATTCACTACGTAAATAAATAGTTCATTACCTCTCACTCACTTGGTCTATTACAATAGCCAAATCAAGTCAAATTATCAACATTTTTATACAATCACATACACACAAAATTATTTTCAGAATACAGATAACTTCATGAGAAAAATCCTGATATTAAAGAATATTATTAGGAAACAGCTTTTTGAAAATGAGATTTTAGCTATGAAATAAAGGAAACCAAGAGATGAATATGAGGAGGCAGAAAATTCTAGGAATGAGACAATAGCCAATAAAAATTCCAAGAGTCTAGAAATGGGAAGTATATTATGCTGGGAATATCAAGAAGGCATGGAGGAGAGTAAGGTATAAGATGACTAGATATGTAAGAAGTGGAATGGTTTTTAGAAGCAATATATATTTGATCCTGAGGGTAATAGGCAGCCACTAAATGAGGTAGGATGTGATGACCCCCCACCCCCTTTCTTCCTGAGGAAAATATAGTCAGATGTGTGCTTTAGGAAGATCAATTGGACAGAAAAGCCAAAGATGAACTGAAATGAGGAGACTTAAAGCAACAAGACCAACCACCAGGCTAGGTGATGAGAGCCTAAACCAGTGATGGCAAACCTTTTAGACACCAAGTGCCCAAACTGCAATCTTCACACCACATGTGAGCCTCCACCTTACCCCAGACAGGGGAGGGAGGAAGTGCTCTCATTGAGCTGCTGGGCAGAGGGGTGGGTCATGTGAGGAATGTCCTCAGAGGTGCATGGAAAGGGGAAGGAGAGCAGCCCTCTCTGGCACATGTGCCATAGGTTTGTCAAACAAAGGCCTATACCAAGGTTGTGGCGATGTGAAGAGAAAAAAAGGGAGCATATCCAAGAAATATACAAAGGTAGAAACAACAGTGAGTGATACTGTCATTAACTGAAGACTGGGGGGAGAGGGAAGATTTTTTTGGGAAAAAGAGTAAATTCCATTTTGAGCATGTTGAATTTAAGCTGTCTATGGGACATCTAGTGTGATATGTTCAATAGGCAATTGGAGATGCAAGGCTGGAGGTCAGAAGAGAGTTTAGGGATGGACAAGTAGATTTGAGAATCATAATAAAGATGATAATTATAACCATCGGAGCTGATGAGCTCACCAAGTCAAACAGTATAGAGTGAGAAGAGAAGAGGGCCCATGACATGGTTTTGAGGAACCCCTGATAGCAGGTGCAAGCCAACAAAAAATCCTAGGGAAGTGAATGTAAAGGAAAAGAGGGTGACTGAAGTCGAAGGCTACAAAGAAGTCAAGAATAAAAATTGAGGAGTAGTCACTAGTTTTGGAAGTTAAGTGTTCACTGATAACTTTGCAAGGAGCAGTTTCAGTTGAAAGGAACTAATAATAATAAAAAACAACACAATTAACAACATCAAAGACATTATCCAAAGTATACATATGATCAAAAGATAAGAACAGTTCTAAAAAAAAAACAAAAACCTGTGAACTTAACCATATGAAAAACTGTTCAAAATCCCTAATAGTAAGAAAATATAAAGCAAAACAATTCTGAGGTTTTACTTCATAACTTGCAAAAATGACAAAAATATTATAACATGCATGGCTTTTGGAACTGTGAATTGATTCAAACCTTATGGAAAGTCCAGAATATTTTGGAATTAAGCTAAGAAAGAATAAAATGTCAAAACTCTTTTGACCCAAAGCTCCCTTTCTTCTCATTATATGCCCAAAAGCAATCAAATACTTATGGGAACACTTCTTAGAGTAGTAAAGAATTGGGGTGGGGGAAGATAGATATCCATCAGCTGGTTAATGGCTAAACAAACTGTAGAATGTAAATGTAATGGATTATTCATCAGTTGTCAAATCTTGTTTCTATTAGGACAGCGGTGTACCCCCTCATGGTTATTCCCCTCTTCTTTCTATATACAACTACCACACTAGTTCAAGCCCTAGTCAATCTCTCACCTGAGTATATGAGAGATAGCTCCTTACCTAATTCTTTTACATCCTTCTCCCAAATTACTAGGTTGACCAAAACTATTTCTGACATGTAAGCAAATTTTTAGACATCATACCAGCTACTAACAAATATAATAAATATAATGCTCAATTTCCATAATGGGGATAATGACAATAATAACAATTCATCCTTATTTAGTGCTACATGGTTTACAAAGAACTGTTCTCCGGATAGTACATGAATTATTAGTTATTGACATTTACATATTCTAATCAAAGAGTATAAGCAACTGCCTTAAAATAACACTGGCTGTAAATGGCAGCACTAGGAGATGTCTAAGTCTATTAAGTCACTAAGTGCATGCAGTGTCTGTCACTATCTCTGTTCCCTCACCACATTAATATGGGGAACAAATTTAAGAAATGTTATCCACTATGGTATCCACTATGGGTAAACTGTTAATGAAAGTAATGAACTGAAGTTGAATATTTGCTCTTAAGAATAAGTTAATTCTAAGTTTATAATTAGGAGAAGTAAAAAGAAAATTTTAAGTTCTATTCTTACTAACGTACCCTGAGCAAAAGCAAGAGCTTCTAAACTAGGGCCCATGAATGTTTTGATTTTTTTTATAACTATATTTCAACTTAACTGGTTTCCTTTGCAATCCTATGTTATTTCATGCAGTCAAGAACATTCTTACACATGGTTTTACCAGATTGACAAAGGTGACCAATATTCACACACAAAAAAGGCTAAGATGACTCACTCTAAAGGAAAAATAAGTATACTATTATCTACAAACTTCTCCAGTATGACTGACCTTCTGAGTTAGGGTCTACTGTGGCCACATTTATTGAGAAAATTTTAATGACATGGAATTTCCTTTTGTGTATACTTCCAGTAAACCCTGTTTTGCTCCAAAACTACAAGCATTTCATTTCAACCCTTCTTACAACCTATACATTTAAATTCAAGTACTGATTGCCTAGTTCAGTTTGGATTAATATATGCTATTCAATATCAGAAATCAAGTGACTCAAGGATCTTGAAAGACAAAAGGCCTTTTCAAGATTTTAGACTAGTATCAAGTAACCAAAAAAACTTAAGAGATGGAGGACATGGGACTGCTCAAGAATCCGTAATTAACTCATAAGTTATCTTAAGCAAGTCAATGTAACTTAGTTTCCTCATATGTAAACTGGGATTAGGACATGCCCTATCTACATCACAGTACAGTCTTTTGAGAAATGAGATAACATATACCAAAATATTTTGAAAGATTAAAAAGTGCTATACAAATTTGGAACTCTATGTGCATATTTTGTCTTACTCATAGAAACAAATTCTCCCACCATAGGTTATTTGTTGAATTGAAAAAGAAAATCATCAAAATATATATGGGATGTTTTTATTTCCCCAGATTTATTTCATCTCTTACTTCTTTCTTAAACCTCCCTACTAAAAGGTATCTGAAACTACCAAGTCCTAAAATATTTTTAATGCAAAATGTCTTAATAACAAAATCATAGTCAAACTAGGTTTTTTTTTTTAACTCTTATCTTCTGTCTTAGTAGAAATTCTAAGACAGAAG
Source organism: Gracilinanus agilis (assembly GCF_016433145.1). Lineage (NCBI taxonomy): Eukaryota > Metazoa > Chordata > Mammalia > Didelphimorphia > Didelphidae > Gracilinanus > Gracilinanus agilis. The sequence continues at coordinate 134,631,424 of NC_058133.1, forward strand.
ACTGTCAAGGATTAGGCCAGTGATGGGCAAACTTTTTAAAGAAAGGAAATGCTCATCTGTCAGTCTGCTTCTAAGGCAATTCTTTTGAAGTTTCATTGAATTATATCCTACTCATTGTATTCGCCAGATTAGGAATAATATCCTTTGGCCAGATAGAACATTTCAGGGGGCTCCATCTGGCCGCGGGCCCTAGTTTGCCCATCACTGGGCTAGGCAATTGGAGTAAGTGGCACGATAGGGGTGTAAGGCCACATTTGAACCCAAGTCCTCCAGAATCAAAGTTAGGTGGCTCTATCTACTGTGCTACCTAGCAGCCCCATGCTATATTTTTTAGGTAACAAAAAGCTATACTTCCAACATTGTAAAACCTATGGAGAATAACAAAAGGAATTGCATATATTAAGAACAAAACAGATACAATTAGCATATAATGAAAATTATTTGTGTACCTCAATCTCAATTTCAATAGATATTCCCAAAGTTTCTAAAACAAAGTTATGAAAGGATAAATGGACTTTAAATTTATATGATAAAATGCACTAAAAATAAGTCTAAAATTTTTTTAAATATGTCTATAGACTGGGAGAAAGATACAGTGGGACAAGTAAGTAACAAATTTAAAAAATCAAAAGCTTTTTTAAAAAAGCTTAAATAATTCCAATTGACTTGATAGCACCAAAATATAAAATTAAAGCAATTTTGAAAACTATGATTCTTTCAAAATATCATTTTATCAAAAATTTACCATGCGCATGGCATTTTTATAAATGACTTTCTCCTCTTCAAATACCCTTTAAAATAAAAAATAAGACCAGACAAATTATTTGAAGCATCACAAGGAGTTATACATTTATTTGTCATCTCCAACTGACTTTTCGATTTTATTTGATAAATAATATAGAAAGGGAACTTTATACAAACCTTTCTGAATGTTATATATTTTTTCAAATTCAAAATCAAGACCAGCTAATATTATCCACAGCAATAAATATATTAAAGTATTTGACATAAAAAAGAAAACTATCCTCTTTGAAAAAGAGTAAAAATATAGGGTCTATGCCTTTAAAACATATATATTGCCTACTATATTTAGCACTTTCTGGGTATTGCAGCATATTAAAGTTAGCCCCAAAGGTAGAGAGAGATAATACTCAATTTAAGAAAGCAGAAAAGTTGAGATAATGCCAAATTTAACAAAAAACACACACAAACATGCAACACTGTCATTTACACCATGGAAAAAAATGCCAATAATAAAAATTACCTAATGCAATAACTCCTATGTGTTAACTCTGTGTAATCATTTCTGAATGATTTTTTTGTCTGGTGGATAGAGGAAAAGCCAGAAATTTGGAGAGAATGTTAAACTTTTTCAAATCAGTTTTGGTAGACTGTCACTGAATGAGTAACTTGACAGGAAGCTAATAATGGTCTCAAGGTAAGTAACACAGTAGATAGTTAAGCTCTGGGTACAGCTAAATAAATAACTTCTTGGAGCTAGTAAAAACAAGACAGAGCAACTTAACTCACTTGTCCATGCTAGAAACACAGACCTCCCCTATCCTCTCCCACCTCCCCAACCTCTATCTTCACTGTGGAAGTTGTCATGTACATCCTAAATTCTGGTCCAAATTTTCCCAGGCATAAGTTTGACCTAGCTCCAGTTTGCTACATGATATGTTTCCTCCTAAAACCTCCACCTGAGAACAACTTAAAATGAAATTATCTTGTAATTTACCTATATTCTCCACCCCTAATTTAATACCCAGACTAATAACTGCTACCCCCCCTTATAAAGACTGAAATTTTCTAGGATAAGATGGCATCAAGACCCTATACCTATGAAATGTATCAGGAAATGTGTCATTATATCTGTAATAACTCCCACTGCTCTTATCACTCACTATTCCTTCATCACATTCATTTGGGAAGGAGCTTTAAGATATGTTAGTATACACTACTGATAAACTATCAGGGAAAATAGAAAACTAAACTCTGAACACATGTTCTTATTAATAGTCAGCCCTAAATTTATGACTGTGAGAAGTAAACAGAAAGTTTTAAATTCTATTCTTACTAATACACCTTCCACCAAAACAAAAAGTCAATGACATTTAAAAAAATTCTTTTCCCTAGTACTATTATTTCACTACAACTGGTTTCCTTCATAATCCTATGAATGTTATGAAGTCAAAAACACCTTAAGGATAAGTTCATACATAGCCTTCAAAACCACCAAAGTGGATCAATTTATAAAGTTATCACTTGCCTTAGAGGAAAATAAGGATAACAATGATTTCTGACAATGCTGATTCTTTAAAGTATTATTATAAATAATTTCTATAATTACATAAAATCAGGATCACATTAAAGGAATAATTTAATATAGATACATAAGGAGATAGTTGGCCAGCTTTATAATCAAGAAAACCTGGGTTCAAATACTATTTCTGATAAATAGATAGAAGCTATGTGACCATGGAGAAGTCACTTAATTTTTCTTTCCCCTGGCAACTATCTCTCAGATTACAAATCACAGGAGTTAATATATATGGTGGAAGAAGTTTTTACCCATAGATGAAATCATAAATCCAGATTTTTAATAACAGTACTATTCTATATTGCCTTAAATGGTAGCTAAAATTTAAGAATTCTTTAAAATAACTAGAGAAAAATTGTTTCAATATAGTTCTGCAATTTAAAAAATTTGATGAAAAGTAAGGAGCAGAATTTTATGGTTAACTAGCATTTCTGATTATTTAAAAAATACAGAAAGTATTTTGGAGTAGCAATAAATTATTTTTTTCTCAACTTTAAATTACCATAATTCAAGCAAATCATTTTCATTAGTACTGAGAGAGTACCTTTTTAGGTAGCTATTCCTTTCTTAATGAATTACATTTTACTTTCAGTTATTCTTTTTAATTATATTTTTATATTATTTGTTTAGATATGAAAATAGTATAAAAAGTTTCTCTTTTTTTCCTCCAGATCTGGCAGAGTAAATTTGGAGGGGGGGGAGGGGGAGAAGAGAGAGAGAGAGAGAGAG
>NC_058133.1:134634835-134648010 GCF_016433145.1 Gracilinanus agilis
AGAGAGAGAGAGAGAGGGGGAGGGAGAGGGAAGGGGGAGAGAGAGGGAGAGGGAAGGGGGAGAGGGAGGGAGAGGGAGAGAGAGAGAGTGAGAGAGTGTGTGAGTGTGTGACTGTGCAAGTGTGTTTAAAATTTGGGCCTCTAAAGCGTATCTAAAATTTTTCTAAAACATGTTAAAAGAAATAGTACAGTTAGGTGGGAAGTAATTAAGGCTGAAGAATAAGAGCTAGGTTTAATTTCCAACTTTGACATTTAATAGTTATGACCATGGACAAATCTGTCAACCTCTCATCTTCATCTCTAAAATAAGGGTGATAATATTGTATTAACTACCTCACATGATAACAATGAAATAAAGTCTTTGTATGAAGACACACAATCATATTCTCTTCCTATGATAACATAATACCAACAAAGAAATTCTATGACCACAAAGAGTTATTACATATGATGAGACAATAATTCCTAAGCTAAGGAAATACTGAAAAATACTAGGAAAATAATCATATTTAGATTTCAATGTACTCTAAAAACATAAAGGTTCAAAAATACTCTGCTTTCTCACTTTACCTATTGGCATCTCAATCATACTCCAATGCATTTTTCTTATAATAAATTGAGTGTAATAATTACTTAATATCCTAAAGATGTCTACTGTTAGCTCTTCATTTGCCAAAAGATATATATAAAATATTTGTGGCCAAGAGTTTAATAAAAGATATTTTACAAACATTTTTCAAGCATGATCATAATTATACTAAAGAAAAGACTATTCTTTCTAAACATAAATTCATTTTGGAATTTTAACTTGCATCTTGTGACCACATGGAGTCCATAATACAACTTAATTATCTGTGACGTATGCTAATTACAAACTCTTATTAAGTCAGACGGAACATAATGGAGAACTACACAGCGGTACAAAGACACACAAATGAATTTCTTCAAATTTGTTTTAAGATTTCACAGCATTCACAAACTGCTAAAATTAAAATCTGGTAATTATTTTTTTCATTCTCTAGTCTATCTTTGACAAATTTATAACATTAAGTTTGTAGTCTAATTTAATAAATGTAAAAGACAAAGAAGTAATCATATGTAGTAAGATATGGGTTTTTTTTTGGATCTTTATATTTAACTTTCTTAACCTCCTATTTAAAAAAAAAGAAACTGGATGCAGATTATTGTATGAATCAGATGATTTCAATTCCCATTGCCTCTTCAAGGAAAATATTATGTATTTGTGACAATTTTATATTTCCTCCTATAGAAAATAGGGAATTATATTCTGTGGTTCATCTTAAAAGCAAAGAAACTTTCTTCTATTTACTCATTTTTGTCTATTATTTGGCCCCTAGGACTCATGCCAATATTGCAATAAATAGTTAAAAATCCTGAAACATTAAAAACATGCTCAAAATGATTTAAAATACAGAAACTAATGACCTCCTCAGAGCTGTGTATCTATTAACATAAGTTTATATTGCTCTAGAATAAATCAATTAACAAATCGAAAAAACAAAAAGTTTAACTATAAACATAAACATTTTTTAAAATTTCACTACCAAAAATGAAGCTGCTTTTAAAATCACAATTCATTGTTCTAGGGACATTTTAATGAAAATTCCACATTCTATATTTAGCCTAGCTATAAGCATGAAAAATCACTTAGAAACTTTACCTGCTTCCTGTGAATTTAACACTTCTAAGGCATGCATCATGGCACTTGCGAAGACATTGGCATCCTCTTTACTGCCAAAGTTGAGACCATACACCTGTCTAGCATCTCGCCATTGGTGGAAGGTCTGTGTAGCTTGATTGTACTTCAATCCTTTAGGAATGGCACAATTTATCACAACCTAAAAAAAAACAGTAATTGGTAAGGTCAATTTGACATAATTTAATGAGGATTTAAATACCTACTATGTAAAAGACATTATTCCAAGTATGGGGGATACAAAGAGAAAGACAAAAATATATCCTATCCCTCAAAGAATTTACATTCTGATGAGGGGGGTGAGGGAGGTAAAACTCATACAGAGATATGTAAATATGAATAAAGCAAAAATGATAATTTGGGCAAGGAGGAAAAGGAAACACGATCCCCTAGGGAAATCAAGCACCATCTCAGGTATGAAGTAGCTGAGCCTTGAATGAGAGGAAGGAGTCCAAGAAGTAAGTTGAGAGTACATCTGTCCCTGAGGACAAAATGAGCAAAAACATAGATGTGGGATATAGATTACTGTGTGCAGAGAAGGAAGGAGAGAAATATGCAACAATTACACTATATGCTAGAGACTGTGCTAAGTGCTAGACATAGTTATTGCCCTACAAGAACTTACCTCCTAGTGGGAGAAGATAACACACAAAAGGGAGCTTGAAAAGAGCAGGAGAGAGAGAGAGAATACAAAGTACACTGGCTTCAAGTCCAGAAATTCAGGCACAAGAATGGAGGTGAGTAAAGTTGACAGGCCAGTCATGGACCTTTTCACAAAATGGAGGCTCCAGGAGCAATTCACTAAAGGAATTGGGGGGAGGGAGGTCTTTGAGAAAGAATATTCTACCGAGACAAGGGGAATTCCAGGATATTCCAGGGTAAAGAAGAAGAAGTTTCAAAATCAGCTAAGTGTGAGAAGGCACAGTTTTGAAGTCTAAAAAATCAGGACCAGAACTAGGAGAATGAATAGGAGGGAACATAAAGTAAGTTTGGTTATAATATATTGTGAAGAAAATCAGTCTGGAAAAATACTTTGGAGACATACTATGAAGGGTTTTAAACACCAGTAAGAGGAGTTTGCATTAAATACCATAGGAAATAGCAAACAACTTAAACTTCTTGAACAATAACAAGAACAATTTGATCCTTATAACAATCCTCTAAGGTAGGTGTTGTTATCCTCATTTTGCAAGATAAAGGAAACTGAGGCAAACAGGTTAAGTGGCTTAAGTATCAGGGGTCACATTTGAATTTGGGTCTTCTTGACTCCAGGTCCAGTGCTCTGTCCACTGCACCACTCAGGCACTAAATAAACAACAGGAAGGTGCTTTTGTATATCCCAGATATCTATATTTGCATGCTTATGTGATTAAACCTTAATTTTAATGGGACAATAAGAAGACCTTAATTAAGGTTCTTACTTGGAGCAAATGAGATCTTATTTCAAATAATACAAGACAGTTGTAACTTCATCAGGGTGGCTACTCTTTTCATCAATACAGATAAAACACCCAGACCTTAGTCAATATCTTCATGTGCTGCTATGGACAAAAAACATTTGTCACTTTATGGCCAACTTTTCAGTTACCAGAAGTCTTTCATTCAACTTTTCCAGGCTCAGAAAGATACATGCCAAGGCTATATTTAAGGTTCTTCTATCAAAGTAAAACATCCTGAAAACTTACATTCTGAGGTTTTCAAAGATCCAGCATCACCTCTTCTTCACAACGAGGCATCAAAGGAATAGGATCAATGGATCTTAGTACTATTTGCAAGACTCTATGACATCCTTATTTTCTTGATTTAATGTGCAAGTTTGATAAATAACTCCATTTCAATGCAAATATTTATGAAATGCTTGGTATGAACAAAGGGCTATACTAAAAACTAGGAATAGAAAATAAAATATGTAATAATATGTGGTAACATAATGTCATACACAGAAAAGCACAATAAAAAGGAGACTGTTATAGAGAAAGATATTGAGCATTCTGGGAAAATGAAGAATCAAGGAACTGGGGGCAGCTAAGTGAATAGGGAGAGAGGCCTGAAGATGGAGGTTTTGGGTTCAAATAGGGCCTAAGACACTTCCTGGTTGTGAGATCCTGGTCCAGTCACTTGACCTCAATTACTTAGCCCTTACCATTCTTAGGCCAGTGATGGGCAAACTATGGTCTGCAGGCCAGATGTAGCCCCCTGAAATGTTCTATCCAGCCCAAGACATTATTCCTAATCTGACTAATACAACGAGTAGGATACAATACAATGAAACTTTGAAAGAGTTGCCTTAGAAACAGACTGATAGATGAGCATTTCCTTTCCTTTGGCTCCCTCTTTAAAAAGTTTGCCCATCACTGCCTTTGAACTGTTGATTCTAAGACAAGAGGTATTTTTTTAAATTAAGAAACAAAAATGATCAAAAAGTAAAGCATACAATTTTAATTACATGAAATTTAAAGGCTTTTGAGCAAATAAAGTAAATTAAAACAAATACACATGTAAAATAGTAGAGTTGGGAGAAATATTTGCACCAATTCTTAACAATAAAAACTTGATATACAAAATATACAAAGTACTAGAATAATATAAACTATTCTCTAATAGATAAGCAGTTAAGAGTATACAAAGAGTATCCCAAAGGAAGAGGTATAATATTCAAGATATATAGGGAACAGATTCAGTTTCATAAAAAACAAGATCCAATCCCCAACAGATAAATTTGATATAGATATAATATGATATTGATATGGGTAGGAAGAGGTAGTTCTCAGAGGAAGATATCTAGTCTATCAACAAGCACATGAAACAATGCTTCAAGTCACTAATAATGGGATTACAAATTAAAACAATTCTGTTTAATCCTCATACCCATCAAATGGAAAAGATGGTAAAAAAGGAAAATGGTAACTGTTAAAAAGAACTGTGGGAGGAGAGGCACAGTAATGTACTAATGGAGTGGTGCAATATTCCAACCATTCTGGAAGGCAATTTGGAACTATACACCAAAATTCACTCAATGTTAACACACTATTTTAAGGTCTATGACCAAAAACATTAAAGAAATAGGAGAAAAAATATTCATAGCTGCCAATTATTCTAATAGCCCAAAACTAGAAACAAAGGGAGAATCCACCAAATGGACAACAGCAGAACAAATTATGGTATATGAACGCAATGAAATATTTCTATGCAATAACAAATGAGAAGAGGACTAGAAGCAGAGAAACCTGTGAAGAAAAGTATGAACTAAAGCAAAGTTAACCAAGCAGAAGCAGGAGAAAAATACATACTATGACCACATCAATGTAAAAGAAAACAACTTTGAAAGGTTTAATAACTATGACCAATATATGACTAATCATGACTCCAGAGGACTGATTATGGAAGCATGCACTTCATAGCTAGGCAGCTGAAGAATTATAGTGTCAGTGGGCTCCCTTCACTAGCTATAGCACAAACCAAAGATTAGGGCAAATTTCTAAGGAGTAAAGTTAGTTTCTCTTCTCATCTCTCTTCTAAATCTTTTTTTTTTTTATCTTTCATTCTGTTCCGAAGCAGTCACATCACCTACATCATCAATTTCTATCTCAATAATTAATAAACATTCATTAAGCACCTACAATGTGTTAATCTCTGCTAATACTGCTAATCTGAGAGGCACTCCCCCATTTCAAGGAGTTTACTATTTAATGGTGGAACAGAACACACGAAAAGAAGATGAAAATGGAGGGGGGGGGGGGGGGGTGTTGCCAGGCACCAGAATCTGGTGAAGAAGTCATGTAAGTCCCAAAGTAGTGCAGGAAGATGGGAAACAAACCTCCTGCAAACCTCAAAAGTATTTCTAATGATTCATCATATAAGGTCCTCACATCTCAGGTTTAGTGTAATTTATCCAAGTTGTAGATTATAGGCCAATTATATTTTCCAAGTATTAAATCGCTATTGAGCTTTTTAATACAAAGAGTGTGGGTTAAATTTTATCAAATTTAAAACATTATTTCTGTAAACCTAAATTTCTTGTAATACTATTTCACCTAAACTCAATAAATAAACATTTATTAAGTATCTATTATGTTCTAGGCACTATGCTAAGCTCAGAAGATACAAAGAAAGGAAAAGTTTCTACCCTCAAGGAGTTCACCATCTAACAACAGAAACAACAGGCAGATAACTATTAACAAATTAGCTCTATGCAGGCTAAATAGAATATGATCAGCATAAAGAAGGCATTAAATTAAGAGGTCCCAGAAAACGCTTCCTTTAGAAGGTAGAATTTTAGCAGAGAATTGATGTCTAGAAAAGCAAAAGAGACAGAGATGAGGAAGAAAAACACTCTATGTTTGGACAGACAATGAAAACAAACAAAAGTTGATGGAATGGGAAGGTGGAATGTTCTGTTAGAAAATGTGACCTGAAGTCTCTTCCAGGCATGATTTAATGATTTTCAATGGTTCTATAACTAAATATAACTAAATTTGTATGATAAGATCATATCAGAGGGCAGGTAGGTGACAAAGTAGAAAGCCAGGCCTGGAGTCAGCAAGACTAATTCTTTTTGAGTTCAAAGTTGACCTGAGACACTTACTAGCTGTGTGACCCTGAGGAAGTCACTTAATCCCATTTGCCTGTTTAAAAAGAAATCATATCTATAAGGCTTCTGGATGTACAGTTTTTTATAATTTAACTCCCTTCAAAAGTTTGAATACATAAATTCCTAGATACCAAGTCATATAATTCAATAGCCTGTCTAGCCCTAAGAGACCTACAGAATGTGGACTATGGTCCACATTAATCTCTCTGATAGGCCTATGCGACATCAATTTCAAAACATTACTAATAAAAACCAATTTCCGGTTAATGTTACATAGATCTGTCATCCACTGATTTATCAAAAACCTTTTCAAAAGATTAACCTTTTCATGCAGTATTTAACTCTTAGTAGTTTTTGTATCACTGTCATTTCAAATTTCCCCTCCACAATGTACCCTCCCCCATAAGTAAAATATCCAATAAGAGAACATATCTGTATTGTAAATGTGTATATAATATTCAATCCCAATAGTTCTCCACATCTATACCTTGGGGGAAGGATAGGAGTTACTCCAAGATCAAGTTCTTTTTGGTGATCTATTGATTAATATTGTTATAATTACTTTGTATATATTGTTCTTCTGACTGCTTGTTTTACTCTGAAAGAGTTCTTTAAAATCTCCTTATGAAATTCTGGAAAAATCTCTGAACTACTTATAGTTGTCATTTCCTATTATACAATAATATTCTTATACATCCATATCATGCTTTTACTAGCTATCCCTAGTCAAAGAAGACATACTTTATTTCTTTAAATGCTTGAGGACCAAGATTCTATACCCCTATGTCTTTTCTTCCATATAAACAACACCAAAGCCTTCAATAAATCTTTAAAGCAACATATGGAGGATACCTATGTTTATAAGCTTGTTATCTATGCCTTTATCCAAACCATAGAAGAAAATATTAGAACAGGAAACCTCCTTGGAGGCATTCTACATTTAAATTAACCCATTAATGACTACACTTTGAGTCCAAACAACAGAAGGAGAGGGTGGAGAGAGATCTTCATCTTGCACAGGATAGAAGTAGAGACTGACCTACCTATAGGCCCTGCAGCATAGGAATTTTGACCTTCTCTGTTTGTGACACAGTCTGGTTTATTCCTCCAAAGGAGGTTCCCTAATCTTGGGGACTAACCAAATTGGCCTCAGCCTCCTCAGAGGTAGAGATTATATGCATATGTCACTTGTCTTGGCTTTAAAAGCCTTTTTTAAATGCTTGACTAAGATCTAGGTATGCTTTATTTCCTTTATCTATCAGTTTAATAACCTTATATGGTTATTAGAATTGAGGAATTGAAGTTAGGTTAGTCTAGCATGACTTATTCACAACAAAGTGACCCCTTCATACATGTCACTTATTTAAAAAACAAACTTTTAGAATTTTGCCAGAAATCAAAGTCAAGATTGCTAGTAGATTCTAACTCTTATCTCTTCTGAAAATGAGTATAAATAGCATTTTCTCTTCTTCGGCACTTCACACTTTGTCAATATTTTAAAAAACAGGGACAGTGGCTATTGTTTACCTGAACCTGATGAAATGAACTCATCAAGGATGCTTAATTAAGCTCTGACTATTCCTTTACTTATTTGTCCTCAGAAGCAAAATAACAATTGAACAGAACTTCCTTTTCTCTATAATCAAGTAGCACATTTCTGTCCTCTGCTCCTTTCTCTAATACTCCTTTTTCTCACCAAAGTTTAAAATAAACAAAGATTATTAGCTGTCATAGATAATTTCAGCTCACTGAGCTTTTGAACTAACACCATTCTCTCAGGATCATGCCACCCATTTGTCTTTATTCTGTTATATGTCCTTGTTTAACATGGCTTTTCCAAATTTTCCCTTTTTCCTAAAAAAAACAATCCCCATTGAATCTTCAGAATTTTAGTTGAAACAAATCTCATAAAATTTCTAGAATGTTAGTCTTGAGAGCTTCCTATTCCTTCTGGGCTGATTTCCCTAGGAGAATTTTTGGCCTTGGAATCCCTCCTACTTATTCTTTCTCTGGACCTTCAAATTTGTTCTCAAATCTAGGTTGCATGTCAGTCTATAAATCAATGATCATTTTCTCCATTTCAAGGAAGAAGTATCATTTCTACTTCAGCAATTAGGTTCTTCCTCTGAGGCTGAAATGAAATTTTGTAACTCTTGAGAAATCAAATTACTAGCTACTATACTTCTGATACAGAACACTTCATATAAAATGTTTCTCCAGTGAAGTTTACTGAAATTACTGAAATGAGGATTAATAGATAAGTAGTGATGTAAAAAAAGAGAGAGAGACCTCTAGTATTTTTTAAATGTATACAAAGAAGATAAACAGAGGGGTGCAGACAAGCACGATGGCTTTGAAAATAACTTGATGAATGTTACATATTAAGCAAGCTATGCAAATAGAATGGAAAATAGTTTCCTGTGCAGTCTTTGTGTTCTACTTTGTATTTGTTGAGTTATTTAGTAAATAAGTTCAGAATTTTTAAAAAAGAATAATTTTTTCAATGGGATATAAATTTATTCAAGCTCATACAGCTAATAATAGTTGATTAGGTCTGAATGAATGGTAATAATATTAAAGTATATGGTACTTATGTTAATTTTTTACTTTAAAACACAGATTATATGGCTCTATAAATAAAATTAATTTAAGGCAATACTTCTCAAGGTGTAATATAGGCATTCTTTGGGGTTCCAGAGACTCTTTCAGGGCATCCATAAGGTCAAGACTATTTTCAAAATAATACTTTAATAAAATGGTTCAATTTCTAATATGGTAAATATCAAAAGATATAACCCACCATAAAGAAAAACTCTATGGAGAGTCTTCAATAATTTTTAAGAGTGTAGAGGGATCATGGGATCAAAAAGTGTGAGAACTGCTGATTTAGGATACAGGTTACTGTCTCGCTTAGAATCTTTACATGTATATCCTTATACATGAACAAAATAATCAAGTAATTTCAACATCAATTAAGAGATGAAAGGTCCTTACCTGATGGTCCTGAATTTTCCTTCCCACAACTCGAAAAGTATTATTACCCGAATGGTGATATATGTGAACTCTGCTGAAACCAGCTGAGCCACCAGCCGGCACCCATTTCTTATTGGCATCATCATAAACCATCACTGCAGCTCTTGCTTGGCAGATACTCTGTTCACTGTAAGAATCAAATTCAGATATTTAATATTTATAAACCAATTGACATGAAGAGTTATAGAAAAGACTATACAAAGTGACCAACCCGATCAAGGAAGGAACCCAGATTTCATCAATGTCACTGATGAAAGTTGAAAATGATTTTTCTACAAAATTAAAGTTAAATTAAAAATTCATTGGCTGAGCTAAACAACACTTATACCCTTTTTACATTATTTATGGGTATTCAACTGCCCATGAAATCTAATGTTATTTTTATAAATCTATTTATTTGTTCTGCAGCATTTTCTTCCCTTCTTTCTTAATAGCACATGAAGCACTTAAGAGTTGAAAAATCTAGAACAAAAAAAACAAAACCATCAAGGTGACAAAAGACAGAAAAGTTGGTCATGTAAAATACATTATATAACGAAAACAAGTATTTGTTATGATTAACTAATAGCTTAGCACAACTAGTTCAAATCTATGGATCATTTCAAGTTGCATTTTAGACATTAGAGAAGAAATATTAAGTTACTAACATCTTCAGTTAGAGGTTAACTGAAGTCAAATAATTTCATTTGAATTGTAGAGTGAAACTCCAAAACTCCAAGGATTTAATTTAATTTTTTATTCTGAATAATGTGGAACCAGTATTAAATAACACCTGTAACTTCAATGTTTCAATAACAGCAAAGGGTACAAAGTACCTACTATGTGCCAGGCATCATGCTGAACACTTTTTACAAATATTATCTCATTTTATCTTCACAACAACCCTAAGAAGTAGATGTTACTATTACTCTATACTTTAGAGTTGAGGAAACAAAGACAGACAGAAGTCAAGTGACTTGACATGGGTTAGACATCTAAAAACTGATTTTGGATATGAATTCAAGTCTTATCCTTGCTTTTGCTCCATGATTAAACTTTTCTGGTTATTCACAATTCATATAATATCATTTGGATCCTTTTCTTTTGCAAATTTCCTTATTATTAATGTGTTATGATCTACTTACATACAGGAGCAAGCACCACTCCATTTCATAGCCTTTTGGCTATGTGTTATGACTAGAAGAATACTACTTTTTTTTTTCCCAAAGGCCCATGTTGGTTCAAATCTCACCTCAGATATTTCCTAGCTGTGGGAACTTGGGCAGTCCTTGCCCTTTAGAAATCTACATTATTTTATTGTATAGTGGTAAAACAAAATTCAAAACCTGAAATCAATTCGTCAATTAGCATCATATTAATAACACCTAGCAGTAAACATTTAGCACTTTAAGGCTGGCAACGCCCTTTACATAAATTTCTTCAATCAGAAAGAAATTAATTCATTCAATGGATGTGATTATAAACAGCCTCCACAACACCCCCACCCAACATAAACACCAATGTATGCATGAAGAATACCATAAAGAACAGAATACCCTAAAAAGAATTAGAAAAACAGACTGAAGGAAAATCAGTAGAAGATAATATACAGATTCAAATCTCACAACAGCAAAGCGTGTTATTATGGGAGACCACAAAAAAGTAGTTAAAACTTAACTCTCTACTATAACTCCTTCATAAAAATCTAGAAAATGCACAAGACCTCAATCCTGATCAGGAAATCCAACAAAAAACAAAACAAACAAACAAACAAAAAACACTAGGAGTATTCTTCCAGTCTAGCTTGTTAAAGGAAAATATTAACACAGGTAGCGGAATTAGTCAAAATCAGACACACACTCTTCCAATGGAAGGAATGAACGAAGGTCTTGCCCAAAGCAAACATCAGGGCAAAAAAGAAAACTGGATCTGGCACAGAAGCCTGATCTTGTGCAGAGAGCAAAGACAGGTAGCAATTGGCTGCTCCATCACTAACTGCTTGTGGTTCACATTCCCAATAGGGACTGAGGAAGGAAATTAAGGATGGTACATCCAGGAAAAGGAGCAGACTGTCTGCTAAGTAAGGAGTGAGCACAGAAGCAAGCAACAGCCATGTAGCTGAATAGACTCTAGAAGTGGAATAAGATTCTCACACCCAGCTATAATAACCACAGCAAGAATCCCAATTCAAAGAGGAGTCTGTGGTTCTGTCATTGAGAAGTTTCTGACCAGTGGATAAGTCTAGTAAGCCATATATTGGAGGTACAATCAGTAATGGGTCCACAGTTACCCAGTCTCAAACCCAGGTCAGAAACTTGCAAAGCTAGGACCAGGAGATCAGTGTTCAGATATCATGGATAAAACAATTTTGGGTACAATGAAAGATTCCACATTCCCAATGTGAGCTATCTCTGAGATTCTGGAATAACACACTGCTGAGTTCCTGATAAAGCAGCAACATGAAAAAATAAGACAGAAAATATGACCATCAGTGTGGCCTAGATATTCTCTCCAGAAATGCACAGAGATTGGCCCTAACATAAAAGTCCAAAGTCAAGAAGTAAACTTGGAAAAATGAGCAAACAAAAAAAAGAATCCTCCCTTAAAGGGCCTATCACATTAACAAGGATATAAGTAGACAAACCCAGAAGAAGAAAATAATTTCAAATCATCTATTAGAAAAACTTCAAAGAAAAGCACAACTTAAGAGTTAAATTAAAATTGAATTTCCAGGAGAGTCAAAGGCTAAAATTCAATAAAAGTTAAAAAATGATTACATAAGGTTCCGGGTTAAGATGGCGGCAGAGTAAAAAGCAGCTCTTAACCTCTCCTGACCGAAACACACAAGACTCCTCAAGGGAACATAAAAAGAAGTCCAGACGAATGGAGGAACCCCACAACAGGGTGCAGCGTGGAAGGTACGTGGAATCGGGACATTTCCATGCTATAAAGGGGTGAAACAGCTCTCACTAAATCCCGGGCTGAGCAACCACCCCACCCACACCCCCTCCACACACAACACCTATAGTGCCGAAGCCAGCTAAAAAGAAATAGAGCAAGTTTGGGGCACCCATCTAGTTATTGGCAGCTCCAGGGCCTGTTCCTGAGAGCAGGAAGATTTGGGACTCCAAAAAGCGAAAGAACGCACGCGAACTCTGAGCGCGGGAGCAGAGCTCAGGCGCGGCGGAGGCGTGGGTGGAGGCAAACACAACCACAACCTAAAGCTCTGAAACTCTGAGTGGGGAACCAGCGCAGACAGGTATACGACTGTGAAAGCAGCGCCCTGAGACTTGTAAAGGAACCTCAGGCAGAGGATCAAGCAAGAGGTTCCACCAGGGGGCTTGACCTTGGAAAAAAACAGAACTCAGACCTCAGGAGCCAAAAGACCACAGACAGACCCCAAGCGCGAGGATAAAGCTGAGAAGCTGCTGGGCTAATGATGGCTACCCAGACTCAGGAAGTTGAGAAGAGAAAGAATAACAACAAGAAAAAGAAGTCTTTAACACTCGACAACTTTTACACAGAGAAAATCCAGACAACCGAGCAAACAGAGGAGGAGAACAAACAAGTATCCGGACCCTCCTCAAATAAGGAAAACGGGTCACAAGCTATAGAAGAGTTCAAAACTGAGATTCTGAGGAAGATGGAAGAGATATGGCAAGAAAATAACAGTTTAAAAGGTAAAATCTTGCAAATGGAAAGTGAGGCTCAGAAATCAAATGAACTGATAAGAAAATTGAAAACCAGAAATGACCAGACTGAAAAGATCATAGCTGAAAAAGAAAAGTTTAGAGCCAAAAACCAGTCCCTAAAGGCTAGAATTGAGCAATTAGAAGCTAATGATCTCTCAAGACAA